>NW_026870614.1:1316602-1645753 GCF_963576545.1 Limanda limanda
CGGGGATGGTACCAATCGATCCGCAGGACCCAAATTAGTCCAGATGCAACCACTTTCCAAGTCTCTCCGACCTTCACAAAAAAAGTTATTCAAGAATATCTCTTTCTCCTATGTGCTTTCATCCCTAACCCTAACCCTAACCCTTCCGAAAGTCGGAGAAGCTCAAGGATGGTACCGATCGATGCGCGCTACCCCATTTAGTGGGGGTAGAGCCTACTTGCAAGTCTCTCCGACCTTCACAAAAAAGTTATTCAAGAATATCTCTTTCTCCTATGTGCTTTCATCCCTAACCCTAACCCTAACCCTTCCGAAAGTCGGAGAAGCTCAAGGATGGTACCGATCGATGCGCGCAACCCCATTTAGTGGGGGTAGAGCCTACTTGCAAGTCTCTCCGACCTTCAAAAAAAAAAGTTATTCAAGAATATCTCCTCAGATTTGGGGGAATTTCGTCGGTCGACCTCTTCCGAAGGTCGTACAAGCTCGGGGATGGTACCAATCGATCCGCAGGACCCAAATTAGTCCAGATGCAACCACTTTCCAAGTCTCTCCGACCTTCACAAAAAAAGTTATTCAAGAATATCTCTTTCTCCTATGTGCTTTCATCCCTAACCCTAACCCTAACCCTTCCGAAAGTCGGAGAAGCTCAAGGATGGTACCGATCGATGCGCGCTACCCCATTTAGTGGGGGTAGAGCCTACTTGCAAGTCTCTCCGACCTTCACAAAAAAAGTTATTCAAGAATATCTCTTTCTCCTATGTGCTTTCATCCCTAACCCTAACCCTAACCCTTCCGAAAGTCGGAGAAGCTCAAGGATGGTACCGATCGATGCGCGCAACCACATTTAGTGGGGGTAGAGCCTACTTGCAAGTCTCTCCGACCTTCACAAAAAAAGTTATTCAAGAATATCTCCTCAGATTTGGGGGAATTTCGTCGGTCGACCTCTTCCGAAGGTCGTACAAGCTCGGGGATGGTACCAATCGATCCGCAGGACCCAAATTAGTCCAGATGCAACCACTTTCCAAGTCTCTCCGACCTTCACAAAAAAAGTTATTCAAGAATATCTCTTTCTCCTATGTGCTTTCATCCCTAACCCTAACCCTAACCCTTCCGAAAGTCGGAGAAGCTCAAGGATGGTACCGATCGATGCGCGCTACCCCATTTAGTGGGGGTAGAGCCTACTTGCAAGTCTCTCCGACCTTCACAAAAAAAGTTATTCAAGAATATCTCTTTCTCCTATGTGCTTTCATCCCTAACCCTAACCCTAACCCTTCCGAAAGTCGGAGAAGCTCAAGGATGGTACCGATCGATGCGCGCTACCCCATTTAGTGGGGGTAGAGCCTACTTGCAAGTCTCTCCGACCTTCACAAAAAAAGTTATTCAAGAATATCTCTTTCTCCTATGTGCTTTCATCCCTAACCCTAACCCTAACCCTTCCGAAAGTCGGAGAAGCTCAAGGATGGTACCGATCGATGCGCGCAACCCCATTTAGTGGGGGTAGAGCCTACTTGCAAGTCTCTCCGACCTTCACAAAAAAAGTTATTCAAGAATATCTCCTCAGATTTGGGGGAATTTCGTCGGTCGACCTCTTCCGAAGGTCGTACAAGCTCGGGGATGGTACCAATCGATCTGCAGGACCCAAATTAGTCCAGATGCAACCACTTTCCAAGTCTCTCCGACCTTCACAAAAAAAGTTATTCAAGAATATCTCTTTCTCCTATGTGCTTTCATCCCTAACCCTAACCCTAACCCTTCCGAAAGTCGGAGAAGCTCAAGGATGGTACCGATCGATGCGCGCTACCCCATTTAGTGGGGGTAGAGCCTACTTGCAAGTCTCTCCGACCTTCACAAAAAAAGTTATTCAAGAATATCTCTTTCTCCTATGTGCTTTCATCCCTAACCCTAACCCTAACCCTTCCGAAAGTCGGACAAGCTCAAGGATGGTACCGATCGATGCGCGCTACTCCATTTAGTGGGGGTAGAGCCTACTTGCAAGTCTCTCCGACCTTCACAAAAAAAGTTATTCAAGAATATCTCCTCAGATTTGGGGGAATTTCGTCGGTCGACCTCTTCCGAAGGTCGTACAAGCTCGGGGATGGTACCAATCGATCCGCAGGACCCAAATTAGTCCGGATGCAACCACTTTCCAAGTCTCTCCGACCTTCACAAAAAAAGTTATTCAAGAATATCTCTTTCTCCTATGTGCTTTCATCCCTAACCCTAACCCTTCCGAAAGTCGGAGAAGCTCAAGGATAGTACCGATCGATGCGCGCTACCCCATTTAGTGGGGGTAGAGCCTACTTGCAAGTCTCTCCGACCTTCACAAAAAAAGTTATTCAAGAATATCTCCTCAGATTTGGGGGAATTTCGTCGGTCGACCTCTTCCAAAGGTCGTACAAGCTCGGGGATGGTACCAATCGATCCGCAGGACCCAAATTAGTCCAGATGCAACCACTTTCCAAGTCTCTCCGACCTTCACAAAAAAAGTTATTCAAGAATATCTCTTTCTCCTATGTGCATTCATCCCTAACCCTAACCCTAACCCTTCCGAAAGTCGGAGAAGCTCAAGGATGGTACCGATCGATGCGCGCTACCCCATTTAGTGGGGGTAGAGCCTACTTGCAAGTCTCTCCGACCTTCACAAAAAAAGTTATTCAAGAATATCTCTTTCTCCTATGTGCTTTCATCCCTAACCCTAACCCTAACCCTTCCGAAAGTCGGAGAAGCTCAAGGATGGTACCGATCGATGCGCGCTACCCCATTTAGTGGGGGTAGAGCCTACTTGCAAGTCTCTCCGACCTTCACAAAAAAAGTTATTCAAGAATATCTCTTTCTCCTATGTGCTTTCATCCCTAACCCTAACCCTAACCCTTCCGAAAGTCGGAGAAGCTCAAGGATGGTACCGATCGATGCGCGCTACCCCATTTAGTGGGGGTAGAGCCTACTTGCAAGTCTCTCCGACCTTCACAAAAAAAGTTATTCAAGAATATCTCCTCAGATTTGGGGGAATTTCGTCGGTCGACCTCTTCCGAAGGTCGTACAAGCTCGGGGATGGTACCAATCGATCCGCAGGACCCAAATTAGTCCAGATGCAACCACTTTCCAAGTCTCTCCGACCTTCACAAAAAAAGTTATTCAAGAATATCTCTTTCTCCTATGTGCTTTCATCCCTAACCCTAACCCTAACCCTTCCGAAAGTCGGAGAAGCTCAAGGATGGTACCGATCGATGCGCGCTACCCCATTTAGTGGGGGTAGAGCCTACTTGCAAGTCTCTCCGACCTTCACAAAAAAGTTATTCAAGAATATCTCTTTCTCCTATGTGCTTTCATCCCTAACCCTAACCCTAACCCTTCCGAAAGTCGGAGAAGCTCAAGGATGGTACCGATCGATGCGCGCAACCCCATTTAGTGGGGGTAGAGCCTACTTGCAAGTCTCTCCGACCTTCAAAAAAAAAAGTTATTCAAGAATATCTCCTCAGATTTGGGGGAATTTCGTCGGTCGACCTCTTCCGAAGGTCGTACAAGCTCGGGGATGGTACCAATCGATCCGCAGGACCCAAATTAGTCCAGATGCAACCACTTTCCAAGTCTCTCCGACCTTCACAAAAAAAGTTATTCAAGAATATCTCTTTCTCCTATGTGCTTTCATCCCTAACCCTAACCCTAACCCTTCCGAAAGTCGGAGAAGCTCAAGGATGGTACCGATCGATGCGCGCTACCCCATTTAGTGGGGGTAGAGCCTACTTGCAAGTCTCTCCGACCTTCACAAAAAAAGTTATTCAAGAATATCTCTTTCTCCTATGTGCTTTCATCCCTAACCCTAACCCTAACCCTTCCGAAAGTCGGAGAAGCTCAAGGATGGTACCGATCGATGCGCGCAACCACATTTAGTGGGGGTAGAGCCTACTTGCAAGTCTCTCCGACCTTCACAAAAAAAGTTATTCAAGAATATCTCCTCAGATTTGGGGGAATTTCGTCGGTCGACCTCTTCCGAAGGTCGTACAAGCTCGGGGATGGTACCAATCGATCCGCAGGACCCAAATTAGTCCAGATGCAACCACTTTCCAAGTCTCTCCGACCTTCACAAAAAAAGTTATTCAAGAATATCTCTTTCTCCTATGTGCTTTCATCCCTAACCCTAACCCTAACCCTTCCGAAAGTCGGAGAAGCTCAAGGATGGTACCGATCGATGCGCGCTACCCCATTTAGTGGGGGTAGAGCCTACTTGCAAGTCTCTCCGACCTTCACAAAAAAAGTTATTCAAGAATATCTCTTTCTCCTATGTGCTTTCATCCCTAACCCTAACCCTAACCCTTCCGAAAGTCGGAGAAGCTCAAGGATGGTACCGATCGATGCGCGCTACCCCATTTAGTGGGGGTAGAGCCTACTTGCAAGTCTCTCCGACCTTCACAAAAAAAGTTATTCAAGAATATCTCTTTCTCCTATGTGCTTTCATCCCTAACCCTAACCCTAACCCTTCCGAAAGTCGGAGAAGCTCAAGGATGGTACCGATCGATGCGCGCAACCCCATTTAGTGGGGGTAGAGCCTACTTGCAAGTCTCTCCGACCTTCACAAAAAAAGTTATTCAAGAATATCTCCTCAGATTTGGGGGAATTTCATCGGTCGACCTCTTCCGAAGGTCGTACAAGCTCGGGGATGGTACCAATCGATCTGCAGGACCCAAATTAGTCCAGATGCAACCACTTTCCAAGTCTCTCCGACCTTCACAAAAAAAGTTATTCAAGAATATCTCTTTCTCCTATGTGCTTTCATCCCTAACCCTAACCCTAACCCTTCCGAAAGTCGGAGAAGCTCAAGGATGGTACCGATCGATGCGCGCTACCCCATTTAGTGGGGGTAGAGCCTACTTGCAAGTCTCTCCGACCTTCACAAAAAAAGTTATTCAAGAATATCTCTTTCTCCTATGTGCTTTCATCCCTAACCCTAACCCTAACCCTTCCGAAAGTCGGACAAGCTCAAGGATGGTACCGATCGATGCGCGCTACTCCATTTAGTGGGGGTAGAGCCTACTTGCAAGTCTCTCCGACCTTCACAAAAAAAGTTATTCAAGAATATCTCCTCAGATTTGGGGGAATTTCGTCGGTCGACCTCTTCCGAAGGTCGTACAAGCTCGGGGATGGTACCAATCGATCCGCAGGACCCAAATTAGTCCGGATGCAACCACTTTCCAAGTCTCTCCGACCTTCACAAAAAAAGTTATTCAAGAATATCTCTTTCTCCTATGTGCTTTCATCCCTAACCCTAACCCTTCCGAAAGTCGGAGAAGCTCAAGGATAGTACCGATCGATGCGCGCTACCCCATTTAGTGGGGGTAGAGCCTACTTGCAAGTCTCTCCGACCTTCACAAAAAAAGTTATTCAAGAATATCTCCTCAGATTTGGGGGAATTTCGTCGGTCGACCTCTTCCAAAGGTCGTACAAGCTCGGGGATGGTACCAATCGATCCGCAGGACCCAAATTAGTCCAGATGCAACCACTTTCCAAGTCTCTCCGACCTTCACAAAAAAAGTTATTCAAGAATATCTCTTTCTCCTATGTGCTTTCATCCCTAACCCTAACCCTAACCCTTCCGAAAGTCGGAGAAGCTCAAGGATGGTACCGATCGATGCGCGCAACCCCATTTAGTGGGGGTAGAGCCTACTTGCAAGTCTCTCCGACCTTCACAAAAAAAGTTATTCAAGAATATCTCCTCAGATTTGGGGGAATTTCGTCGGTCGACCTCTTCCGAAGGTCGTACAAGCTCGGGGATGGTACCAATCGATCCGCAGGACCCAAATTAGTCCAGATGCAACCACTTTCCAAGTCTCTCCGACCTTCACAAAAAAAGTTATTCAAGAATATCTCTTTCTCCTATGTGCTTTCATCCCTAACCCTAACCCTAACCCTTCCGAAAGTCGGAGAAGCTCAAGGATGGTACCGATCGATGCGCGCAACCCCATTTAGTGGGGGTAGAGCCTACTTGCAAGTCTCTCCGACCTTCACAAAAAAAGTTATTCAAGAATATCTCCTCAGATTTGGGGGAATTTCGTCGGTCGACCTCTTCCGAAGGTCGTACAAGCTCGGGGATGGTACCAATCGATCTGCAGGACCCAAATTAGTCCAGATGCAACCACTTTCCAAGTCTCTCCGACCTTCACAAAAAAAGTTATTCAAGAATATCTCTTTCTCCTATGTGCTTTCATCCCTAACCCTAACCCTAACCCTTCCGAAAGTCGGAGAAGCTCAAGGATGGTACCGATCGATGCGCGCTACCCCATTTAGTGGGGGTAGAGCCTACTTGCAAGTCTCTCCGACCTTCACAAAAAAAGTTATTCAAGAATATCTCTTTCTCCTATGTGCTTTCATCCCTAACCCTAACCCTAACCCTTCCGAAAGTCGGACAAGCTCAAGGATGGTACCGATCGATGTGCGCTACTCCATTTAGTGGGGGTAGAGCCTACTTGCAAGTCTCTCCGACCTTCACAAAAAAAGTTATTCAAGAATATCTCCTCAGATTTGGGGGAATTTCGTCGGTCGACCTCTTCCGAAGGTCGTACAAGCTCGGGGATGGTACCAATCGATCCGCAGGACCCAAATTAGTCCAGATGCAACCACTTTCCAAGTCTCTCCGACCTTCACAAAAAAAGTTATTCAAGAATATCTCTTTCTCCTATGTGCTTTCATCCCTAACCCTAACCCTAACCCTTCCGAAAGTCGGAGAAGCTCAAGGATGGTACCGATCGATGCGCGCTACCCCATTTAGTGGGGGTAGAGCCTACTTGCAAGTCTCTCCGACCTTCACAAAAAAAGTTATTCAAGAATATCTCTTTCTCCTATGTGCTTTCATCCCTAACCCTAACCCTAACCCTTCCGAAAGTCGGAGAAGCTCAAGGATGGTACCGATCGATGCGCGCTACCCCATTTAGTGGGGGTAGAGCCTACTTGCAAGTCTCTCCGACCTTCACAAAAAAAGTTATTCAAGAATATCTCTTTCTCCTATGTGCTTTCATCCCTAACCCTAACCCTAACCCTTCCGAAAGTCGGAGAAGCTCAAGGATGGTACCGATCGATGCGCGCTACCCCATTTAGTGGGGGTAGAGCCTACTTGCAAGTCTCTCCGACCTTCACAAAAAAAGTTATTCAAGAATATCTCTTTCTCCTATGTGCTTTCATCCCTAACCCTAACCCTTCCGAAAGTCGGAGAAGCTCAAGGATGGTACCGATCGATGCGCGCTACCCCATTTAGTGGGGGTAGAGCCTACTTGCAAGTCTCTCCGACCTTCACAAAAAAAGTTATTCAAGAATATCTCTTTCTCCTATGTGCTTTCATCCCTAACCCTAACCCTAACCCTTCCAAAAGTCGGAGAAGCTCAAGGATGGTACCGATCGATGCGCGCTACCCCATTTAGTGGGGGTAGAGCCTACTTGCAAGTCTCTCCGACCTTCACAAAAAAAGTTATTCAAGAATATCTCCTCAGATTTGGGGGAATTTCGTCGGTCGACCTCTTCCGAAGGTCGTACAAGCTCGGGGATGGTACCAATCGATCCGCAGGACCCAAATTAGTCCAGATGCAACCACTTTCCAAGTCTCTCCGACCTTCACAAAAAAAGTTATTCAAGAATATCTCTTTCTCCTATGTGCTTTCATCCCTAACCCTAACCCTAACCCTTCCGAAAGTCGGAGAAGCTCAAGGATGGTACCGATCGATGCGCGCTACCCCATTTAGTGGGGGTAGAGCCTACTTGCAAGTCTCTCCGACCTTCACAAAAAAAGTTATTCAAGAATATCTCTTTCTCCTATGTGCTTTCATCCCTAACCCTAACCCTTCCGAAAGTCGGAGAAGCTCAAGGATGGTACTGATCGATGCGCGCTACCCCATTTAGTGGGGGTAGAGCCTACTTGCAAGTCTCTCCGACCTTCACAAAAAAAGTTATTCAAGAATATCTCTTTCTCCTATGTGCTTTCATCCCTAACCCTAACCCTAACCCTTCCGAAAGTCGGAGAAGCTCAAGGATGGTACCGATCGATGCGCGCTACCCCATTTAGTGGGGGTAGAGCCTACTTGCAAGTCTCTCCGACCTTCACAAAAAAAGTTATTCAAGAATATCTCCTCAGATTTGGGGGAATTTCGTCGGTCGACCTCTTCCGAAGGTCGTACAAGCTCGGGGATGGTACCAATCGATCCGCAGGACCCAAATTAGTCCAGATGCAACCACTTTCCAAGTCTCTCCGACCTTCACAAAAAAAGTTATTCAAGAATATCTCTTTCTCCTATGTGCTTTCATCCCTAACCCTAACCCTAACCCTTCCGAAAGTCGGAGAAGCTCAAGGATGGTACCGATCGATGCGCGCTACCCCATTTAGTGGGGGTAGAGCCTACTTGCAAGTCTCTCCGACCTTCACAAAAAAGTTATTCAAGAATATCTCTTTCTCCTATGTGCTTTCATCCCTAACCCTAACCCTAACCCTTCCGAAAGTCGGAGAAGCTCAAGGATGGTACCGATCGATGCGCGCAACCCCATTTAGTGGGGGTAGAGCCTACTTGCAAGTCTCTCCGACCTTCAAAAAAAAAAGTTATTCAAGAATATCTCCTCAGATTTGGGGGAATTTCGTCGGTCGACCTCTTCCGAAGGTCGTACAAGCTCGGGGATGGTACCAATCGATCCGCAGGACCCAAATTAGTCCAGATGCAACCACTTTCCAAGTCTCTCCGACCTTCACAAAAAAAGTTATTCAAGAATATCTCTTTCTCCTATGTGCTTTCATCCCTAACCCTAACCCTAACCCTTCCGAAAGTCGGAGAAGCTCAAGGATGGTACCGATCGATGCGCGCTACCCCATTTATGGGGGGTAGAGCCTACTTGCAAGTCTCTCCGACCTTCACAAAAAAAGTTATTCAAGAATATCTCTTTCTCCTATGTGCTTTCATCCCTAACCCTAACCCTAACCCTTCCGAAAGTCGGAGAAGCTCAAGGATGGTACCGATCGATGCGCGCTACCCCATTTAGTGGGGGTAGAGCCTACTTGCAAGTCTGTCCGACCTTCACAAAAAAAGTTATTCAAGAATATCTCCTCAGATTTGGGGGAATTTCGTCGGTCGACCTCTTCCGAAGGTCGTACAAGCTCGGGGATGGTACCAATCGATCCGCAGGACCCAAATTAGTCCAGATGCAACCACTTTCCAAGTCTCTCCGACCTTCACAAAAAAAGTTATTCAAGAATATCTCTTTCTCCTATGTGCTTTCATCCCTAACCCTAACCCTAACCCTTCCAAAAGTCGGAGAAGCTCAAGGATGGTACCGATCGATGCGCGCAACCCCATTTAGTGGGGGTAGAGCCTACTTGCAAGTCTCTCCGACCTTCACAAAAAAAGTTATTCAAGAATATCTCTTTCTCCTATGTGCTTTCATCCCTAACCCTAACCCTAACCCTTCCGAAAGTCGGAGAAGCTCAAGGATGGTACCGATCGATGCGCGCTACCCCATTTAGTGGGGGTAGAGCCTACTTGCAAGTCTCTCCGACCTTCACAAAAAAAGTTATTCAAGAATATCTCTTTCTCCTATGTGCTTTCATCCCTAACCCTAACCCTAACCCTTCCGAAAGTCGGAGAAGCTCAAGGATGGTACCGATCGATGCGCGCTACCCCATTTAGTGGGGGTAGAGCCTACTTGCAAGTCTCTCCGACCTTCACAAAAAAAGTTATTCAAGAATATCTCTTTCTCCTATGTGCTTTCATCCCTAACCCTAACCCTTCCGAAAGTCGGAGAAGCTCAAGGATGGTACCGATCGATGCGCGCTACCCCATTTAGTGGGGGTAGAGCCTACTTGCAAGTCTCTCCGACCTTCACAAAAAAAGTTATTCAAGAATATCTCTTTCTCCTATGTGCTTTCATCCCTAACCCTAACCCTAACCCTTCCAAAAGTCGGAGAAGCTCAAGGATGGTACCGATCGATGCGCGCTACCCCATTTAGTGGGGGTAGAGCCTACTTGCAAGTCTCTCCGACCTTCACAAAAAAAGTTATTCAAGAATATCTCCTCAGATTTGGGGGAATTTCGTCGGTCGACCTCTTCCGAAGGTCGTACAAGCTCGGGGATGGTACCAATCGATCCGCAGGACCCAAATTAGTCCAGATGCAACCACTTTCCAAGTCTCTCCGACCTTCACAAAAAAAGTTATTCAAGAATATCTCTTTCTCCTATGTGCTTTCATCCCTAACCCTAACCCTAACCCTTCCGAAAGTCGGAGAAGCTCAAGGATGGTACCGATCGATGCGCGCTACCCCATTTAGTGGGGGTAGAGCCTACTTGCAAGTCTCTCCGACCTTCACAAAAAAAGTTATTCAAGAATATCTCTTTCTCCTATGTGCTTTCATCCCTAACCCTAACCCTTCCGAAAGTCGGAGAAGCTCAAGGATGGTACTGATCGATGCGCGCTACCCCATTTAGTGGGGGTAGAGCCTACTTGCAAGTCTCTCCGACCTTCACAAAAAAAGTTATTCAAGAATATCTCTTTCTCCTATGTGCTTTCATCCCTAACCCTAACCCTAACCCTTCCGAAAGTCGGAGAAGCTCAAGGATGGTACCGATCGATGCGCGCTACCCCATTTAGTGGGGGTAGAGCCTACTTGCAAGTCTCTCCGACCTTCACAAAAAAAGTTATTCAAGAATATCTCCTCAGATTTGGGGGAATTTCGTCGGTCGACCTCTTCCGAAGGTCGTACAAGCTCGGGGATGGTACCAATCGATCCGCAGGACCCAAATTAGTCCAGATGCAACCACTTTCCAAGTCTCTCCGACCTTCACAAAAAAAGTTATTCAAGAATATCTCTTTCTCCTATGTGCTTTCATCCCTAACCCTAACCCTAACCCTTCCGAAAGTCGGAGAAGCTCAAGGATGGTACCGATCGATGCGCGCTACCCCATTTAGTGGGGGTAGAGCCTACTTGCAAGTCTCTCCGACCTTCACAAAAAAGTTATTCAAGAATATCTCTTTCTCCTATGTGCTTTCATCCCTAACCCTAACCCTAACCCTTCCGAAAGTCGGAGAAGCTCAAGGATGGTACCGATCGATGCGCGCAACCCCATTTAGTGGGGGTAGAGCCTACTTGCAAGTCTCTCCGACCTTCAAAAAAAAAAGTTATTCAAGAATATCTCCTCAGATTTGGGGGAATTTCGTCGGTCGACCTCTTCCGAAGGTCGTACAAGCTCGGGGATGGTACCAATCGATCCGCAGGACCCAAATTAGTCCAGATGCAACCACTTTCCAAGTCTCTCCGACCTTCACAAAAAAAGTTATTCAAGAATATCTCTTTCTCCTATGTGCTTTCATCCCTAACCCTAACCCTAACCCTTCCGAAAGTCGGAGAAGCTCAAGGATGGTACCGATCGATGCGCGCTACCCCATTTATGGGGGGTAGAGCCTACTTGCAAGTCTCTCCGACCTTCACAAAAAAAGTTATTCAAGAATATCTCTTTCTCCTATGTGCTTTCATCCCTAACCCTAACCCTAACCCTTCCGAAAGTCGGAGAAGCTCAAGGATGGTACCGATCGATGCGCGCTACCCCATTTAGTGGGGGTAGAGCCTACTTGCAAGTCTGTCCGACCTTCACAAAAAAAGTTATTCAAGAATATCTCCTCAGATTTGGGGGAATTTCGTCGGTCGACCTCTTCCGAAGGTCGTACAAGCTCGGGGATGGTACCAATCGATCCGCAGGACCCAAATTAGTCCAGATGCAACCACTTTCCAAGTCTCTCCGACCTTCACAAAAAAAGTTATTCAAGAATATCTCTTTCTCCTATGTGCTTTCATCCCTAACCCTAACCCTAACCCTTCCAAAAGTCGGAGAAGCTCAAGGATGGTACCGATCGATGCGCGCAACCCCATTTAGTGGGGGTAGAGCCTACTTGCAAGTCTCTCCGACCTTCACAAAAAAAGTTATTCAAGAATATCTCCTCAGATTTGGGGGAATTTCGTCGGTCGACCTCTTCCGAAGGTCGTACAAGCTCGGGGATGGTACCAATCGATCCGCAGGACCCAAATTAGTCCAGATGCAACCACTTTCCAAGTCTCTCCGACCTTCACAAAAAAAGTTATTCAAGAATATCTCTTTCTCCTATGTGCTTTCATCCCTAACCCTAACCCTAACCCTTCCGAAAGTCGGAGAAGCTCAAGGATGGTACCGATCGATGCGCGCAACCCCATTTAGTGGGGGTAGAGCCTACTTGCAAGTCTCTCCGACCTTCACAAAAAAAGTTATTCAAGAATATCTCCTCAGATTTGGGGGAATTTCGTCGGTCGACCTCTTCCGAAGGTCGTACAAGCTCGGGGATGGTACCAATCGATCTGCAGGACCCAAATTAGTCCAGATGCAACCACTTTCCAAGTCTCTCCGACCTTCACAAAAAAAGTTATTCAAGAATATCTCTTTCTCCTATGTGCTTTCATCCCTAACCCTAACCCTAACCCTTCCGAAAGTCGGAGAAGCTCAAGGATGGTACCGATCGATGCGCGCTACCCCATTTAGTGGGGGTAGAGCCTACTTGCAAGTCTCTCCGACCTTCACAAAAAAAGTTATTCAAGAATATCTCTTTCTCCTATGTGCTTTCATCCCTAACCCTAACCCTAACCCTTCCGAAAGTCGGACAAGCTCAAGGATGGTACCGATCGATGCGCGCTACTCCATTTAGTGGGGGTAGAGCCTACTTGCAAGTCTCTCCGACCTTCACAAAAAAAGTTATTCAAGAATATCTCCTCAGATTTGGGGGAATTTCGTCGGTCGACCTCTTCCGAAGGTCGTACAAGCTCGGGGATGGTACCAATCGATCCGCAGGACCCAAATTAGTCCAGATGCAACCACTTTCCAAGTCTCTCCGACCTTCACAAAAAAAGTTATTCAAGAATATCTCTTTCTCCTATGTGCTTTCATCCCTAACCCTAACCCTAACCCTTCCGAAAGTCGGAGAAGCTCAAGGATGGTACCGATCGATGCGCGCTACCCCATTTAGTGGGGGTAGAGCCTACTTGCAAGTCTCTCCGACCTTCACAAAAAAAGTTATTCAAGAATATCTCTTTCTCCTATGTGCTTTCATCCCTAACCCTAACCCTTCCGAAAGTCGGAGAAGCTCAAGGATGGTACCGATCGATGCGCGCTACCCCATTTAGTGGGGGTAGAGCCTACTTGCAAGTCTCTCCGACCTTCACAAAAAAAGTTATTCAAGAATATCTCTTTCTCCTATGTGCTTTCATCCCTAACCCTAACCCTAACCCTTCCGAAAGTCGGAGAAGCTCAAGGATGGTACCGATCGATGCGCGCTACCCCATTTAGTGGGGGTAGAGCCTACTTGCAAGTCTCTCCGACCTTCACAAAAAAAGTTATTCAAGAATATCTCTTTCTCCTATGTGCTTTCATCCCTAACCCTAACCCTAACCCTTCCGAAAGTCGGAGAAGCTCAAGGATGGTACCGATCGATGCGCGCTACCCCATTTAGTGGGGGTAGAGCCTACTTGCAAGTCTCTCCGACCTTCACAAAAAAAGTTATTCAAGAATATCTCTTTCTCCTATGTGCTTTCATCCCTAACCCTAACCCTAACCCTTCCGAAAGTCGGAGAAGCTCAAGGATGGTACCGATCAATGCGCGCTACCCCATTTAGTGGGGGTAGAGCCTACTTGCAAGTCTCTCCGACCTTTACAAAAAAAGTTATTCAAGAATATCTCCTCAGATTTGGGGGAATTTCGTCGGTCAACCTCTTCCGAAGGTCGTACAAGCTCGGGGATGGTACCAATCGATCCGCAGGACCCAAATTAGTCCAGATGCAACCACTTTCCAAGTCTCTCCGACCTTCACAAAAAAAGTTATTCAAGAATATCTCTTTCTCCTATGTGCATTCATCCCTAACCCTAACCCTAACCCTTCCGAAAGTCGGAGAAGCTCAAGGATAGTACCGATCGATGCGCGCTACCCCATTTAGTGGGGGTAAAGCCTACTTGCAAGTCTCTCCGACCTTCACAAAAAAAGTTATTCAAGAATATCTCTTTCTCCTATGTGCTTTCATCCCTAACCCTAACCCTAACCCTTCCGAAAGTCGGAGAAGCTCAAGGATGGTACCGATCGATGCGCGCTACCCCATTTAGTGGGGGTAGAGCCTACTTGCAAGTCTCTCCGACCTTCACAAAAAAAGTTATTCAAGAATATCTCTTTCTCCTATGTGCTTTCATCCCTAACCCTAACCCTTCCGAAAGTCGGAGAAGCTCAAGGATGGTACCGATCGATGCGCGCTACCCCATTTAGTGGGGGTAGAGCCTACTTGCAAGTCTCTCCGACCTTCACAAAAAAAGTTATTCAAGAATATCTCTTTCTCCTATGTGCTTTCATCCCTAACCCTAACCCTAACCCTTCCGAAAGTCGGAGAAGCTCAAGGATGGTACCGATCGATGCGCGCTACCCCATTTAGTGGGGGTAGAGCCTACTTGCAAGTCTCTCCGACCTTCACAAAAAAAGTTATTCAAGAATATCTCTTTCTCCTATGTGCTTTCATCCCTAACCCTAACCCTAACCCTTCCGAAAGTCGGAGAAGCTCAAGGATGGTACCGATCGATGCGCGCTACCCCATTTAGTGGGGGTAGAGCCTACTTGCAAGTCTCTCCGACCTTCACAAAAAAAGTTATTCAAGAATATCTCTTTCTCCTATGTGCTTTCATCCCTAACCCTAACCCTAACCCTTCCGAAAGTCGGAGAAGCTCAAGGATGGTACCGATCAATGCGCGCTACCCCATTTAGTGGGGGTAGAGCCTACTTGCAAGTCTCTCCGACCTTTACAAAAAAAGTTATTCAAGAATATCTCCTCAGATTTGGGGGAATTTCGTCGGTCAACCTCTTCCGAAGGTCGTACAAGCTCGGGGATGGTACCAATCGATCCGCAGGACCCAAATTAGTCCAGATGCAACCACTTTCCAAGTCTCTCCGACCTTCACAAAAAAAGTTATTCAAGAATATCTCTTTCTCCTATGTGCATTCATCCCTAACCCTAACCCTAACCCTTCCGAAAGTCGGAGAAGCTCAAGGATAGTACCGATCGATGCGCGCTACCCCATTTAGTGGGGGTAAAGCCTACTTGCAAGTCTCTCCGACCTTCACAAAAAAAGTTATTCAAGAATATCTCTTTCTCCTATGTGCTTTCATCCCTAACCCTAACCCTAACCCTTCCGAAAGTCGGAGAAGCTCAAGGATGGTACCGATCGATGCGCGCTACCCCATTTAGTGGGGGTAGAGCCTACTTGCAAGTCTCTCCGACCTTCACAAAAAAAGTTATTCAAGAATATCTCTTTCTCCTATGTGCTTTCATCCCTAACCCTAACCCTTCCGAAAGTCGGAGAAGCTCAAGGATGGTACCGATCGATGCGCGCTACCCCATTTAGTGGGGGTAGAGCCTACTTGCAAGTCTCTCCGACCTTCACAAAAAAAGTTATTCAAGAATATCTCCTCAGATTTGGGGGAATTTCGTCGGTCGACCTCTTCCGAAGGTCGTAAAAGCTCGGGGATGGTACCAATCGATCCGCAGGACCCAAATTAGTCCAGATGCAACCACTTTCCAAGTCTCTCCGACCTTCACAAAAAAAGTTATTCAAGAATATCTCTTTCTCCTATGTGCTTTCATCCCTAACCCTAACCCTAACCCTTCCGAAAGTCGGAGAAGCTCAAGGATGGTACCGATCGATGCGCGCTACCCCATTTAGTGGGGGTAGAGCCTACTTGCAAGTCTCTCCGACCTTCACAAAAAAAGTTATTCAAGAATATCTCTTTCTCCTATGTGCTTTCATCCCTAACCCTAACCCTAACCCTTCCGAAAGTCGGAGAAGCTCAAGGATGGTACCGATCGATGCGCGCTACCCCATTTAGTGGGGGTAGAGCCTACTTGCAAGTCTCTCCGACCTTCACAAAAAAAGTTATTCAAGAATATCTCTTTCTCCTATGTGCTTTCATCCCTAACCCTAACCCTAACCCTTCCGAAAGTCGGAGAAGCTCAAGGATGGTACCGATCAATGCGCGCTACCCCATTTAGTGGGGGTAGAGCCTACTTGCAAGTCTCTCCGACCTTTACAAAAAAAGTTATTCAAGAATATCTCCTCAGATTTGGGGGAATTTCGTCGGTCGACCTCTTCCGAAGGTCGTACAAGCTCGGGGATGGTACCAATCGATCCGCAGGACCCAAATTAGTCCAGATGCAACCACTTTCCAAGTCTCTCCGACCTTCACAAAAAAAGTTATTCAAGAATATCTCTTTCTCCTATGTGCATTCATCCCTAACCCTAACCCTAACCCTTCCGAAAGTCGGAGAAGCTCAAGGATGGTACCGATCGATGCGCGCTACCCCATTTAGTGGGGGTAGAGCCTACTTGCAAGTCTCTCCGACCTTCACAAAAAAAGTTATTCAAGAATATCTCTTTCTCCTATGTGCTTTCATCCCTAACCCTAACCCTAACCCTTCCGAAAGTCGGAGAAGCTCAAGGATGGTACCGATCGATGCGCGTTACCCCATTTAGTGGGGGTAGAGCCTACTTGCAAGTCTCTCCGACCTTCACAAAAAAAGTTATTCAAGAATATCTCTTTCTCCTATGTGCTTTCATCCCTAACCCTAACCCTTCCGAAAGTCGGAGAAGCTCAAGGATGGTACCGATCGATGCGCGCTACCCCATTTAGTGGGGGTAGAGCCTACTTGCAAGTCTCTCCGACCTTCACAAAAAAAGTTATTCAAGAATATCTCCTCAGATTTGGGGGAATTTCGTCGGTCGACCTCTTCCGAAGGTCGTAAAAGCTCGGGGATGGTACCAATCGATCCGCAGGACCCAAATTAGTCCAGATGCAACCACTTTCCAAGTCTCTCCGACCTTCACAAAAAAAGTTATTCAAGAATATCTCTTTCTCCTTTGTGCTTTCATCCCTAACCCTAACCCTAACCCTTCCGAAAGTCGGAGAAGCTCAAGGATGGTACCGATCGATGCGCGCTACCCCATTTAGTGGGGGTAGAGCCTACTTGCAAGTCTCTCCGACCTTCACAAAAAAAGTTATTCAAGAATATCTCTTTCTCCTATGTGCTTTCATCCCTAACCCTAACCCTAACCCTTCCGAAAGTCGGAGAAGCTCAAGGATGGTACCGATCGATGCGCGCTACCCCATTTAGTGGGGGTAGAGCCTACTTGCAAGTCTCTCCGACCTTCACAAAAAAAGTTATTCAAGAATATCTCTTTCTCCTATGTGCTTTCATCCCTAACCCTAACCCTAACCCTTCCGAAAGTCGGAGAAGCTCAAGGATGGTACCGATCAATGCGCGCTACCCCATTTAGTGGGGGTAGAGCCTACTTGCAAGTCTCTCCGACCTTTACAAAAAAAGTTATTCAAGAATATCTCCTCAGATTTGGGGGAATTTCGTCGGTCGACCTCTTCCGAAGGTCGTACAAGCTCGGGGATGGTACCAATCGATCCGCAGGACCCAAATTAGTCCAGATGCAACCACTTTCCAAGTCTCTCCGACCTTCACAAAAAAAGTTATTCAAGAATATCTCTTTCTCCTATGTGCATTCATCCCTAACCCTAACCCTAACCCTTCCGAAAGTCGGAGAAGCTCAAGGATGGTACCGATCGATGCGCGCTACCCCATTTAGTGGGGGTAGAGCCTACTTGCAAGTCTCTCCGACCTTCACAAAAAAAGTTATTCAAGAATATCTCTTTCTCCTATGTGCTTTCATCCCTAACCCTAACCCTAACCCTTCCGAAAGTCGGAGAAGCTCAAGGATGGTACCGATCGATGCGCGTTACCCCATTTAGTGGGGGTAGAGCCTACTTGCAAGTCTCTCCGACCTTCACAAAAAAAGTTATTCAAGAATATCTCTTTCTCCTATGTGCTTTCATCCCTAACCCTAACCCTTCCGAAAGTCGGAGAAGCTCAAGGATGGTACCGATCGATGCGCGCTACCACATTTAGTGGGGGTAGAGCCTACTTGCAAGTCTCTCCGACCTTCACAAAAAAAGTTATTCAAGAATATCTCCTCAGATTTGGGGGAATTTCGTCGGTCGACCTCTTCCGAAGGTCGTAAAAGCTCGGGGATGGTACCAATCGATCCGCAGGACCCAAATTAGTCCAGATGCAACCACTTTCCAAGTCTCTCCGACCTTCACAAAAAAAGTTATTCAAGAATATCTCTTTCTCCTATGTGCTTTCATCCCTAACCCTAACCCTAACCCTTCCGAAAGTCAAAGAAGCTCAAGGATGGTACCGATCGATGCGCGCTACCCCATTTAGTTGGGGTAGAGCCTACTTGCAAGTCTCTCCGACCTTCACAAAAAAAGTTATTCAAGAATATCTCTTTCTCCTATGTGCTTTCATCCCTAACCCTAACCCTAACCCTTCCGAAAGTCGGAGAAGCTCAAGGATGGTACCGATCGATGCGCGCTACCCCATTTAGTGGGGGTAGAGCCTACTTGCAAGTCTCTCCGACCTTCACAAAAAAAGTTATTCAAGAATATCTCTTTCTCCTATGTGCTTTCATCCCTAACCCTAACCCTAACCCTTCCGAAAGTCGGAGAAGCTCAAGGATGGTACCGATCAATGCGCGCTACCCCATTTAGTGGGGGTAGAGCCTACTTGCAAGTCTCTCCGACCTTTACAAAAAAAGTTATTCAAGAATATCTCCTCAGATTTGGGGGAATTTCGTCGGTCGACCTCTTCCGAAGGTCGTACAAGCTCGGGGATGGTACCAATCGATCCGCAGGACCCAAATTAGTCCAGATGCAACCACTTTCCAAGTCTCTCCGACCTTCACAAAAAAAGTTATTCAAGAATATCTCTTTCTCCTATGTGCATTCATCCCTAACCCTAACCCTAACCCTTCCGAAAGTCGGAGAAGCTCAAGGATGGTACCGATCGATGCGCGCTACCCCATTTAGTGGGGGTAGAGCCTACTTGCAAGTCTCTCCGACCTTCACAAAAAAAGTTATTCAAGAATATCTCTTTCTCCTATGTGCTTTCATCCCTAACCCTAACCCTAACCCTTCCGAAAGTCGGAGAAGCTCAAGGATGGTACCGATCGATGCGCGCTACCCCATTTAGTGGGGGTAGAGCCTACTTGCAAGTCTCTCCGACCTTCACAAAAAAAGTTATTCAAGAATATCTCTTTCTCCTATGTGCTTTCATCCCTAACCCTAACCCTTCCGAAAGTCGGAGAAGCTCAAGGATGGTACCGATCGATGCGCGCTACCCCATTTAGTGGGGGTAGAGCCTACTTGCAAGTCTCTCCGACCTTCACAAAAAAAGTTATTCAAGAATATCTCCTCAGATTTGGGGGAATTTCGTCGGTCGACCTCTTCCGAAGGTCGTACAAGCTCGGGGATGGTACCAATCGATCCGCAGGACCCAAATTAGTCCAGATGCAACCACTTTCCAAGTCTCTCCGACCTTCACAAAAAAAGTTATTCAAGAATATCTCTTTCTCCTATGTGCTTTCATCCCTAACCCTAACCCTAACCCTTCCGAAAGTCGGAGAAGCTCAAGGATGGTACCGATCGATGCGCGCTACCCCATTTAGTGGGGGTAGAGCCTACTTGCAAGTCTCTCCGACCTTCACAAAAAAGTTATTCAAGAATATCTCTTTCTCCTATGTGCTTTCATCCCTAACCCTAACCCTAACCCTTCCGAAAGTCGGAGAAGCTCAAGGATGGTACCGATCGATGCGCGCTACCCCATTTAGTGGGGGTAGAGCCTACTTGCAAGTCTCTCCGACCTTCACAAAAAAAGTTATTCAAGAATATCTCCTCAGATTTGGGGGAATTTCGTCGGTCGACCTCTTCCGAAGGTCGTACAAGCTCGGGGATGGTACCAATCGATCCGCAGGACCCAAATTAGTCCAGATGCAACCACTTTCCAAGTCTCTCCGACCTTCACAAAAAAAGTTATTCAAGAATATCTCTTTCTCCTATGTGCTTTCATCCCTAACCCTAACCCTAACCCTTCCGAAAGTCGGAGAAGCTCAAGGATGGTACCGATCGATGCGCGCTACCCCATTTAGTGGGGGTAGAGCCTACTTGCAAGTCTCTCCGACCTTCACAAAAAAGTTATTCAAGAATATCTCTTTCTCCTATGTGCTTTCATCCCTAACCCTAACCCTAACCCTTCCGAAAGTCGGAGAAGCTCAAGGATGGTACCGATCGATGCGCGCAACCCCATTTAGTGGGGGTAGAGCCTACTTGCAAGTCTCTCCGACCTTCAAAAAAAAAAGTTATTCAAGAATATCTCCTCAGATTTGGGGGAATTTCGTCGGTCGACCTCTTCCGAAGGTCGTACAAGCTCGGGGATGGTACCAATCGATCCGCAGGACCCAAATTAGTCCAGATGCAACCACTTTCCAAGTCTCTCCGACCTTCACAAAAAAAGTTATTCAAGAATATCTCTTTCTCCTATGTGCTTTCATCCCTAACCCTAACCCTAACCCTTCCGAAAGTCGGAGAAGCTCAAGGATGGTACCGATCGATGCGCGCTACCCCATTTAGTGGGGGTAGAGCCTACTTGCAAGTCTCTCCGACCTTCACAAAAAAAGTTATTCAAGAATATCTCTTTCTCCTATGTGCTTTCATCCCTAACCCTAACCCTAACCCTTCCGAAAGTCGGAGAAGCTCAAGGATGGTACCGATCGATGCGCGCAACCACATTTAGTGGGGGTAGAGCCTACTTGCAAGTCTCTCCGACCTTCACAAAAAAAGTTATTCAAGAATATCTCCTCAGATTTGGGGGAATTTCGTCGGTCGACCTCTTCCGAAGGTCGTACAAGCTCGGGGATGGTACCAATCGATCCGCAGGACCCAAATTAGTCCAGATGCAACCACTTTCCAAGTCTCTCCGACCTTCACAAAAAAAGTTATTCAAGAATATCTCTTTCTCCTATGTGCTTTCATCCCTAACCCTAACCCTAACCCTTCCGAAAGTCGGAGAAGCTCAAGGATGGTACCGATCGATGCGCGCTACCCCATTTAGGGGGGGTAGAGCCTACTTGCAAGTCTCTCCAACCTTCACAAAAAAAGTTATTCAAGAATATCTCTTTCTCCTATGTGCTTTCATCCCTAACCCTAACCCTAACCCTTCCGAAAGTCGGAGAAGCTCAAGGATGGTACCGATCGATGCGCGCTACCCCATTTAGTGGGGGTAGAGCCTACTTGCAAGTCTGTCCGACCTTCACAAAAAAAGTTATTCAAGAATATCTCCTCAGATTTGGGGGAATTTCGTCGGTCGACCTCTTCCGAAGGTCGTACAAGCTCGGGGATGGTACCAATCGATCCGCAGGACCCAAATTAGTCCAGATGCAACCACTTTCCAAGTCTCTCCGACCTTCACAAAAAAAGTTATTCAAGAATATCTCTTTCTCCTATGTGCTTTCATCCCTAACCCTAACCCTAACCCTTCCGAAAGTCGGAGAAGCTCAAGGATGGTACCGATCGATGCGCGCTACCCCATTTAGTGGGGGTAGAGCCTACTTGCAAGTCTCTCCGACCTTCACAAAAAAAGTTATTCAAGAATATCTCTTTCTCCTATGTGCTTTCATCCCTAACCCTAACCCTAACCCTTCCGAAAGTCGGAGAAGCTCAAGGATGGTACCGATCGATGCGCGCTACCCCATTTAGTGGGGGTAAAGCCTACTTGCAAGTCTCTCCGACCTTCACAAAAAAAGTTATTCAAGAATATCTCTTTCTCCTATGTGCTTTCATCCCTAACCCTAACCCTAACCCTTCCAAAAGTCGGAGAAGCTCAAGGATGGTACCGATCGATGCGCGCTACCCCATTTAGTGGGGGTAGAGCCTACTTGCAAGTCTCTCCGAGCTTCACAAAAAAAGTTATTCAAGAATATCTCCTCAGATTTGGGGGAATTTCGTCGGTCGACCTCTTCCGAAGGTCGTACAAGCTCGGGGATGGTACCAATCGATCCGCAGGACCCAAATTAGTCCAGATGCAACCACTTTCCAAGTCTCTCCGACCTTCACAAAAAACGTTATTCAAGAATATCTCTTTCTCCTATGTGCTTTCATCCCTAACCCTAACCCTAACCCTTCCGAAAGTCGGAGAAGCTCAAGGATGGTACCGATCGATGCGCGCTACCCCATTTAGTGGGGGTAGAGCCTACTTGCAAGTCTCTCCGACCTTCACAAAAAAGTTATTCAAGAATATCTCTTTCTCCTATGTGCTTTCATCCCTAACCCTAACCCTAACCCTTCCGAAAGTCGGAGAAGCTCAAGGATGGTACCGATCGATGCGCGCAACCCCATTTAGTGGGGGTAGAGCCTACTTGCAAGTCTCTCCGACCTTCAAAAAAAAAAGTTATTCAAGAATATCTCCTCAGATTTGGGGGAATTTCGTCGGTCGACCTCTTCCGAAGGTCGTACAAGCTCGGGGATGGTACCAATCGATCCGCAGGACCCAAATTAGTCCAGATGCAACCACTTTCCAAGTCTCTCCGACCTTCACAAAAAAAGTTATTCAAGAATATCTCTTTCTCCTATGTGCTTTCATCCCTAACCCTAACCCTAACCCTTCCGAAAGTCGGAGAAGCTCAAAGATGGTACCGATCGATGCGCGCTACCCCATTTAGTGGGGGTAGAGCCTACTTGCAAGTCTCTCCGACCTTCACAAAAAAAGTTATTCAAGAATATCTCTTTCTCCTATGTGCTTTCATCCCTAACCCTAACCCTAACCCTTCCGAAAGTCGGAGAAGCTCAAGGATGGTACCGATCGATGCGCGCAACCACATTTAGTGGGGGTAGAGCCTACTTGCAAGTCTCTCCGACCTTCACAAAAAAAGTTATTCAAGAATATCTCCTCAGATTTGGGGGAATTTCGTCGGTCGACCTCTTCCGAAGGTCGTACAAGCTCGGGGATGGTACCAATCGATCCGCAGGACCCAAATTAGTCCAGATGCAACCACTTTCCAAGTCTCTCCGACCTTCACAAAAAAAGTTATTCAAGAATATCTCTTTCTCCTATGTGCTTTCATCCCTAACCCTAACCCTAACCCTTCCGAAAGTCGGAGAAGCTCAAGGATGGTACCGATCGATGCGCGCTACCCCATTTATGGGGGGTAGAGCCTACTTGCAAGTCTCTCCGACCTTCACAAAAAAAGTTATTCAAGAATATCTCTTTCTCCTATGTGCTTTCATCCCTAACCCTAACCCTAACCCTTCCGAAAGTCGGAGAAGCTCAAGGATGGTACCGATCGATGCGCGCTACCCCATTTAGTGGGGGTAGAGCCTACTTGCAAGTCTGTCCGACCTTCACAAAAAAAGTTATTCAAGAATATCTCCTCAGATTTGGGGGAATTTCGTCGGTCGACCTCTTCCGAAGGTCGTACAAGCTCGGGGATGGTACCAATCGATCCGCAGGACCCAAATTAGTCCAGATGCAACCACTTTCCAAGTCTCTCCGACCTTCACAAAAAAAGTTATTCAAGAATATCTCTTTCTCCTATGTGCTTTCATCCCTAACCCTAACCCTAACCCTTCCGAAAGTCGGAGAAGCTCAAGGATGGTACCGATCGATGCGCGCAACCCCATTTAGTGGGGGTAGAGCCTACTTGCAAGTCTCTCCGACCTTCACAAAAAAAGTTATTCAAGAATATCTCCTCAGATTTGGGGGAATTTCGTCGGTCGACCTCTTCCGAAGGTCGTACAAGCTCGGGGATGGTACCAATCGATCCGCAGGACCCAAATTAGTCCAGATGCAACCACTTTCCAAGTCTCTCCGACCTTCACAAAAAAAGTTATTCAAGAATATCTCTTTCTCCTATGTGCTTTCATCCCTAACCCTAACCCTAACCCTTCCGAAAGTCGGAGAAGCTCAAGGATGGTACCGATCGATGCGCGCTACCCCATTTAGTGGGGGTAAAGCCTACTTGCAAGTCTCTCCGACCTTCACAAAAAAAGTTATTCAAGAATATCTCTTTCTCCTATGTGCTTTCATCCCTAACCCTAACCCTAACCCTTCCAAAAGTCGGAGAAGCTCAAGGATGGTACCGATCGATGCGCGCTACCCCATTTAGTGGGGGTAGAGCCTACTTGCAAGTCTCTCCGAGCTTCACAAAAAAAGTTATTCAAGAATATCTCCTCAGATTTGGGGGAATTTCGTCGGTCGACCTCTTCCGAAGGTCGTACAAGCTCGGGGATGGTACCAATCGATCCGCAGGACCCAAATTAGTCCAGATGCAACCACTTTCCAAGTCTCTCCGACCTTCACAAAAAACGTTATTCAAGAATATCTCTTTCTCCTATGTGCTTTCATCCCTAACCCTAACCCTAACCCTTCCGAAAGTCGGAGAAGCTCAAGGATGGTACCGATCGATGCGCGCTACCCCATTTAGTGGGGGTAGAGCCTACTTGCAAGTCTCTCCGACCTTCACAAAAAAGTTATTCAAGAATATCTCTTTCTCCTATGTGCTTTCATCCCTAACCCTAACCCTAACCCTTCCGAAAGTCGGAGAAGCTCAAGGATGGTACCGATCGATGCGCGCAACCCCATTTAGTGGGGGTAGAGCCTACTTGCAAGTCTCTCCGACCTTCAAAAAAAAAAGTTATTCAAGAATATCTCCTCAGATTTGGGGGAATTTCGTCGGTCGACCTCTTCCGAAGGTCGTACAAGCTCGGGGATGGTACCAATCGATCCGCAGGACCCAAATTAGTCCAGATGCAACCACTTTCCAAGTCTCTCCGACCTTCACAAAAAAAGTTATTCAAGAATATCTCTTTCTCCTATGTGCTTTCATCCCTAACCCTAACCCTAACCCTTCCGAAAGTCGGAGAAGCTCAAAGATGGTACCGATCGATGCGCGCTACCCCATTTAGTGGGGGTAGAGCCTACTTGCAAGTCTCTCCGACCTTCACAAAAAAAGTTATTCAAGAATATCTCTTTCTCCTATGTGCTTTCATCCCTAACCCTAACCCTAACCCTTCCGAAAGTCGGAGAAGCTCAAGGATGGTACCGATCGATGCGCGCAACCACATTTAGTGGGGGTAGAGCCTACTTGCAAGTCTCTCCGACCTTCACAAAAAAAGTTATTCAAGAATATCTCCTCAGATTTGGGGGAATTTCGTCGGTCGACCTCTTCCGAAGGTCGTACAAGCTCGGGGATGGTACCAATCGATCCGCAGGACCCAAATTAGTCCAGATGCAACCACTTTCCAAGTCTCTCCGACCTTCACAAAAAAAGTTATTCAAGAATATCTCTTTCTCCTATGTGCTTTCATCCCTAACCCTAACCCTAACCCTTCCGAAAGTCGGAGAAGCTCAAGGATGGTACCGATCGATGCGCGCTACCCCATTTATGGGGGGTAGAGCCTACTTGCAAGTCTCTCCGACCTTCACAAAAAAAGTTATTCAAGAATATCTCTTTCTCCTATGTGCTTTCATCCCTAACCCTAACCCTAACCCTTCCGAAAGTCGGAGAAGCTCAAGGATGGTACCGATCGATGCGCGCTACCCCATTTAGTGGGGGTAGAGCCTACTTGCAAGTCTGTCCGACCTTCACAAAAAAAGTTATTCAAGAATATCTCCTCAGATTTGGGGGAATTTCGTCGGTCGACCTCTTCCGAAGGTCGTACAAGCTCGGGGATGGTACCAATCGATCTGCAGGACCCAAATTAGTCCAGATGCAACCACTTTCCAAGTCTCTCCGACCTTCACAAAAAAAGTTATTCAAGAATATCTCTTTCTCCTATGTGCTTTCATCCCTAACCCTAACCCTAACCCTTCCGAAAGTCGGAGAAGCTCAAGGATGGTACCGATCGATGCGCGCAACCCCATTTAGTGGGGGTAGAGCCTACTTGCAAGTCTCTCCGACCTTCACAAAAAAAGTTATTCAAGAATATCTCCTCAGATTTGGGGGAATTTCGTCGGTCGACCTCTTCCGAAGGTCGTACAAGCTCGGGGATGGTACCAATCGATCCGCAGGACCCAAATTAGTCCAGATGCAACCACTTTCCAAGTCTCTCCGACCTTCACAAAAAAAGTTATTCAAGAATATCTCTTTCTCCTATGTGCTTTCATCCCTAACCCTAACCCTAACCCTTCCGAAAGTCGGAGAAGCTCAAGGATGGTACCGATCGATGCGCGCAACCCCATTTAGTGGGGGTAGAGCCTACTTGCAAGTCTCTCCGACCTTCACAAAAAAAGTTATTCAAGAATATCTCCTCAGATTTGGGGGAATTTCGTCGGTCGACCTCTTCCGAAGGTCGTACAAGCTCGGGGATGGTACCAATCGATCTGCAGGACCCAAATTAGTCCAGATGCAACCACTTTCCAAGTCTCTCCGACCTTCACAAAAAAAGTTATTCAAGAATATCTCTTTCTCCTATGTGCTTTCATCCCTAACCCTAACCCTAACCCTTCCGAAAGTCGGAGAAGCTCAAGGATGGTACCGATCGATGCGCGCTACCCCATTTAGTGGGGGTAGAGCCTACTTGCAAGTCTCTCCGACCTTCACAAAAAAAGTTATTCAAGAATATCTCTTTCTCCTATGTGCTTTCATCCCTAACCCTAACCCTAACCCTTCCGAAAGTCGGACAAGCTCAAGGATGGTACCGATCGATGTGCGCTACTCCATTTAGTGGGGGTAGAGCCTACTTGCAAGTCTCTCCGACCTTCACAAAAAAAGTTATTCAAGAATATCTCCTCAGATTTGGGGGAATTTCGTCGGTCGACCTCTTCCGAAGGTCGTACAAGCTCGGGGATGGTACCAATCGATCCGCAGGACCCAAATTAGTCCAGATGCAACCACTTTCCAAGTCTCTCCGACCTTCACAAAAAAAGTTATTCAAGAATATCTCTTTCTCCTATGTGCTTTCATCCCTAACCCTAACCCTAACCCTTCCGAAAGTCGGAGAAGCTCAAGGATGGTACCGATCGATGCGCGCTACCCCATTTAGTGGGGGTAGAGCCTACTTGCAAGTCTCTCCGACCTTCACAAAAAAAGTTATTCAAGAATATCTCTTTCTCCTATGTGCTTTCATCCCTAACCCTAACCCTAACCCTTCCGAAAGTCGGACAAGCTCAAGGATGGTACCGATCGATGTGCGCTACTCCATTTAGTGGGGGTAGAGCCTACTTGCAAGTCTCTCCGACCTTCACAAAAAAAGTTATTCAAGAATATCTCCTCAGATTTGGGGGAATTTCGTCGGTCGACCTCTTCCGAAGGTCGTACAAGCTCGGGGATGGTACCAATCGATCCGCAGGACCCAAATTAGTCCAGATGCAACCACTTTCCAAGTCTCTCCGACCTTCACAAAAAAAGTTATTCAAGAATATCTCTTTCTCCTATGTGCTTTCATCCCTAACCCTAACCCTAACCCTTCCGAAAGTCGGAGAAGCTCAAGGATGGTACCGATCGATGCGCGCTACCCCATTTAGTAGGGGTAGAGCCTACTTGCAAGTCTCTCCGACCTTCACAAAAAAAGTTATTCAAGAATATCTCTTTCTCCTATGTGCTTTCATCCCTAACCCTAACCCTAACCCTTCCGAAAGTCGGAGAAGCTCAAGGATGGTACCGATCGATGCGCGCTACCCCATTTAGTGGGGGTAGAGCCTACTTGCAAGTCTCTCCGACCTTCACAAAAAAAGTTATTCAAGAATATCTCTTTCTCCTATGTGCTTTCATCCCTAACCCTAACCCTAACCCTTCCGAAAGTCGGAGAAGCTCAAGGATGGTACCGATCGATGCGCGCTACCCCATTTAGTGGGGGTAGAGCCTACTTGCAAGTCTCTCCGACCTTCACAAAAAAAGTTATTCAAGAATATCTCTTTCTCCTATGTGCTTTCATCCCTAACCCTAACCCTAACCCTTCCGAAAGTCGGAGAAGCTCAAGGATGGTACCGATCGATGCGCGCTACCCCATTTAGTGGGGGTAGAGCCTACTTGCAAGTCTCTCCGACCTTCACAAAAAAAGTTATTCAAGAATATCTCTTTCTCCTATGTGCTTTCATCCCTAACCCTAACCCTAACCCTTCCGAAAGTCGGAGAAGCTCAAGGATGGTACCGATCGATGCGCGCTACCCCATTTAGTGGGGGTAGAGCCTACTTGCAAGTCTCTCCGACCTTCACAAAAAAAAAGTTATTCAAGAATATCTCCTCAGATTTGGGGGAATTTCGTCGGTCGACCTCTTCCGAAGGTCGTACAAGCTCGGGGATGGTACCAATCGATCCGCAGGACCAAATTAGTCCAGATGCAACCACTTTCCAAGTCTCTCCGACCTTCACAAAAAAAGTTATTCAAGAATATCTCTTTCTCCTATGTGCATTCATCCCTAACCCTAACCCTAACCCTTCCGAAAGTCGGAGAAGCTCAAGGATGGTACCGATCGATGCGCGCTACCCCATTTAGTGGGGGTAGAGCCTACTTGCAAGTCTCTCCGACCTTCACAAAAAAAGTTATTCAAGAATATCTCTTTCTCCTATGTGCTTTCATCCCTAACCCTAACCCTAACCCTTCCGAAAGTCGGAGAAGCTCAAGGATGGTACCGATCGATGCGCGCTACCCCATTTAGTGGGGGTAGAGCCTACTTGCAAGTCTCTCCGACCTTCACAAAAAAAGTTATTCAAGAATATCTCCTCAGATTTGGGGGAATTTCGTCGGTCGACCTCTTCCGAAGGTCGTACACGCTCGGGGATGGTACCAATCGATCCGCAGGACCCAAATTAGTCCAGATGCAACCACTTTCCAAGTCTCTCCGACCTTCACAAAAAAAGTTATTCAAGAATATCTCTTTCTCCTATGTGCTTTCATCCCTAACCCTAACCCTAACCCTTCCGAAAGTCGGAGAAGCTCAAGGATGGTACCGATCGATGCGCGCTACCCCATTTAGTGGGGGTAGAGCCTACTTGCAAGTCTCTCCGACCTTCACAAAAAAGTTATTCAAGAATATCTCTTTCTCCTATGTGCTTTCATCCCTAACCCTAACCCTAACCCTTCCGAAAGTCGGAGAAGCTCAAGGATGGTACCGATCGATGCGCGCAACCCCATTTAGTGGGGGTAGAGCCTACTTGCAAGTCTCTCCGACCTTCAAAAAAAAAAGTTATTCAAGAATATCTCCTCAGATTTGGGGGAATTTCGTCGGTCGACCTCTTCCGAAGGTCGTACAAGCTCGGGGATGGTACCAATCGATCCGCAGGACCCAAATTAGTCCAGATGCAACCACTTTCCAAGTCTCTCCGACCTTCACAAAAAAAGTTATTCAAGAATATCTCTTTCTCCTATGTGCTTTCATCCCTAACCCTAACCCTAACCCTTCCGAAAGTCGGAGAAGCTCAAGGATGGTACCGATCGATGCGCGCTACCCCATTTAGTGGGGGTAGAGCCTACTTGCAAGTCTCTCCGACCTTCACAAAAAAAGTTATTCAAGAATATCTCCTCAGATTTGGGGGAATTTCGTCGGTCGACCTCTTCCGAAGGTCGTACAAGCTCGGGGATGGTACCAATCGATCCGCAGGACCCAAATTAGTCCAGATGCAACCACTTTCCAAGTCTCTCCGACCTTCACAAAAAAAGTTATTCAAGAATATCTCTTTCTCCTATGTGCTTTCATCCCTAACCCTAACCCTAACCCTTCCGAAAGTCGGAGAAGCTCAAGGATGGTACCGATCGATGCGCGCTACCCCATTTAGGGGGGGTAGAGCCTACTTGCAAGTCTCTCCGACCTTCACAAAAAAAGTTATTCAAGAATATTTCTTTCTCCTATGTGCTTTCATCCCTAACCCTAACCCTAACCCTTCCGAAAGTCGGAGAAGCTCAAGGATGGTACCGATCGATGCGCGCTACCCCATTTAGTGGGGGTAGAGCCTACTTGCAAGTCTGTCCGACCTTCACAAAAAAAGTTATTCAAGAATATCTCCTCAGATTTGGGGGAATTTCGTCGGTCGACCTCTTCCGAAGGTCGTACAAGCTCGGGGATGGTACCAATCGATCCGCAGGACCCAAATTAGTCCAGATGCAACCACTTTCCAAGTCTCTCCGACCTTCACAAAAAAAGTTATTCAAGAATATCTCTTTCTCCTATGTGCTTTCATCCCTAACCCTAACCCTAACCCTTCCGAAAGTCGGAGAAGCTCAAGGATGGTACCGATCGATGCGCGCTACCCCATTTAGTGGGGGTAGAGCCTACTTGCAAGTCTCTCCGACCTTCACAAAAAAAGTTATTCAAGAATATCTCTTTCTCCTATGTGCTTTCATCCCTAACCCTAACCCTAACCCTTCCGAAAGTCGGAGAAGCTCAAGGATGGTACCGATCGATGCGCGCTACCCCATTTAGTGGGGGTAGAGCCTACTTGCAAGTCTCTCCGACCTTCACAAAAAAAGTTATTCAAGAATATCTCTTTCTCCTATGTGCTTTCATCCCTAACCCTAACCCTAACCCTTCCAAAAGTCGGAGAAGCTCAAGGATGGTACCGATCGATGCGCGCTACCCCATTTAGTGGGGGTAGAGCCTACTTGCAAGTCTCTCCGAGCTTCACAAAAAAAGTTATTCAAGAATATCTCCTCAGATTTGGGGGAATTTCGTCGGTCGACCTCTTCCGAAGGTCGTACAAGCTCGGGGATGGTACCAATCGATCCGCAGGACCCAAATTAGTCCAGATGCAACCACTTTCCAAGTCTCTCCGACCTTCACAAAAAACGTTATTCAAGAATATCTCTTTCTCCTATGTGCTTTCATCCCTAACCCTAACCCTAACCCTTCCGAAAGTCGGAGAAGCTCAAGGATGGTACCGATCGATGCGCGCAACCCCATTTAGTGGGGGTAAAGCCTACTTGCAAGTCTCTCCGACCTTCAAAAAAAAAAGTTATTCAAGAATATCTCCTCAGATTTGGGGGAATTTCGTCGGTCGACCTCTTCCGAAGGTCGTACAAGCTCGGGGATGGTACCAATCGATCCGCAGGACCCAAATTAGTCCAGATGCAACCACTTTCCAAGTCTCTCCGACCTTCACAAAAAAAGTTATTCAAGAATATCTCTTTCTCCTATGTGCTTTCATCCCTAACCCTAACCCTAACCCTTCCGAAAGTCGGAGAAGCTCAAGGATGGTACCGATCGATGCGCGCTACCCCATTTAGTGGGGGTAGAGCCTACTTGCAAGTCTCTCCGACCTTCACAAAAAAAGTTATTCAAGAATATCTCTTTCTCCTATGTGCTTTCATCCCTAACCCTAACCCTAACCCTTCCGAAAGTCGGAGAAGCTCAAGGATGGTACCGATCGATGCGCGCAACCACATTTAGTGGGGGTAGAGCCTACTTGCAAGTCTCTCCGACCTTCACAAAAAAAGTTATTCAAGAATATCTCCTCAGATTTGGGGGAATTTCGTCGGTCGACCTCTTCCGAAGGTCGTACAAGCTCGGGGATGGTACCAATCGATCCGCAGGACCCAAATTAGTCCAGATGCAACCACTTTCCAAGTCTCTCCGACCTTCACAAAAAAAGTTATTCAAGAATATCTCTTTCTCCTATGTGCTTTCATCCCTAACCCTAACCCTAACCCTTCCGAAAGTCGGAGAAGCTCAAGGATGGTACCGATCGATGCGCGCTACCCCATTTAGTGGGGGTAGAGCCTACTTGCAAGTCTCTCCGACCTTCACAAAAAAAGTTATTCAAGAATATCTCTTTCTCCTATGTGCTTTCATCCCTAACCCTAACCCTAACCCTTCCGAAAGTCGGAGAAGCTCAAGGATGGTACCGATCGATGCGCGCTACCCCATTTAGTGGGGGTAGAGCCTACTTGCAAGTCTCTCCGACCTTCACAAAAAAAGTTATTCAAGAATATCTCTTTCTCCTATGTGCTTTCATCCCTAACCCTAACCCTAACCCTTCCGAAAGTCGGAGAAGCTCAAGGATGGTACCGATCGATGCGCGCTACCCCATTTAGTGGGGGTAGAGCCTACTTGCAAGTCTCTCCGACCTTCAAAAAAAAACTTATTCAAGAATATCTCTTTCTCCTATGTGCTTTCATCCCTAACCCTAACCCTAACCCTTCCGAAAGTCGGAGAAGCTCAAGGATGGTACCGATCGATGCGCGTTACCCCATTTAGTGGGGGTAGAGCCTACTTGCAAGTCTCTCCGACCTTCACAAAAAAAGTTATTCAAGAATATCTCCTCAGATTTGGGGGAATTTCGTCGGTCGACCTCTTCCGAAGGTCGTACAAGCTCGGGGATGGTACCAATCGATCCGCAGGACCCAAATTAGTCCAGATGCAACCACTTTCCAAGTCTCTCCGACCTTCACAAAAAAAGTTATTCAAGAATATCTCTTTCTCCTATGTGCTTTCATCCCTAACCCTAACCCTAACCCTTCCGAAAGTCGGAGAAGCTCAAGGATGGTACCGATCGATGCGCGCTACCCCATTTAGGGGGGGTAGAGCCTACTTGCAAGTCTCTCCGACCTTCACAAAAAAAGTTATTCAAGAATATCTCTTTCTCCTATGTGCTTTCATCCCTAACCCTAACCCTAACCCTTCCGAAAGTCGGAGAAGCTCAAGGATGGTACCGATCGATGCGCGCTACCCCATTTAGTGGGGGTAGAGCCTACTTGCAAGTCTGTCCGACCTTCACAAAAAAAGTTATTCAAGAATATCTCCTCAGATTTGGGGGAATTTCGTCGGTCGACCTCTTCCGAAGGTCGTACAAGCTCGGGGATGGTACCAATCGATCCGCAGGACCCAAATTAGTCCAGATGCAACCACTTTCCAAGTCTCTCCGACCTTCACAAAAAAAGTTATTCAAGAATATCTCTTTCTCCTATGTGCTTTCATCCCTAACCCTAACCCTAACCCTTCCGAAAGTCGGAGAAGCTCAAGGATGGTACCGATCGATGCGCGCTACCCCATTTAGTGGGGGTAGAGCCTACTTGCAAGTCTCTCCGACCTTCAAAAAAAAACTTATTCAAGAATATCTCTTTCTCCTATGTGCTTTCATCCCTAACCCTAACCCTAACCCTTCCGAAAGTCGGAGAAGCTCAAGGATGGTACCGATCGATGCGCGTTACCCCATTTAGTGGGGGTAGAGCCTACTTGCAAGTCTCTCCGACCTTCACAAAAAAAGTTATTCAAGAATATCTCCTCAGATTTGGGGGAATTTCGTCGGTCGACCTCTTCCGAAGGTCGTACAAGCTCGGGGATGGTACCAATCGATCCGCAGGACCCAAATTAGTCCAGATGCAACCACTTTCCAAGTCTCTCCGACCTTCACAAAAAAAGTTATTCAAGAATATCTCTTTCTCCTATGTGCTTTCATCCCTAACCCTAACCCTAACCCTTCCGAAAGTCGGAGAAGCTCAAGGATGGTACCGATCGATGCGCGCTACCCCATTTAGGGGGGGTAGAGCCTACTTGCAAGTCTCTCCGACCTTCACAAAAAAAGTTATTCAAGAATATCTCTTTCTCCTATGTGCTTTCATCCCTAACCCTAACCCTAACCCTTCCGAAAGTCGGAGAAGCTCAAGGATGGTACCGATCGATGCGCGCTACCCCATTTAGTGGGGGTAGAGCCTACTTGCAAGTCTGTCCGACCTTCACAAAAAAAGTTATTCAAGAATATCTCCTCAGATTTGGGGGAATTTCGTCGGTCGACCTCTTCCGAAGGTCGTACAAGCTCGGGGATGGTACCAATCGATCCGCAGGACCCAAATTAGTCCAGATGCAACCACTTTCCAAGTCTCTCCGACCTTCACAAAAAAAGTTATTCAAGAATATCTCTTTCTCCTATGTGCTTTCATCCCTAACCCTAACCCTAACCCTTCCGAAAGTCGGAGAAGCTCAAGGATGGTACCGATCGATGCGCGCTACCCCATTTAGTGGGGGTAGAGCCTACTTGCAAGTCTCTCCGACCTTCACAAAAAAAGTTATTCAAGAATATCTCTTTCTCCTATGTGCTTTCATCCCTAACCCTAACCCTAACCCTTCCGAAAGTCGGAGAAGCTCAAGGATGGTACCGATCGATGCGCGCTACCCCATTTAGTGGGGGTAGAGCCTACTTGCAAGTCTCTCCGACCTTCACAAAAAAAGTTATTCAAGAATATCTCTTTCTCCTATGTGCTTTCATCCCTAACCCTAACCCTAACCCTTCCAAAAGTCGGAGAAGCTCAAGGATGGTACCGATCGATGCGCGCTACCCCATTTAGTGGGGGTAGAGCCTACTTGCAAGTCTCTCCGAGCTTCACAAAAAAAGTTATTCAAGAATATCTCCTCAGATTTGGGGGAATTTCGTCGGTCGACCTCTTCCGAAGGTCGTACAAGCTCGGGGATGGTACCAATCGATCCGCAGGACCCAAATTAGTCCAGATGCAACCACTTTCCAAGTCTCTCCGACCTTCACAAAAAACGTTATTCAAGAATATCTCTTTCTCCTATGTGCTTTCATCCCTAACCCTAACCCTAACCCTTCCGAAAGTCGGAGAAGCTCAAGGATGGTACCGATCGATGCGCGCAACCCCATTTAGTGGGGGTAGAGCCTACTTGCAAGTCTCTCCGACCTTCAAAAAAAAAAGTTATTCAAGAATATCTCCTCAGATTTGGGGGAATTTCGTCGGTCGACCTCTTCCGAAGGTCGTACAAGCTCGGGGATGGTACCAATCGATCCGCAGGACCCAAATTAGTCCAGATGCAACCACTTTCCAAGTCTCTCCGACCTTCACAAAAAAAGTTATTCAAGAATATCTCTTTCTCCTATGTGCTTTCATCCCTAACCCTAACCCTAACCCTTCCGAAAGTCGGAAAAGCTCAAGGATGGTACCGATCGATGCGCGCTACCCCATTTAGTGGGGGTAGAGCCTACTTGCAAGTCTCTCCGACCTTCACAAAAAAAGTTATTCAAGAATATCTCTTTCTCCTATGTGCTTTCATCCCTAACCCTAACCCTAACCCTTCCGAAAGTCGGAGAAGCTCAAGGATGGTACCGATCGATGCGCGCAACCACATTTAGTGGGGGTAGAGCCTACTTGCAAGTCTCTCCGACCTTCACAAAAAAAGTTATTCAAGAATATCTCCTCAGATTTGGGGGAATTTCGTCGGTCGACCTCTTCCGAAGGTCGTACAAGCTCGGGGATGGTACCAATCGATCCGCAGGACCCAAATTAGTCCAGATGCAACCACTTTCCAAGTCTCTCCGACCTTCACAAAAAAAGTTATTCAAGAATATCTCTTTCTCCTATGTGCTTTCATCCCTAACCCTAACCCTAACCCTTCCGAAAGTCGGAGAAGCTCAAGGATGGTACCGATCGATGCGCGCTACCCCATTTAGGGGGGGTAGAGCCTACTTGCAAGTCTATCCGACCTTCACAAAAAAAGTTATTCAAGAATATCTCTTTCTCCTATGTGCTTTCATCCCTAACCCTAACCCTAACCCTTCCGAAAGTCGGAGAAGCTCAAGGATGGTACCGATCGATGCGCGCTACCCCATTTAGTGGGGGTAGAGCCTACTTGCAAGTCTGTCCGACCTTCACAAAAAAAGTTATTCAAGAATATCTCCTCAGATTTGGGGGAATTTCGTCGGTCGACCTCTTCCGAAGGTCGTACAAGCTCGGGGATGGTACCAATCGATCCGCAGGACCAAATTAGTCCAGATGCAACCACTTTCCAAGTCTCTCCGACCTTCACAAAAAAAGTTATTCAAGAATATCTCTTTCTCCTATGTGCTTTCATCCCTAACCCTAACCCTAACCCTTCCGAAAGTCGGAGAAGCTCAAGGATGGTACCGATCGATGCGCGCTACCCCATTTAGTGGGGGTAGAGCCTACTTGCAAGTCTCTCCGACCTTCACAAAAAAAGTTATTCAAGAATATCTCTTTCTCCTATGTGCTTTCATCCCTAACCCTAACCCTAACCCTTCCGAAAGTCGGAGAAGCTCAAGGATGGTACCGATCGATGCGCGCTACCCCATTTAGTGGGGGTAGAGCCTACTTGCAAGTCTCTCCGACCTTCACAAAAAAAGTTATTCAAGAATATCTCTTTCTCCTATGTGCTTTCATCCCTAACCCTAACCCTTCCAAAAGTCGGAGAAGCTCAAGGATGGTACCGATCGATGCGCGCTACCCCATTTAGTGGGGGTAGAGCCTACTTGCAAGTCTCTCCGAGCTTCACAAAAAAAGTTATTCAAGAATATCTCCTCAGATTTGGGGGAATTTCGTCGGTCGACCTCTTCCGAAGGTCGTACAAGCTCGGGGATGGTACCAATCGATCCGCAGGACCCAAATTAGTCCAGATACAACCACTTTCCAAGTCTCTCCGACCTTCACAAAAAACGTTATTCAAGAATATCTCTTTCTCCTATGTGCTTTCATCCCTAACCCTAACCCTAACCCTTCCGAAAGTCGGAGAAGCTCAAGGATGGTACCGATCGATGCGCGCAACCCCATTTAGTGGGGGTAGAGCCTACTTGCAAGTCTCTCCGACCTTCACAAAAAAAGTTATTCAAGAATATCTCCTCAGATTTGGGGGAATTTCGTCGGTCGACCTCTTTCGAAGGTTGTACAAGCTCGGGGATGGTACCAATCGATCCGCAGGACCCAAATTAGTCCAGATGCAACCACTTTCCAAGTCTCTCCGACCTTCACAAAAAAAGTTATTCAAGAATATCTCTTTCTCCTATGTGCTTTCATCCCTAACCCTAACCCTAACCCTTCCGAAAGTCGGAGAAGCTCAAGGATGGTACCGATCGATGCGCGCTACCCCATTTAGTGGGGGTAGAGCCTACTTGCAAGTCTCTCCGACCTTCACAAAAAAAGTTATTCAAGAATATCTCTTTCTCCTATGTGCTTTCATCCCTAACCCTAACCCTAACCCTTCCGAAAGTCGGAGAAGCTCAAAGATGGTACCGATCGATGCGCGCAACCCCATTTAGTGGGAGTAGAGCCTACTTGCAAGTCTCTCCGACCTTCACAAAAAAAGTTATTCAAGAATATCTCCTCAGATTTGGGGGAATTTCGTCGGTCGACCTCTTCCGAAGGTCGTACAAGCTCGGGGATGGTACCAATCGATCCGCAGGACCCAAATTAGTCCAGATGCAACCACTTTCCAAGTCTCTCCGACCTTCACAAAAAAAGTTATTCAAGAATATCTCTTTCTCCTATGTGCTTTCATCCCTAACCCTAACCCTAACCCTTCCGAAAGTCGGAGAAGCTCAAGGATGGTACCGATCGATGCGCGCTACCCCATTTAGTGGGGGTAGAGCCTACTTGCAAGTCTCTCCGACCTTCACAAAAAAAGTTATTCAAGAATATCTCCTCAGATTTGGGGGAATTTCGTCGGTCGACCTCTTCCGAAGGTCGTACAAGCTCGGGGATGGTACCAATCGATCCGCAGGACCCAAATTAGTCCAGATGCAACCACTTTCCAAGTCTCTCCGACCTTCACAAAAAAAGTTATTCAAGAATATCTCTTTCTCCTATGTGCTTTCATCCCTAACCCTAACCCTAACCCTTCCGAAAGTCGGAGAAGCTCAAGGATGGTACCGATCGATGCGCGCTACCCCATTTAGTGGGGGTAGAGCCTACTTGCAAGTCTCTCCGACCTTCACAAAAAAAGTTATTCAAGAATATCTCTTTCTCCTATGTGCTTTCATCCCTAACCCTAACCCTAACCCTTCCGAAAGTCGGAGAAGCTCAAGGATGGTACCGATCGATGCGCGCAACCCCATTTAGTGGGAGTAGAGCCTACTTGCAAGTCTCTCCGACCTTCACAAAAAAAGTTATTCAAGAATATCTCCTCAGATTTGGGGGAATTTCGTCGGTCGACCTCTTCCGAAGGTCGTACAAGCTCGGGGATGGTACCAATCGATCTGCAGGACCCAAATTAGTCCAGATGCAACCACTTTCCAAGTCTCTCCGACCTTCACAAAAAAAGTTATTCAAGAATATCTCTTTCTCCTATGTGCTTTCATCCCTAACCCTAACCCTAACCCTTCCGAAAGTCGGAGAAGCTCAAGGATGGTACCGATCGATGCGCGCTACCCCATTTAGTGGGGGTAGAGCCTACTTGCAAGTCTCTCCGACCTTCACAAAAAAAGTTATTCAAGAATATCTCCTCAGATTTGGGGGAATTTCGTCGGTCGACCTCTTCCGAAGGTCGTACAAGCTCGGGGATGGTACCAATCGATCCGCAGGACCCAAATTAGTCCAGATGCAACCACTTTCCAAGTCTCTCCGACCTTCACAAAAAAAGTTATTCAAGAATATCTCTTTCTCCTATGTGCTTTCATCCCTAACCCTAACCCTAACCCTTCCGAAAGTCGGAGAAGCTCAAGGATGGTACCGATCGATGCGCGCTACCCCATTTAGTGGGGGTAGAGCCTACTTGCAAGTCTCTCCGACCTTCACAAAAAAAGTTATTCAAGAATATCTCTTTCTCCTATGTGCTTTCATCCCTAACCCTAACCCTAACCCTTCCGAAAGTCGGAGAAGCTCAAGGATGGTACCGATCGATGCGCGCTACCCCATTTAGTGGGGGTAAAGCCTACTTGCAAGTCTCTCCGACCTTCACAAAAAAACTTATTCAAGAATATCTCTTTCTCCTATGTGCTTTCATCCCTAACCCTAACCCTAACCCTTCCGAAAGTCGGAGAAGCTCAAGGATGGTACCGATCGATGCGCGCTACCCCATTTAGTGGGGGTAGAGCCTACTTGCAATTCTCTCCGACCTTCACAAAAAACGTTATTCAAGAATATCTCTTTCTCCTATGTGCTTTCATCCCTAACCCTAACCCTAACCCTTCCGAAAGTCGGAGAAGCTCAAGGATGGTACCGATCGATGCGCGCTACCCCATTTAGTGGGGGTAGAGCCTACTTGCAAGTCTCTCCGACCTTCACAAAAAAAGTTATTCAAGAATATCTCCTCAGATTTGGGGGAATTTCGTCGGTCGACCTCTTCCGAAGGTCGTACAAGCTCGGGGATGGTACCAATCGATCTGCAGGACCCAAATTAGTCCAGATGCAACCACTTTCCAAGTCTCTCCGACCTTCACAAAAAAAGTTATTCAAGAATATCTCTTTCTCCTATGTGCTTTCATCCCTAACCCTAACCCTAACCCTTCCGAAAGTCGGAGAAGCTCAAGGATGGTACCGATCGATGCGCGCTACCCCATTTAGTGGGGGTAGAGCCTACTTGCAAGTCTCTCCGACCTTCACAAAAAAAGTTATTCAAGAATATCTCTTTCTCCTATGTGCTTTCATCCCTAACCCTAACCCTAACCCTTCCGAAAGTCGGAGAAGCTCAAGGATGGTACCGATCGATGCGCGCTACCCCATTTAGTGGGGGTAAAGCCTACTTGCAAGTCTCTCCGACCTTCACAAAAAAACTTATTCAAGAATATCTCTTTCTCCTATGTGCTTTCATCCCTAACCCTAACCCTAACCCTTCCGAAAGTCGGAGAAGCTCAAGGATGGTACCGATCGATGCGCGCTACCCCATTTAGTGGGGGTAGAGCCTACTTGCAAGTCTCTCCGACCTTCACAAAAAACGTTATTCAAGAATATCTCTTTCTCCTATGTGCTTTCATCCCTAACCCTAACCCTAACCCTTCCGAAAGTCGGAGAAGCTCAAGGATGGTACCGATCGATGCGCGCAACCCCATTTAGTGGGGGTAGAGCCTACTTGCAAGTCTCTCCGACCTTCACAAAAAAAGTTATTCAAGAATATCTCCTCAGATTTGGGGGAATTTCGTCGGTCGACCTCTTCCGAAGGTCGTACAAGCTCGGGGATGGTACCAATCGATCCGCAGGACCCAAATTAGTCCAGATGCAACCACTTTCCAAGTCTCTCCGACCTTCACAAAAAAAGTTATTCAAGAATATCTCTTTCTCCTATGTGCTTTCATCCCTAACCCTAACCCTAACCCTTCCGAAAGTCGGAGAAGCTCAAGGATGGTACCGATCGATGCGCGCTACCCCATTTAGTGGGGGTAGAGCCTACTTGCAAGTCTCTCCGACCTTCACAAAAAAAGTTATTCAAGAATATCTCTTTCTCCTATGTGCTTTCATCCCTAACCCTAACCCTAACCCTTCCGAAAGTCGGAGAAGCTCAAGGATGGTACCGATCGATGCGCGCTACCCCATTTAGTGGGGGTAGAGCCTACTTGCAAGTCTCTCCGACCTTCACAAAAAAAGTTATTCAAGAATATCTCTTTCTCCTATGTGCTTTCATCCCTAACCCTAACCCTAACCCTTCCGAAAGTCGGAGAAGCTCAAGGATGGTACCGATCGATGCGCGCTACCCCATTTAGTGGGGGTAGAGCCTACTTGCAAGTCTCTCCGACCTTCACAAAAAAAGTTATTCAAGAATATCTCCTCAGATTTGGGGGAATTTCGTCGGTCGACCTCTTTCAAAGGTCGTACAAGCTCGGGGATGGTACCAATCGATCCGCAGGACCCAAATTAGTCCAGATGCAACCACTTTCCAAGTCTCTCCGACCTTCACAAAAAAAGTTATTCAAGAATATCTCTTTCTCCTATGTGCTTTCATCCCTAACCCTAACCCTAACCCTTCCGAAAGTCGGAGAAGCTCAAGGATGGTACCGATCGATGCGCGCAACCCCATTTAGTGGGGGTAGAGCCTACTTGCAAGTCTCTCCGACCTTCACAAAAAAAGTTATTCAAGAATATCTCCTCAGATTTGGGGGAATTTCGTCGGTCGACCTCTTCCAAAGGTCGTACAAGCTCGGGGATGGTACCAATCGATCCGCAGGACCCAAATTAGTCCAGATGCAACCACTTTCCAAGTCTCTCCGACCTTCACAAAAAAAGTTATTCAAGAATATCTCTTTCTCCTATGTGCTTTCATCCCTAACCCTAACCCTAACCCTTCCGAAAGTCGGAAAAGCTCAAAGATGGTACCGATCGATGCGCGCAACCCCATTTAGTGGGGGTAGAGCCTACTTGCAAGTCTCTCCGACCTTCACAAAAAAAGTTATTCAAGAATATCTCCTCAGATTTGGGGGAATTTCGTCGGTCGACCTCTTCCGAAGGTCGTACAAGCTCGGGGATGGTACCAATCGATCTGCAGGACCCAAATTAGTCCAGATGCAACCACTTTCCAAGTCTCTCCGACCTTCACAAAAAAAGTTATTCAAGAATATCTCTTTCTCCTATGTGCTTTCATCCCTAACCCTAACCCTAACCCTTCCGAAAGTCGGAGAAGCTCAAGGATGGTACCGATCGATGCGCGCTACCCCATTTAGTGGGGGTAGAGCCTACTTGCAAGTCTCTCCGACCTTCACAAAAAAAGTTATTCAAGAATATCTCTTTCTCCTATGTGCTTTCATCCCTAACCCTAACCCTAACCCTTCCGAAAGTCGGACAAGCTCAAGGATGGTACCGATCGATGCGCGCTACTCCATTTAGTGGGGGTAGAGCCTACTTGCAAGTCTCTCCGACCTTCACAAAAAAAGTTATTCAAGAATATCTCCTCAGATTTGGGGGAATTTCGTCGGTCGACCTCTTCCGAAGGTCGTACAAGCTCGGGGATGGTACCAATCGATCCGCAGGACCCAAATTAGTCCAGATGCAACCACTTTCCAAGTCTCTCCGACCTTCACAAAAAAAGTTATTCAAGAATATCTCTTTCTCCTATGTGCTTTCATCCCTAACCCTAACCCTAACCCTTCCGAAAGTCGGAGAAGCTCAAGGATGGTACCGATCGATGCGCGCTACCCCATTTAGTGGGGGTAGAGCCTACTTGCAAGTCTCTCCGACCTTCACAAAAAAAGTTATTCAAGAATATCTCTTTCTCCTATGTGCTTTCATCCCTAACCCTAACCCTAACCCTTCCGAAAGTCGGAGAAGCTCAAGGATGGTATTGATCGATGCGCGCTACCCCATTTAGTGGGGGTAGAGCCTACTTGCAAGTCTCTCCGACCTTCACAAAAAAAGTTATTCAAGAATATCTCTTTCTCCTATGTGCTTTCATCCCTAACCCTAACCCTAACCCTTCCGAAAGTCGGAGAAGCTCAAAGATGGTACCGATCGATGCGCGCTACCCCATTTAGTGGGGGTAGAGCCTACTTGCAAGTCTCTCCGACCTTCACAAAAAAAGTTATTCAAGAATATCTCTTTCTCCTATGTGCTTTCAGCCCTAACCCTAACCCTAACCCTTCCGAAAGTCGGAGAAGCTCAAGGATGGTACCGATCGATGTGCGCTACCCCATTTAGTGGGGGTAGAGCCTACTTGCAAGTCTCTCCGACCTTCACAAAAAAAGTTATTCAAGAATATCTCTTTCTCCTATGTGCTTTCATCCCTAACCCTAACCCTAACCCTTCCAAAAGTCGGAGAAGCTCAAGGATGGTACCGATCGATGCGTGCTACCCCATTTAGTGGGGGTAGAGCCTACTTGCAAGTCTCTCCGACCTTCACAAAAAAAGTTATTCAAGAATATCTCCTCAGATTTGGGGGAATTTCGTCGGTCGACCTCTTCCGAAGGTCGTACAAGCTCGGGGATGGTACCAATCGATCCGCAGGACCCAAATTAGTCCAGATGCAACCACTTTCCAAGTCTCTCCGACCTTCACAAAAAAAGTTATTCAAGAATATCTCTTTCTCCTATGTGCTTTCATCCCTAACCCTAACCCTAACCCTTCCGAAAGTCGGAGAAGCTCAAGGATGGTACCGATCGATGCGCACTACCCCATTTAGTGGGGGTAGAGCCTACTTGCAAGTCTCTCCGACCTTCACAAAAAAAGTTATTCAAGAATATCTCTTTCTCCTATGTGCTTTCATCCCTAACCCTAACCCTAACCCTTCCGAAAGTCGGAGAAGCTCAAGGATGGTACTGATCGATGCGCGCTACCCCATTTAGTGGGGGTAGAGCCTACTTGCAAGTCTCTCCGACCTTCACAAAAAAAGTTATTCAAGAATATCTCTTTCTCCTATGTGCTTTCATCCCTAACCCTAACCCTAACCCTTCCGAAAGTCGGAGAAGCTCAAGGATGGTACCGATCGATGCGCGCTACCCCATTTAGTGGGGGTAGAGCCTACTTGCAAGTCTCTCCGACCTTCACAAAAAAAGTTATTCAAGAATATCTCCTCAGATTTGGGGGAATTTCGTCGGTCGACCTCTTCCGAAGGTCGTACAAGCTCGGGGATGGTACCAATCGATCCGCAGGACCCAAATTAGTCCAGATGCAACCACTTTCCAAGTCTCTCCGACCTTCACAAAAAAAGTTATTCAAGAATATCTCTTTCTCCTATGTGCTTTCATCCCTAACCCTAACCCTAACCCTTCCGAAAGTCGGAGAAGCTCAAGGATGGTACCGATCGATGCGCGCTACCCCATTTAGTGGGGGTAGAGCCTACTTGCAAGTCTCTCCGACCTTCACAAAAAAGTTATTCAAGAATATCTCTTTCTCCTATGTGCTTTCATCCCTAACCCTAACCCTAACCCTTCCGAAAGTCGGAGAAGCTCAAGGATGGTACCGATCGATGCGCGCAACCCCATTTAGTGGGGGTAGAGCCTACTTGCAAGTCTCTCCGACCTTCAAAAAAAAAAGTTATTCAAGAATATCTCCTCAGATTTGGGGGAATTTCGTCGGTCGACCTCTTCCGAAGGTCGTACAAGCTCGGGGATGGTACCAATCGATCCGCAGGACCCAAATTAGTCCAGATGCAACCACTTTCCAAGTCTCTCCGACCTTCAGAAAAAAAGTTATTCAAGAATATCTCTTTCTCCTATGTGCTTTCATCCCTAACCCTAACCCTAACCCTTCCGAAAGTCGGAGAAGCTCAAAGATGGTACCGATCGATGCGCGCTACCCCATTTAGTGGGGGTAGAGCCTACTGGCAAGTCTCTCCGACCTTCACAAAAAAAGTTATTCAAGAATATCTCTTTCTCCTATGTGCTTTCATCCCTAACCCTAACCCTAACCCTTCCGAAAGTCGGAGAAGCTCAAGGATGGTACCGATCGATGCGCGCAACCACATTTAGTGGGGGTAGAGCCTACTTGCAAGTCTCTCCGACCTTCACAAAAAAAGTTATTCAAGAATATCTCCTCAGATTTGGGGGAATTTCGTCGGTCGACCTCTTCCGAAGGTCGTACAAGCTCGGGGATGGTACCAATCGATCTGCAGGACCCAAATTAGTCCAGATGCAACCACTTTCCAAGTCTCTCCGACCTTCACAAAAAAAGTTATTCAAGAATATCTCTTTCTCCTATGTGCTTTCATCCCTAACCCTAACCCTAACCCTTCCGAAAGTCGGAGAAGCTCAAGGATGGTACCGATCGATGCGCGCTACCCCATTTAGTGGGGGTAGAGCCTACTTGCAAGTCTCTCCGACCTTCACAAAAAAAGTTATTCAAGAATATCTCCTCAGATTTGGGGGAATTTCGTCGGTCGACCTCTTCCGAAGGTCGTACAAGCTCGGGGATGGTACCAATCGATCTGCAGGACCCAAATTAGTCCAGATGCAACCACTTTCCAAGTCTCTCCGACCTTCACAAAAAAAGTTATTCAAGAATATCTCTTTCTCCTATGTGCTTTCATCCCTAACCCTAACCCTAACCCTTCCGAAAGTCGGAGAAGCTCAAGGATGGTACCGATCGATGCGCGCTACCCCATTTAGTGGGGGTAGAGCCTACTTGCAAGTCTCTCCGACCTTCACAAAAAAAGTTATTCAAGAATATCTCTTTCTCCTATGTGCTTTCATCCCTAACCCTAACCCTAACCCTTCCGAAAGTCGGACAAGCTCAAGGATGGTACCGATCGATGCGCGCTACTCCATTTAGTGGGGGTAGAGCCTACTTGCAAGTCTCTCCGACCTTCACAAAAAAAGTTATTCAAGAATATCTCCTCAGATTTGGGGGAATTTCGTCGGTCGACCTCTTCCGAAGGTCGTACAAGCTCGGGGATGGTACCAATCGATCCGCAGGACCCAAATTAGTCCAGATGCAACCACTTTCCAAGTCTCTCCGACCTTCACAAAAAAAGTTATTCAAGAATATCTCTTTCTCCTATGTGCTTTCATCCCTAACCCTAACCCTAACCCTTCCGAAAGTCGGAGAAGCTCAAGGATGGTACCGATCGATGCGTGCTACCCCATTTAGTGGGGGTAGAGCCTACTTGCAAGTCTCTCCGACCTTCACAAAAAAAGTTATTCAAGAATATCTCTTTCTCCTATGTGCTTTCATCCCTAACCCTAACCCTAACCCTTCCGAAAGTCGGAGAAGCTCAAGGATGGTACCGATCGATGCGCGCTACCCCATTTAGTGGGGGTAGAGCCTACTTGCAAGTCTCTCCGACCTTCACAAAAAAAGTTATTCAAGAATATCTCTTTCTCCTATGTGCTTTCATCCCTAACCCTAACCCTAACCCTTCCGAAAGTCGGAGAAGCTCAAGGATAGTACCGATCGATGCGCGCTACCCCATTTAGTGGGGGTAGAGCCTACTTGCAAGTCTCTCCGACCTTCACAAAAAAAGTTATTCAAGAATATCTCTTTCTCCTATGTGCTTTCAGCCCTAACCCTAACCCTAACCCTTCCGAAAGTCGGAGAAGCTCAAGGATGGTACCGATCGATGCGCGCTACCCCATTTAGTGGGGGTAGAGCCTACTTGCAAGTCTCTCCGACCTTCACAAAAAACGTTATTCAAGAATATCTCTTTCTCCTATGTGCTTTCATCCCTAACCCTAACCCTAACCCTTCCAAAAGTCGGAGAAGCTCAAGGATGGTACCGATCGATGCGTGCTACCCCATTTAGTGGGGGTAGAGCCTACTTGCAAGTCTCTCCGACCTTCACAAAAAAAGTTATTCAAGAATATCTCCTCAGATTTGGGGGAATTTCGTCGGTCGACCTCTTCCGAAGGTCGTACAAGCTCGGGGATGGTACCAATCGATCTGCAGGACCCAAATTAGTCCAGATGCAACCACTTTCCAAGTCTCTCCGACCTTCACAAAAAAAGTTATTCAAGAATATCTCTTTCTCCTATGTGCTTTCATCCCTAACCCTAACCCTAACCCTTCCGAAAGTCGGAGAAGCTCAAGGATGGTACTGATCGATGCGCGCTACCCCATTTAGTGGGGGTAGAGCCTACTTGCAAGTCTCTCCGACCTTCACAAAAAAAGTTATTCAAGAATATCTCTTTCTCCTATGTGCTTTCATCCCTAACCCTAACCCTAACCCTTCCGAAAGTCGGAGAAGCTCAAGGATGGTACCGATCGATGCGCGCTACCCCATTTAGTGGGGGTAGAGCCTACTTGCAAGTCTCTCCGACCTTCACAAAAAAAGTTATTCAAGAATATCTCCTCAGATTTGGGGGAATTTCGTCGGTCGACCTCTTCCGAAGGTCGTACAAGCTCGGGGATGGTACCAATCGATCCGCAGGACCCAAATTAGTCCAGATGCAACCACTTTCCAAGTCTCTCCGACCTTCACAAAAAAAGTTATTCAAGAATATCTCTTTCTCCTATGTGCTTTCATCCCTAACCCTAACCCTAACCCTTCCGAAAGTCGGAGAAGCTCAAGGATGGTACCGATCGATGCGCGCTACCCCATTTAGTGGGGGTAGAGCCTACTTGCAAGTCTCTCCGACCTTCACAAAAAAGTTATTCAAGAATATCTCTTTCTCCTATGTGCTTTCATCCCTAACCCTAACCCTAACCCTTCCGAAAGTCGGAGAAGCTCAAGGATGGTACCGATCGATGCGCGCAACCCCATTTAGTGGGGGTAGAGCCTACTTGCAAGTCTCTCCGACCTTCAAAAAAAAAAGTTATTCAAGAATATCTCCTCAGATTTGGGGGAATTTCGTCGGTCGACCTCTTCCGAAGGTCGTACAAGCTCGGGGATGGTACCAATCGATCCGCAGGACCCAAATTAGTCCAGATGCAACCACTTTCCAAGTCTCTCCGACCTTCAGAAAAAAAGTTATTCAAGAATATCTCTTTCTCCTATGTGCTTTCATCCCTAACCCTAACCCTAACCCTTCCGAAAGTCGGAGAAGCTCAAAGATGGTACCGATCGATGCGCGCTACCCCATTTAGTGGGGGTAGAGCCTACTGGCAAGTCTCTCCGACCTTCACAAAAAAAGTTATTCAAGAATATCTCCTCAGATTTGGGGGAATTTCGTCGGTCGACCTCTTCCGAAGGTCGTACAAGCTCGGGGATGGTACCAATCGATCTGCAGGACCCAAATTAGTCCAGATGCAACCACTTTCCAAGTCTCTCCGACCTTCACAAAAAAAGTTATTCAAGAATATCTCTTTCTCCTATGTGCTTTCATCCCTAACCCTAACCCTAACCCTTCCGAAAGTCGGAGAAGCTCAAGGATGGTACCGATCGATGCGCGCTACCCCATTTAGTGGGGGTAGAGCCTACTTGCAAGTCTCTCCGACCTTCACAAAAAAAGTTATTCAAGAATATCTCTTTCTCCTATGTGCTTTCATCCCTAACCCTAACCCTAACCCTTCCGAAAGTCGGACAAGCTCAAGGATGGTACCGATCGATGCGCGCTACTCCATTTAGTGGGGGTAGAGCCTACTTGCAAGTCTCTCCGACCTTCACAAAAAAAGTTATTCAAGAATATCTCCTCAGATTTGGGGGAATTTCGTCGGTCGACCTCTTCCGAAGGTCGTACAAGCTCGGGGATGGTACCAATCGATCCGCAGGACCCAAATTAGTCCAGATGCAACCACTTTCCAAGTCTCTCCGACCTTCACAAAAAAAGTTATTCAAGAATATCTCTTTCTCCTATGTGCTTTCATCCCTAACCCTAACCCTAACCCTTCCGAAAGTCGGAGAAGCTCAAGGATGGTACCGATCGATGCGCGCTACCCCATTTAGTGGGGGTAGAGCCTACTTGCAAGTCTCTCCGACCTTCACAAAAAAAGTTATTCAAGAATATCTCTTTCTCCTATGTGCTTTCATCCCTAACCCTAACCCTAACCCTTCCGAAAGTCGGAGAAGCTCAAGGATGGTACCGATCGATGCGCGCTACCCCATTTAGTGGGGGTAGAGCCTACTTGCAAGTCTCTCCGACCTTCACAAAAAAAGTTATTCAAGAATATCTCTTTCTCCTATGTGCTTTCATCCCTAACCCTAACCCTAACCCTTCCGAAAGTCGGAGAAGCTCAAGGATGGTACCGATCGATGTGCGCTACCCCATTTAGTGGGGGTAGAGCCTACTTGCAAGTCTCTCCGACCTTCACAAAAAAAGTTATTCAAGAATATCTCTTTCTCCTATGTGCTTTCAGCCCTAACCCTAACCCTTCCGAAAGTCGGAGAAGCTCAAGGATGGTACCGATCGATGCGCGCTACCCCATTTAGTGGGGGTAGAGCCTACTTGCAAGTCTCTCCGACCTTCACAAAAAAAGTTATTCAAGAATATCTCTTTCTCCTATGTGCTTTCATCCCTAACCCTAACCCTAACCCTTCCAAAAGTCGGAGAAGCTCAAGGATGGTACCGATCGATGCGTGCTACCCCATTTAGTGGGGGTAGAGCCTACTTGCAAGTCTCTCCGACCTTCACAAAAAAAGTTATTCAAGAATATCTCCTCAGATTTGGGGGAATTTCGTCGGTCGACCTCTTCCGAAGGTCGTACAAGCTCGGGGATGGTACCAATCGATCTGCAGGACCCAAATTAGTCCAGATGCAACCACTTTCCAAGTCTCTCCGACCTTCACAAAAAAAGTTATTCAAGAATATCTCTTTCTCCTATGTGCTTTCATCCCTAACCCTAACCCTAACCCTTCCGAAAGTCGGAGAAGCTCAAGGATGGTACCGATCGATGCGCGCTACCCCATTTAGTGGGGGTAGAGCCTACTTGCAAGTCTCTCCGACCTTCACAAAAAAAGTTATTCAAGAATATCTCTTTCTCCTATGTGCTTTCATCCCTAACCCTAACCCTAACCCTTCCGAAAGTCGGAGAAGCTCAAGGATGGTACTGATCGATGCGCGCTACCCCATTTAGTGGGGGTAGAGCCTACTTGCAAGTCTCTCCGACCTTCACAAAAAAAGTTATTCAAGAATATCTCTTTCTCCTATGTGCTTTCATCCCTAACCCTAACCCTAACCCTTCCGAAAGTCGGAGAAGCTCAAGGATGGTACCGATCGATGCGCGCTACCCCATTTAGTGGGGGTAGAGCCTACTTGCAAGTCTCTCCGACCTTCACAAAAAAAGTTATTCAAGAATATCTCCTCAGATTTGGGGGAATTTCGTCGGTCGACCTCTTCCGAAGGTCGTACAAGCTCGGGGATGGTACCAATCGATCCGCAGGACCCAAATTAGTCCAGATGCAACCACTTTCCAAGTCTCTCCGACCTTCACAAAAAAAGTTATTCAAGAATATCTCTTTCTCCTATGTGCTTTCATCCCTAACCCTAACCCTAACCCTTCCGAAAGTCGGAGAAGCTCAAGGATGGTACCGATCGATGCGCGCTACCCCATTTAGTGGGGGTAGAGCCTACTTGCAAGTCTCTCCGACCTTCACAAAAAAGTTATTCAAGAATATCTCTTTCTCCTATGTGCTTTCATCCCTAACCCTAACCCTAACCCTTCCGAAAGTCGGAGAAGCTCAAGGATGGTACCGATCGATGCGCGCAACCCCATTTAGTGGGGGTAGAGCCTACTTGCAAGTCTCTCCGACCTTCAAAAAAAAAAGTTATTCAAGAATATCTCCTCAGATTTGGGGGAATTTCGTCGGTCGACCTCTTCCGAAGGTCGTACAAGCTCGGGGATGGTACCAATCGATCCGCAGGACCCAAATTAGTCCAGATGCAACCACTTTCCAAGTCTCTCCGACCTTCAGAAAAAAAGTTATTCAAGAATATCTCTTTCTCCTATGTGCTTTCATCCCTAACCCTAACCCTAACCCTTCCGAAAGTCGGAGAAGCTCAAAGATGGTACCGATCGATGCGCGCTACCCCATTTAGTGGGGGTAGAGCCTACTGGCAAGTCTCTCCGACCTTCACAAAAAAAGTTATTCAAGAATATCTCTTTCTCCTATGTGCTTTCATCCCTAACCCTAACCCTAACCCTTCCGAAAGTCGGAGAAGCTCAAGGATGGTACCGATCGATGCGCGCAACCACATTTAGTGGGGGTAGAGCCTACTTGCAAGTCTCTCCGACCTTCACAAAAAAAGTTATTCAAGAATATCTCCTCAGATTTGGGGGAATTTCGTCGGTCGACCTCTTCCGAAGGTCGTACAAGCTCGGGGATGGTACCAATCGATCCGCAGGACCCAAATTAGTCCAGATGCAACCACTTTCCAAGTCTCTCCGACCTTCACAAAAAAAGTTATTCAAGAATATCTCTTTCTCCTATGTGCTTTCAGCCCTAACCCTAACCCTAACCCTTCCGAAAGTCGGAGAAGCTCAAGGATGGTACCGATCGATGCGCGCTACCCCATTTAGTTGGGGTAGAGCCTACTTGCAAGTCTCTCCGACCTTCACAAAAAACGTTATTCAAGAATATCTCTTTCTCCTATGTGCTTTCATCCCTAACCCTAACCCTAACCCTTCCGAAAGTCGGAGAAGCTCAAGGATGGTACCGATCGATGCGCGCTACCCCATTTAGTGGGGGTAGAGCCTACTTGCAAGTCTCTCCGACCTTCACAAAAAAAGTTATTCAAGAATATCTCCTCAGATTTGGGGGAATTTCGTCGGTCGACCTCTTCCGAAGGTCGTACAAGCTCGGGGATGGTACCAATCGATCCGCAGGACCCAAATTAGTCCAGATGCAACCACTTTCCAAGTCTCTCCGACCTTCACAAAAAAAGTTATTCAAGAATATCTCTTTCTCCTATGTGCTTTCATCCCTAACCCTAACCCTAACCCTTCCGAAAGTCGGAGAAGCTCAAGGATGGTACCGATCGATGCGCGCAACCCCATTTAGTGGGGGTAGAGCCTACTTGCAAGTCTCTCCGACCTTCACAAAAAAAGTTATTCAAGAATATCTCCTCAGATTTGGGGGAATTTCGTCGGTCGACCTCTTCCGAAGGTCGTACAAGCTCGGGGATGGTACCAATCGATCTGCAGGACCCAAATTAGTCCAGATGCAACCACTTTCCAAGTCTCTCCGACCTTCACAAAAAAAGTTATTCAAGAATATCTCTTTCTCCTATGTGCTTTCATCCCTAACCCTAACCCTAACCCTTCCGAAAGTCGGAGAAGCTCAAGGATGGTACCGATCGATGCGCGCTACCCCATTTAGTGGGGGTAGAGCCTACTTGCAAGTCTCTCCGACCTTCACAAAAAAAGTTATTCAAGAATATCTCTTTCTCCTATGTGCTTTCATCCCTAACCCTAACCCTAACCCTTCCGAAAGTCGGACAAGCTCAAGGATGGTACCGATCGATGCGCGCTACTCCATTTAGTGGGGGTAGAGCCTACTTGCAAGTCTCTCCGACCTTCACAAAAAAAGTTATTCAAGAATATCTCCTCAGATTTGGGGGAATTTCGTCGGTCGACCTCTTCCGAAGGTCGTACAAGCTCGGGGATGGTACCAATCGATCCGCAGGACCCAAATTAGTCCAGATGCAACCACTTTCCAAGTCTCTCCGACCTTCACAAAAAAAGTTATTCAAGAATATCTCTTTCTCCTATGTGCTTTCATCCCTAACCCTAACCCTAACCCTTCCGAAAGTCGGAGAAGCTCAAGGATGGTACCGATCGATGCGCGCTACCCCATTTAGTGGGGGTAGAGCCTACTTTCAAGTCTCTCCGACCTTCACAAAAAAAGTTATTCAAGAATATCTCTTTCTCCTATGTGCTTTCATCCCTAACCCTAACCCTAACCCTTCCGAAAGTCGGAGAAGCTCAAGGATGGTACCGATCGATGCGCGCTACCCCATTTAGTGGGGGTAGAGCCTACTTGCAAGTCTCTCCGACCTTCACAAAAAAAGTTATTCAAGAATATCTCTTTCTCCTATGTGCTTTCATCCCTAACCCTAACCCTTCCGAAAGTCGGAGAAGCTCAAGGATGGTACCGATCGATGCGCGCTACCCCATTTAGTGGGGGTAGAGCCTACTTGCAAGTCTCTCCGACCTTCACAAAAAAAGTTATTCAAGAATATCTCTTTCTCCTATGTGCTTTCAGCCCTAACCCTAACCCTAACCCTTCCGAAAGTCGGAGAAGCTCAAGGATGGTACCGATCGATGCGCGCTACCCCATTTAGTGGGGGTAGAGCCTACTTGCAAGTCTCTCCGACCTTCACAAAAAAAGTTATTCAAGAATATCTCTTTCTCCTATGTGCTTTCATCCCTAACCCTAACCCTAACCCTTCCAAAAGTCGGAGAAGCTCAAGGATGGTACCGATCGATGCGTGCTACCCCATTTAGTGGGGGTAGAGCCTACTTGCAAGTCTCTCCGACCTTCACAAAAAAAGTTATTCAAGAATATCTCCTCAGATTTGGGGGAATTTCGTCGGTCGACCTCTTCCGAAGGTCGTACAAGCTCGGGGATGGTACCAATCGATCTGCAGGACCCAAATTAGTCCAGATGCAACCACTTTCCAAGTCTCTCCGACCTTCACAAAAAAAGTTATTCAAGAATATCTCTTTCTCCTATGTGCTTTCATCCCTAACCCTAACCCTAACCCTTCCGAAAGTCGGAGAAGCTCAAGGATGGTACCGATCGATGCGCGCTACCCCATTTAGTGGGGGTAGAGCCTACTTGCAAGTCTCTCCGACCTTCACAAAAAAAGTTATTCAAGAATATCTCTTTCTCCTATGTGCTTTCATCCCTAACCCTAACCCTAACCCTTCCGAAAGTCGGAGAAGCTCAAGGATGGTACTGATCGATGCGCGCTACCCCATTTAGTGGGGGTAGAGCCTACTTGCAAGTCTCTCCGACCTTCACAAAAAAAGTTATTCAAGAATATCTCTTTCTCCTATGTGCTTTCATCCCTAACCCTAACCCTAACCCTTCCGAAAGTCGGAGAAGCTCAAGGATGGTACCGATCGATGCGCGCTACCCCATTTAGTGGGGGTAGAGCCTACTTGCAAGTCTCTCCGACCTTCACAAAAAAAGTTATTCAAGAATATCTCCTCAGATTTGGGGGAATTTCGTCGGTCGACCTCTTCCGAAGGTCGTACAAGCTCGGGGATGGTACCAATCGATCCGCAGGACCCAAATTAGTCCAGATGCAACCACTTTCCAAGTCTCTCCGACCTTCACAAAAAAAGTTATTCAAGAATATCTCTTTCTCCTATGTGCTTTCATCCCTAACCCTAACCCTAACCCTTCCGAAAGTCGGAGAAGCTCAAGGATGGTACCGATCGATGCGCGCTACCCCATTTAGTGGGGGTAGAGCCTACTTGCAAGTCTCTCCGACCTTCACAAAAAAGTTATTCAAGAATATCTCTTTCTCCTATGTGCTTTCATCCCTAACCCTAACCCTAACCCTTCCGAAAGTCGGAGAAGCTCAAGGATGGTACCGATCGATGCGCGCAACCCCATTTAGTGGGGGTAGAGCCTACTTGCAAGTCTCTCCGACCTTCAAAAAAAAAAGTTATTCAAGAATATCTCCTCAGATTTGGGGGAATTTCGTCGGTCGACCTCTTCCGAAGGTCGTACAAGCTCGGGGATGGTACCAATCGATCCGCAGGACCCAAATTAGTCCAGATGCAACCACTTTCCAAGTCTCTCCGACCTTCAGAAAAAAAGTTATTCAAGAATATCTCTTTCTCCTATGTGCTTTCATCCCTAACCCTAACCCTAACCCTTCCGAAAGTCGGAGAAGCTCAAAGATGGTACCGATCGATGCGCGCTACCCCATTTAGTGGGGGTAGAGCCTACTGGCAAGTCTCTCCGACCTTCACAAAAAAAGTTATTCAAGAATATCTCTTTCTCCTATGTGCTTTCATCCCTAACCCTAACCCTAACCCTTCCGAAAGTCGGAGAAGCTCAAGGATGGTACCGATCGATGCGCGCAACCACATTTAGTGGGGGTAGAGCCTACTTGCAAGTCTCTCCGACCTTCACAAAAAAAGTTATTCAAGAATATCTCCTCAGATTTGGGGGAATTTCGTCGGTCGACCTCTTCCGAAGGTCGTACAAGCTCGGGGATGGTACCAATCGATCCGCAGGACCCAAATTAGTCCAGATGCAACCACTTTCCAAGTCTCTCCGACCTTCACAAAAAAAGTTATTCAAGAATATCTCTTTCTCCTATGTGCTTTCAGCCCTAACCCTAACCCTAACCCTTCCGAAAGTCGGAGAAGCTCAAGGATGGTACCGATCGATGCGCGCTACCCCATTTAGTGGGGGTAGAGCCTACTTGCAAGTCTCTCCGACCTTCACAAAAAACGTTATTCAAGAATATCTCTTTCTCCTATGTGCTTTCATCCCTAACCCTAACCCTAACCCTTCCGAAAGTCGGAGAAGCTCAAGGATGGTACCGATCGATGCGCGCTACCCCATTTAGTGGGGGTAGAGCCTACTTGCAAGTCTCTCCGACCTTCACAAAAAAAGTTATTCAAGAATATCTCCTCAGATTTGGGGGAATTTCGTCGGTCGACCTCTTCCGAAGGTCGTACAAGCTCGGGGATGGTACCAATCGATCCGCAGGACCCAAATTAGTCCAGATGCAACCACTTTCCAAGTCTCTCCGACCTTCACAAAAAAAGTTATTCAAGAATATCTCTTTCTCCTATGTGCTTTCATCCCTAACCCTAACCCTAACCCTTCCGAAAGTCGGAGAAGCTCAAGGATGGTACCGATCGATGCGCGCAACCCCATTTAGTGGGGGTAGAGCCTACTTGCAAGTCTCTCCGACCTTCACAAAAAAAGTTATTCAAGAATATCTCCTCAGATTTGGGGGAATTTCGTCGGTCGACCTCTTTCGAAGGTCGTACAAGCTCGGGGATGGTACCAATCGATCCGCAGGACCCAAATTAGTCCAGATGCAACCACTTTCCAAGTCTCTCCGACCTTCACAAAAAAAGTTATTCAAGAATATCTCTTTCTCCTATGTGCTTTCATCCCTAACCCTAACCCTTCCGAAAGTCGGAGAAGCTCAAGGATGGTACCGATCGATGCGGGCTACCCCATTTAGTGGGGGTAGAGCCTACTTGCAAGTCTCTCCGACCTTCACAAAAAAGTTATTAAAGAATATCTCTTTCTCCTATGTGCTTTCATCCCTAACCCTAACCCTAACCCTTCCGAAAGTCGGAGAAGCTCAAGGATGGTACCGATCGATGCGTGCAACCCCATTTAGTGGGGGTAGAGCCTACTTGCAAGTCTCTCCGACCTTCAAAAAAAAAAGTTATTCAAGAATATCTCCTCAGATTTGGGGGAATTTCGTCGGTCGACCTCTTCCGAAGGTCGTACAAGCTCGGGGATGGTACCAATCGATCCGCAGGACCCAAATTAGTCCAGATGCAACCACTTTCCAAGTCTCTCCGACCTTCAGAAAAAAAGTTATTCAAGAATATCTCTTTCTCCTATGTGCTTCCATCCCTAACCCTAACCCTAACCCTTCCGAAAGTCGGAGAAGCTCAAAGATGGTACCGATCGATGCGCGCTACCACATTTAGTGGGGGTAGAGCCTACTGGCAAGTCTCTCCGACCTTCACAAAAAAAGTTATTCAAGAATATCTCTTTCTCCTATGTGCTTTCATCCCTAACCCTAACCCTAACCCTTCCGAAAGTCGGAGAAGCTCAAGGATGGTACCGATCGATGCGCGCAACCACATTTAGTGGGGGTAGAGCCTACTTGCAAGTCTCTCCGACCTTCACAAAAAAAGTTATTCAAGAATATCTCCTCAGATTTGGGGGAATTTCGTCGGTCGACCTCTTCCGAAGGTCGTACAAGCTCGGGGATGGTACCAATCGATCCGCAGGACCCAAATTAGTCCAGATGCAACCACTTTCCAAGTCTCTCCGACCTTCACAAAAAAAGTTATTCAAGAATATCTCTTTCTCCTATGTGCTTTCATCCCTAACCCTAACCCTAACCCTTCCGAAAGTCGGAGAAGCTCAAGGATGGTACCGATCGATGCGCGCTACCCCATTTAGTGGGGGTAGAGCCTACTTGCAAGTCTCTCCGACCTTCACAAAAAACGTTATTCAAGAATATCTCTTTCTCCTATGTGCTTTCATCCCTAACCCTAACCCTAACCCTTCCGAAAGTCGGAGAAGCTCAAGGATGGTACCGATCGATGCGCGCTACCCCATTTAGTGGGGGTAGAGCCTACTTGCAAGTCTCTCCGACCTTCACAAAAAAAGTTATTCAAGAATATCTCCTCAGATTTGGGGGAATTTCGTCGGTCGACCTCTTCCGAAGGTCGTACAAGCTCGGGGATGGTACCAATCGATCCGCAGGACCCAAATTAGTCCAGATGCAACCACTTTCCAAGTCTCTCCGACCTTCACAAAAAAAGTTATTCAAGAATATCTCTTTCTCCTATGTGCTTTCATCCCTAACCCTAACCCTAACCCTTCCGAAAGTCGGAGAAGCTCAAGGATGGTACCGATCGATGCGCGCAACCCCATTTAGTGGGGGTAGAGCCTACTTGCAAGTCTCTCCGACCTTCACAAAAAAAGTTATTCAAGAATATCTCCTCAGATTTGGGGGAATTTCGTCGGTCGACCTCTTCCGAAGGTCGTACAAGCTCGGGGATGGTACCAATCGATCCGCAGGACCCAAATTAGTCCAGATGCAACCACTTTCCAAGTCTCTCCGACCTTCACAAAAAAAGTTATTCAAGAATATCTCTTTCTCCTATGTGCTTTCATCCCTAACCCTAACCCTAACCCTTCCGAAAGTCGGAGAAGCTCAAGGATGGTACCGATCGATGCGCGCAACCCCATTTAGTGGGGGTAGAGCCTACTTGCAAGTCTCTCCGACCTTCACAAAAAAAGTTATTCAAGAATATCTCCTCAGATTTGGGGGAATTTCGTCGGTCGACCTCTTCCGAAGGTCGTACAAGCTCGGGGATGGTACCAATCGATCCGCAGGACCCAAATTAGTCCAGATGCAACCACTTTCCAAGTCTCTCCGACCTTCACAAAAAAAGTTATTCAAGAATATCTCTTTCTCCTATGTGCTTTCATCCCTAACCCTAACCCTAACCCTTCCGAAAGTCGGAGAAGCTCAAGGATGGTACCGATCGATGCGCGCTACCCCATTTAGTGGGGGTAGAGCCTACTTGCAAGTCTCTCCGACCTTCACAAAAAAAGTTATTCAAGAATATCTCTTTCTCCTATGTGCTTTCATCCCTAACCCTAACCCTTCCGAAAGTCGGAGAAGCTCAAGGATGGTACCGATCGATGCGCGCAACCCCATTTAGTGGGGGTAGAGCCTACTTGCAAGTCTCTCCGACCTTCACAAAAAAAGTTATTCAAGAATATCTCCTCAGATTTGGGGGAATTTCGTCGGTCGACCTCTTTCGAAGGTCGTACAAGCTCGGGGATGGTACCAATCGATCCGCAGGACCCAAATTAGTCCAGATGCAACCACTTTCCAAGTCTCTCCGACCTTCACAAAAAAAGTTATTCAAGAATATCTCTTTCTCCTATGTGCTTTCATCCCTAACCCTAACCCTAACCCTTCCGAAAGTCGGAGAAGCTCAAGGATGGTACCGATCGATGCGCGCTACCCCATTTAGTGGGGGTAGAGCCTACTTGCAAGTCTCTCCGACCTTCACAAAAAAAGTTATTCAAGAATATCTCTTTCTCCTATGTGCTTTCATCCCTAACCCTAACCCTAACCCTTGCGAAAGTCGGAGAAGCTCAAGGATGGTACCGATCGATGCGCGCAACCCCATTTAGTGGGGGTAGAGCCTACTTGCAAGTCTCTCCGACCTTCACAAAAAAAGTTATTCAAGAATATCTCCTCAGATTTGGGGGAATTTCGTCGGTCGACCTCTTTCGAAGGTCGTACAAGCTCGGGGATGGTACCAATCGATCTGCAGGACCCAAATTAGTCCAGATGCAACCACTTTCCAAGTCTCTCCGACCTTCACAAAAAAAGTTATTCAAGAATATCTCTTTCTCCTATGTGCTTTCATCCCTAACCCTAACCCTAACCCTTCCGAAAGTCGGAGAAGCTCAAGGATGGTACCGATCGATGCGCGCTACCCCATTTAGTGGGGGTAGAGCCTACTTGCAAGTCTCTCCGACCTTCACAAAAAAAGTTATTCAAGAATATCTCTTTCTCCTATGTGCTTTCATCCCTAACCCTAACCCTAACCCTTCCGAAAGTCGGAGAAGCTCAAGGATGGTACCGATCGATGCGCGCAACCCCATTTAGTGGGTGTAGAGCCTACTTGCAAGTCTCTCCGACCTTCACAAAAAAAGTTATTCAAGAATATCTCCTCAGATTTGGGGGAATTTCGTCGGTCGACCTCTTCCGAAGGTCGTACAAGCTCGGGGATGGTACCAATCGATCCGCAGGACCCAAATTAGTCCAGATGCAACCACTTTTCAAGTCTCTCCGACCTTCACAAAAAAAGTTATTCAAGAATATCTCTTTCTCCTATGTGCTTTCATCCCTAACCCTAACCCTAACCCTTCCGAAAGTCGGAGAAGCTCAAGGATGGTACCGATCGATGCGCGCTACCCCATTTAGTGGGGGTAGAGCCTACTTGCAAGTCTCTCCGACCTTCACAAAAAAAGTTATTCAAGAATATCTCTTTCTCCTATGTGCTTTCATCCCTAACCCTAACCCTAACCCTTCCGAAAGTCGGAGAAGCTCAAGGATGGTACCGATCGATGCGCGCTACCCCATTTAGTGGGGGTAGAGCCTACTTGCAAGTCTCTCCGACCTTCACAAAAAAACTTATTCAAGAATATCTCTTTCTCCTATGTGCTTTCATCCCTAACCCTAACCCTAACCCTTCCGAAAGTCGGAGAAGCTCAAGGATGGTACCGATCGATGCGCGTTACCCCATTTAGTGGGGTTAGAGCCTACTTGCAAGTCTCTCCGACCTTCACAAAAAAAGTTATTCAAGAATATCTCTTTCTCCTATGTGCTTTCATCCCTAACCCTAACCCTAACCCTTCCGAAAGTCGGAGAAGCTCAAGGATGGTACCGATCGATGCGCGCAACCCCATTTAGTGGGGGTAGAGCCTACTTGCAAGTCTCTCCGACCTTCACAAAAAAAGTTATTCAAGAATATCTCCTCAGATTTGGGGGAATTTCGTCGGTCGACCTCTTCCGAAGGTCGTACAAGCTCGGGGATGGTACCAATCGATCCGCAGGACCCAAATTAGTCCAGATGCAACCACTTTCCAAGTCTCTCCGACCTTCACAAAAAAAGTTATTCAAGAATATCTCTTTCTCCTATGTGCTTTCATCCCTAACCCTAACCCTAACCCTTCCGAAAGTCGGAGAAGCTCAAGGATGGTACCGATCGATGCGCGCTACCCCATTTAGTGGGGGTAGAGCCTACTTGCAAGTCTCTCCGACCTTCACAAAAAAAGTTATTCAAGAATATCTCTTTCTCCTATGTGCTTTCATCCCTAACCCTAACCCTAACCCTTCCGAAAGTCGGAGAAGCTCAAGGATGGTACCGATCGATGCGCGCTACCCCATTTAGTGGGGGTAGAGCCTACTTGCAAGTCTCTCCGACCTTCAAAAAAAAACTTATTCAAGAATATCTCTTTCTCCTATGTGCTTTCATCCCTAACCCTAACCCTAACCCTTCCGAAAGTCGGAGAAGCTCAAGGATGGTACCGATCGATGCGCGCTACCCCATTTAGTGGGGGTAGAGCCTACTTGCAAGTCTCTCCGACCTTCACAAAAAAAGTTATTCAAGAATATCTCTTTCTCCTATGTGCTTTCATCCCTAACCCTAACCCTAACCCTTCCGAAAGTCGGAGAAGCTCAAGGATGGTACCGATCGATGCGCGCTACCCCATTTAGTGGGGGTAGAGCCTACTTGCAAGTCTCTCCGACCTTCAAAAAAAAACTTATTCAAGAATATCTCTTTCTCCTATGTGCTTTCATCCCTAACCCTAACCCTTCCGAAAGTCGGAGAAGCTCAACGATGGTACCGATCGATGCGCGTTACCCCATTTAGTGGGGGTAGAGCCTACTTGCAAGTCTCTCCGACCTTCACAAAAAAAGTTATTCAAGAATATCTCCTCAGATTTGGGGGAATTTCGTCGGTCGACCTCTTCCGAAGGTCGTACAAGCTCGGGGATGGTACCAATCGATCCGCAGGACCCAAATTAGTCCAGATGCAACCACTTTCCAAGTCTCTCCGACCTTCACAAAAAAAGTTATTCAAGAATATCTCTTTCTCCTATGTGCTTTCATCCCTAACCCTAACCCTAACCCTTCCGAAAGTCGGAGAAGCTCAAGGATGGTACCGATCGATGCGCGCTACCCCATTTAGTGGGGGTAGAGCCTACTTGCAAGTCTCTCCGACCTTCACAAAAAAAGTTATTCAAGAATATCTCTTTCTCCTATGTGCTTTCATCCCTAACCCTAACCCTAACCCTTCCGAAAGTCGGAGAAGCTCAAGGATGTTACCGATCGATGCGCGCTACCCCATTTAGTGGGGGTAGAGACTACTTGCAAGTCTCTCCGACCTTCAAAAAAAAAGTTATTCAAGAATATCTCTTTCTCCTATGTGCTTTCATCCCTAACCCTAACCCTAACCCTTCCGAAAGTCGGAGAAGCTCAAGGATGGTACCGATCGATGCGCGCTACCCCATTTAGTGGGGGTAGAGCCTACTTGCAAGTCTCTCCGACCTTCACAAAAAAAGTTATTCAAGAATATCTCCTCAGATTTGGGGGAATTTCGTCGGTCGACCTCTTCCGAAGGTCGTACAAGCTCGGGGATGGTACCAATCGATCCGCAGGACCCAAATTAGTCCAGATGCAACCACTTTCCAAGTCTCTCCGACCTTCAAAAAAAAAGTTATTCAAGAATATCTCTTTCTCCTATGTGCTTTCATCCCTAACCCTAACCCTAACCCTTCCGAAAGTCGGAGAAGCTCAAGGATGGTACCGATCGATGCGCGCTACCCCATTTAGTGGGGGTAGAGCCTACTTGCAAGTCTCTCCGACCTTCACAAAAAAAGTTATTCAAGAATATCTCTTTCTCCTATGTGCTTTCATCCCTAACCCTAACCCTAACCCTTCCGAAAGTCGGAGAAGCTCAATGATGGTACCGATCGATGCGCGCTACCCCATTTAGTGGGGGTAGAGCCTACTTGCAAGTCTCTCCGACCTTCACAAAAAAAGTTATTCAAGAATATCTCCTCAGATTTGGGGGAATTTCGTCGGTCGACCTCTTCCGAAGGTCGTACAAGCTCGGGGATGGTACCAATCGATCAGCAGGACCCAAATTAGTCCAGATGCAACCACTTTCCAAGTCTCTCCGACCTTCACAAAAAAAGTTATTCAAGAATATCTCTTTCTCCTATGTGCTTTCATCCCTAACCCTAACCCTTCCGAAAGTCGGAGAAGCTCAACGATGGTACCGATCGATGCGCGCTACCCCATTTAGTGGGGGTAGAGCCTACTTGCAAGTCTCTCCGACCTTCACAAAAAAAGTTATTCAAGAATATCTCCTCAGATTTGGGGGAATTTCGTCGGTCGACCTCTTTCGAAGGTCGTACAAGCTCGGGGATGGTACCAATCGATCCGCAGGACCCAAATTAGTCCAGATGCAACCACTTTCCAAGTCTCTCCGACCTTCACAAAAAAAGTTATTCAAGAATATCTCTTTCTCCTATGTGCTTTCATCCCTAACCCTAACCCTAACCCTTCCGAAAGTCGGAGAAGCTCAAGGATGGTACCGATCGATGCGCGCTACCCCATTTAGTGGGGGTAGAGCCTACTTGCAAGTCTCTCCGACCTTCACAAAAAAAGTTATTCAAGAATATCTCTTTCTCCTATGTGCTTTCATCCCTAACCCTAACCCTAACCCTTGCGAAAGTCGGAGAAGCTCAAGGATGGTACCGATCGATGCGCGCAACCCCATTTAGTGGGGGTAGAGCCTACTTGCAAGTCTCTCCGACCTTCACAAAAAAAGTTATTCAAGAATATCTCCTCAGATTTGGGGGAATTTCGTCGGTCGACCTCTTTCGAAGGTCGTACAAGCTCGGGGATGGTACCAATCGATCTGCAGGACCCAAATTAGTCCAGATGCAACCACTTTCCAAGTCTCTCCGACCTTCACAAAAAAAGTTATTCAAGAATATCTCTTTCTCCTATGTGCTTTCATCCCTAACCCTAACCCTAACCCTTCCGAAAGTCGGAGAAGCTCAAGGATGGTACCGATCGATGCGCGCTACCCCATTTAGTGGGGGTAGAGCCTACTTGCAAGTCTCTCCGACCTTCACAAAAAAAGTTATTCAAGAATATCTCTTTCTCCTATGTGCTTTCATCCCTAACCCTAACCCTAACCCTTCCGAAAGTCGGAGAAGCTCAAGGATGGTACCGATCGATGCGCGCAACCCCATTTAGTGGGTGTAGAGCCTACTTGCAAGTCTCTCCGACCTTCACAAAAAAAGTTATTCAAGAATATCTCCTCAGATTTGGGGGAATTTCGTCGGTCGACCTCTTCCGAAGGTCGTACAAGCTCGGGGATGGTACCAATCGATCCGCAGGACCCAAATTAGTCCAGATGCAACCACTTTTCAAGTCTCTCCGACCTTCACAAAAAAAGTTATTCAAGAATATCTCTTTCTCCTATGTGCTTTCATCCCTAACCCTAACCCTAACCCTTCCGAAAGTCGGAGAAGCTCAAGGATGGTACCGATCGATGCGCGCTACCCCATTTAGTGGGGGTAGAGCCTACTTGCAAGTCTCTCCGACCTTCACAAAAAAAGTTATTCAAGAATATCTCTTTCTCCTATGTGCTTTCATCCCTAACCCTAACCCTAACCCTTCCGAAAGTCGGAGAAGCTCAAGGATGGTACCGATCGATGCGCGCTACCCCATTTAGTGGGGGTAGAGCCTACTTGCAAGTCTCTCCGACCTTCACAAAAAAACTTATTCAAGAATATCTCTTTCTCCTATGTGCTTTCATCCCTAACCCTAACCCTAACCCTTCCGAAAGTCGGAGAAGCTCAAGGATGGTACCGATCGATGCGCGTTACCCCATTTAGTGGGGTTAGAGCCTACTTGCAAGTCTCTCCGACCTTCACAAAAAAAGTTATTCAAGAATATCTCTTTCTCCTATGTGCTTTCATCCCTAACCCTAACCCTAACCCTTCCGAAAGTCGGAGAAGCTCAAGGATGGTACCGATCGATGCGCGCAACCCCATTTAGTGGGGGTAGAGCCTACTTGCAAGTCTCTCCGACCTTCACAAAAAAAGTTATTCAAGAATATCTCCTCAGATTTGGGGGAATTTCGTCGGTCGACCTCTTCCGAAGGTCGTACAAGCTCGGGGATGGTACCAATCGATCCGCAGGACCCAAATTAGTCCAGATGCAACCACTTTCCAAGTCTCTCCGACCTTCACAAAAAAAGTTATTCAAGAATATCTCTTTCTCCTATGTGCTTTCATCCCTAACCCTAACCCTAACCCTTCCGAAAGTCGGAGAAGCTCAAGGATGGTACCGATCGATGCGCGCTACCCCATTTAGTGGGGGTAGAGCCTACTTGCAAGTCTCTCCGACCTTCACAAAAAAAGTTATTCAAGAATATCTCTTTCTCCTATGTGCTTTCATCCCTAACCCTAACCCTAACCCTTCCGAAAGTCGGAGAAGCTCAAGGATGGTACCGATCGATGCGCGCTACCCCATTTAGTGGGGGTAGAGCCTACTTGCAAGTCTCTCCGACCTTCAAAAAAAAACTTATTCAAGAATATCTCTTTCTCCTATGTGCTTTCATCCCTAACCCTAACCCTAACCCTTCCGAAAGTCGGAGAAGCTCAAGGATGGTACCGATCGATGCGCGCTACCCCATTTAGTGGGGGTAGAGCCTACTTGCAAGTCTCTCCGACCTTCACAAAAAAAGTTATTCAAGAATATCTCTTTCTCCTATGTGCTTTCATCCCTAACCCTAACCCTAACCCTTCCGAAAGTCGGAGAAGCTCAAGGATGGTACCGATCGATGCGCGCTACCCCATTTAGTGGGGGTAGAGCCTACTTGCAAGTCTCTCCGACCTTCAAAAAAAAACTTATTCAAGAATATCTCTTTCTCCTATGTGCTTTCATCCCTAACCCTAACCCTTCCGAAAGTCGGAGAAGCTCAACGATGGTACCGATCGATGCGCGTTACCCCATTTAGTGGGGGTAGAGCCTACTTGCAAGTCTCTCCGACCTTCACAAAAAAAGTTATTCAAGAATATCTCCTCAGATTTGGGGGAATTTCGTCGGTCGACCTCTTCCGAAGGTCGTACAAGCTCGGGGATGGTACCAATCGATCCGCAGGACCCAAATTAGTCCAGATGCAACCACTTTCCAAGTCTCTCCGACCTTCACAAAAAAAGTTATTCAAGAATATCTCTTTCTCCTATGTGCTTTCATCCCTAACCCTAACCCTAACCCTTCCGAAAGTCGGAGAAGCTCAAGGATGGTACCGATCGATGCGCGCTACCCCATTTAGTGGGGGTAGAGCCTACTTGCAAGTCTCTCCGACCTTCACAAAAAAAGTTATTCAAGAATATCTCTTTCTCCTATGTGCTTTCATCCCTAACCCTAACCCTAACCCTTCCGAAAGTCGGAGAAGCTCAAGGATGTTACCGATCGATGCGCGCTACCCCATTTAGTGGGGGTAGAGACTACTTGCAAGTCTCTCCGACCTTCAAAAAAAAAGTTATTCAAGAATATCTCTTTCTCCTATGTGCTTTCATCCCTAACCCTAACCCTAACCCTTCCGAAAGTCGGAGAAGCTCAAGGATGGTACCGATCGATGCGCGCTACCCCATTTAGTGGGGGTAGAGCCTACTTGCAAGTCTCTCCGACCTTCACAAAAAAAGTTATTCAAGAATATCTCCTCAGATTTGGGGGAATTTCGTCGGTCGACCTCTTCCGAAGGTCGTACAAGCTCGGGGATGGTACCAATCGATCCGCAGGACCCAAATTAGTCCAGATGCAACCACTTTCCAAGTCTCTCCGACCTTCAAAAAAAAAGTTATTCAAGAATATCTCTTTCTCCTATGTGCTTTCATCCCTAACCCTAACCCTAACCCTTCCGAAAGTCGGAGAAGCTCAAGGATGGTACCGATCGATGCGCGCTACCCCATTTAGTGGGGGTAGAGCCTACTTGCAAGTCTCTCCGACCTTCACAAAAAAAGTTATTCAAGAATATCTCTTTCTCCTATGTGCTTTCATCCCTAACCCTAACCCTAACCCTTCCGAAAGTCGGAGAAGCTCAATGATGGTACCGATCGATGCGCGCTACCCCATTTAGTGGGGGTAGAGCCTACTTGCAAGTCTCTCCGACCTTCACAAAAAAAGTTATTCAAGAATATCTCCTCAGATTTGGGGGAATTTCGTCGGTCGACCTCTTCCGAAGGTCGTACAAGCTCGGGGATGGTACCAATCGATCAGCAGGACCCAAATTAGTCCAGATGCAACCACTTTCCAAGTCTCTCCGACCTTCACAAAAAAAGTTATTCAAGAATATCTCTTTCTCCTATGTGCTTTCATCCCTAACCCTAACCCTTCCGAAAGTCGGAGAAGCTCAACGATGGTACCGATCGATGCGCGCTACCCCATTTAGTGGGGGTAGAGCCTACTTGCAAGTCTCTCCGACCTTCACAAAAAAAGTTATTCAAGAATATCTCCTCAGATTTGGGGGAATTTCGTCGGTCGACCTCTTCCGAAGGTCGTACAAGCTCGGGGATGGTACCAATCGATCCGCAGGACCCAAATTAGTCCAGATGCAACCACTTTCCAAGTCTCTCCGACATTCACAAAAAAAGTTATTCAAGAATATCTCTTTCTCCTATGTGCTTTCATCCCTAACCCTAACCCTAACCCTTCCGAAAGTCGGAGAAGCTCAAGGATGGTACCGATCGATGCGCGCTACCCCATTTAGTGGGGGTAGAGCCTACTTGCAAGTCTCTCCGACCTTCACAAAAAAAGTTATTCAAGAATATCTCTTTCTCCTATGTGCTTTCATCCCTAACCCTAACCCTAACCCTTCCGAAAGTCGGAGAAGCTCAAGGATGGTACTGATCGATGCGCGCTACCCCATTTAGTGGGGGTAGAGCCTACTTGCAAGTCTCTCCGACCTTCACAAAAAAAGTTATTCAAGAATATCTCTTTCTCCTATGTGCTTTCATCCCTAACCCTAACCCTAACCCTTCCGAAAGTCGGAGAAGCTCAAGGATGGTACCGATCGATGCGCGCTACCCCATTTAGTGGGGGTAGAGCCTACTTGCAAGTCTCTCCGACCTTCACAAAAAAAGTTATTCAAGAATATCTCCTCAGATTTGGGGGAATTTCGTCGGTCGACCTCTTCCGAAGGTCGTACAAGCTCGGGGATGGTACCAATCGATCCGCAGGACCCAAATTAGTCCAGATGCAACCACTTTTCAAGTCTCTCCGACCTTCACAAAAAAAGTTATTCAAGAATATCTCTTTCTCCTATGTGCTTTCATCCCTAACCCTAACCCTTCGGAAAGTCGGAGAAGCTCAAGGATGGTACCGATCGATGCGCGCTACCCCATTTAGTGGGGGTAGAGCCTACTTGCAAGTCTCTCCGACCTTCACAAAAAAAGTTATTCAAGAATATCTCTTTCTCCTATGTGCTTTCATCCCTAACCCTAACCCTTCCGAAAGTCGGAGAAGCTCAAGGATGGTACCGATCGATGCGCGCTACCCCATTTAGTGGGGGTAGAGCCTACTTGCAAGTCTCTCCGACCTTCACAAAAAAAGTTATTCAAGAATATCTCCTCAGATTTGGGGGAATTTCGTCGGTCGACCTCTTTCGAAGGTCGTACAAGCTCGGGGATGGTACCAATCGATCCGCAGGACCCAAATTAGTCCAGATGCAACCACTTTCCAAGTCTCTCCGACCTTCACAAAAAAAGTTATTCAAGAATATCTCTTTCTCCTATGTGCTTTCATCCCTAACCCTAACCCTAACCCTTCCGAAAGTCGGAGAAGCTCAAGGATGGTACCGATCGATGAGCGTTACCCCATTTAGTGGGGGTAGAGCCTACTTGCAAGTCTCTCCGACCTTCACAAAAAAAGTTATTCAAGAATATCTCTTTCTCCTATGTGCTTTCATCCCTAACCCTAACCCTAACCCTTCCGAAAGTCGGAGAAGCTCAAGGATGGTACCGATCGATGCGCGTTACCCCATTTAGTGGGGGTAGAGCCTACTTGCAAGTCTCTCCGACCTTCACAAAAAAAGTTATTCAAGAATATCTCCTCAGATTTGGGGGAATTTCGTCGGTCGACCTCTTCCAAAGGTCGTACAAGCTCGGGGATGGTACCAATCGATCCGCAGGACCCAAATTAGTCCAGATGCAACCACTTTCCAAGTCTCTCCGACCTTCACAAAAAAAGTTATTCAAGAATATCTCTTTCTCCTATGTGCTTTCATCCCTAACCCTAACCCTAACCCTTCCGAAAGTCGGAGAAGCTCAAGGATGGTACCGATCGATGTGCGCTACCCCATTTAGTGGGGGTAGAGCCTACTTGCAAGTCTCTCCGACCTTCACAAAAAAAGTTATTCAAGAATATCTCCTCAGATTTGGGGGAATTTCGTCGGTCGACCTCTTCCGAAGGTCGTACAAGCTCGGGGATGGTACCAATCGATCCGCAGGACCCAAATTAGTCCAGATGCAACCACTTTCCAAGTCTCTCTGACCTTCACAAAAAAAGTTATTCAAGAATATCTCTTTCTCCTATGTGCTTTCACCCCTAACCCTAACCCTTCCGAAAGTCGGAGAAGCTCAAGGATGGTACCGATCGATGCGCGCTACCCCATTTAGTGGGGGTAGAGCCTACTTGCAAGTCTCTCCGACCTTCACAAAAAAAGTTATTCAAGAATATCTCCTCAGATTTGGGGGAATTTCGTCGGTCGACCTCTTCCGAAGGTCGTACAAGCTCGGGGATGGTACCAATCGATCCGCAGGACCCAAATTAGTCCAGATGCAACCACTTTCCAAGTCTCTCCGACCTTCACAAAAAAAGTTATTCAAGAATATCTCTTTCTCCTATGTGCTTTCATCCCTAACCCTAACCCTAACCCTTCCGAAAGTCGGAGAAGCTCAAGGATGGTACCGATCGATGCGCGCTACCCCATTTAGTGGGGGTAGAGCCTACTTGCAAGTCTCTCCGACCTTCACAAAAAAAGTTATTCAAGAATATCTCTTTCTCTTATGTGCTTTCATCCCTAACCCTAACCCTAACCCTTCCGAAAGTCGGAGAAGCTCAAGGATGGTACCGATCGATGCGCGCTACCCCATTTAGTGGGGGTAGAGCCTACTTGCAAGTCTCTCCGACCTTCACAAAAAAAGTTATTCAAGAATATCTCCTCAGATTTGGGGGAATTTCGTCGGTCGACCTCTTCCGAAGGTCGTACAAGCTCGGGGATGGTACCAATCGATCCGCAGGACCCAAATTAGTCCAGATGCAACCACTTTCCAAGTCTCTCCGACCTTCACAAAAAAAGTTATTCAAGAATATCTCTTTCTCCTATGTGCTTTCATCCCTAACCCTAACCCTAACCCTTCCGAAAGTCGGAGAAGCTCAAGGATGGTACCGATCGATGCGCGCTACCCCATTTAGTGGGGGTAGAGCCTACTTGCAAGTCTCTCCGACCTTCACAAAAAAAGTTATTCAAGAATATCTCCTCAGATTTGGGGGAATTTCGTCGGTCGACCTCTTCCGAAGGTCGTACAAGCTCGGGGATGGTACCAATCGATCCGCAGGACCCAAATTAGTCCAGATGCAACCACTTTCCAAGTCTCTCTGACCTTCACAAAAAAAGTTATTCAAGAATATCTCTTTCTCCTATGTGCTTTCATCCCTAACCCTAACCCTAACCCTTCCGAAAGTCGGAGAAGCTCAAGGATGGTACCGATCGATGCGCGCTACCCCATTTAGTGGGGGTAGAGCCTACTTGCAAGTCTCTCCGACCTTCACAAAAAAAGTTATTCAAGAATATCTCTTTCTCCTATGTGCTTTCATCCCTAACCCTAACCCTAACCCTTCCGAAAGTCGGAGAAGCTCAAGGATGGTACCGATCGATGCGCGCTACCCCATTTAGTGGGGGTAGAGCCTACTTGCAAGTCTCTCCGACCTTCACAAAAAAAGTTATTCAAGAATATCTCCTCAGATTTGGGGGAATTTCGTCGGTCGACCTCTTCCGAAGGTCGTACAAGCTCGGGGATGGTACCAATCGATCCGCAAGACCCAAATTAGTCCAGATGCAACCACTTTCCAAGTCTCTCCGACCTTCACAAAAAAAGTTATTCAAGAATATCTCTTTCTCCTATGTGCTTTCATCCCTAACCCTAACCCTTCCGAAAGTCGGAGAAGCTCAAGGATGGTACCGATCGATGCGCGCTACCCCATTTAGTGGGGGTAGAGCCTACTTGCAAGTCTCTCCGACCTTCACAAAAAAAGTTATTCAAGAATATATCTTTCTCCTATGTGCTTTCATCCCTAACCCTAACCCTAACCCTTCCAAAAGTCGGAGAAGCTCAAGGATGGTACCGATCGATGCGCGCTACCCCATTTAGTGGGGGTAGAGCCTACTTGCAAGTCTCTCCGACCTTCACAAAAAAAGTTATTCAAGAATATCTCTTTCTCCTATGTGCTTTCATCCCTAACCCTAACCCTAACCCTTCCGAAAGTCGGAGAAGCTCAAGGATGGTACCGATCGATGCGCGCTACCCCATTTAGTGGGGGTAGAGCCTACTTGCAAGTCTCTCCGACCTTCACAAAAAAAGTTATTCAAGAATATCTCCTCAGATTTGGGGGAATTTCGTCGGTCGACCTCTTCCGAAGGTCGTACAAGCTCGGGGATGGTACCAATCGATCCGCAGGACCCAAATTAGTCCAGATGCAACCACTTTCCAAGTCTCTCCGACCTTCACAAAAAAAGTTATTCAAGAATATCTCTTTCTCCTATGTGCTTTCATCCCTAACCCTAACCCTAACCCTTCCGAAAGTCGGAGAAGCTCAAGGATGGTACCGATCGATGCGCGCTACCCCATTTAGTGGGGGTAGAGCCTACTTGCAAGTCTCTCCGACCTTCACAAAAAAAGTTATTCAAGAATATCTCCTCAGATTTGGGGGAATTTCGTCGGTCGACCTCTTCCGAAGGTCGTACAAGCTCGGGGATGGTACCAATCGATCCGCAGGACCCAAATTAGTCCAGATGCAACCACTTTCCAAGTCTCTCCGACCTTCACAAAAAAAGTTATTCAAGAATATCTCTTTCTCCTATGTGCTTTCATCCCTAACCCTAACCCTAACCCTTCCGAAAGTCGGAGAAGCTCAAGGATGGTACCGATCGATGCGCGCTACCCCATTTAGTGGGGGTAGAGCCTACTTGCAAGTCTCTCCGACCTTCACAAAAAAAGTTATTCAAGAATATCTCTTTCTCCTATGTGCTTTCATCCCTAACCCTAACCCTAACCCTTCCGAAAGTCGGAGAAGCTCAAGGATGTTACCGATCGATGCGCGCTACCCCATTTAGTGGGGGTAGAGACTACTTGCAAGTCTCTCCGACCTTCAAAAAAAAAGTTATTCAAGAATATCTCTTTCTCCTATGTGCTTTCATCCCTAACCCTAACCCTAACCCTTCCGAAAGTCGGAGAAGCTCAAGGATGGTACCGATCGATGCGCGCTACCCCATTTAGTGGGGGTAGAGCCTACTTGCAAGTCTCTCCGACCTTCACAAAAAAAGTTATTCAAGAATATCTCCTCAGATTTGGGGGAATTTCGTCGGTCGACCTCTTCCGAAGGTCGTACAAGCTCGGGGATGGTACCAATCGATCCGCAGGACCCAAATTAGTCCAGATGCAACCACTTTCCAAGTCTCTCCGACCTTCACAAAAAAAGTTATTCAAGAATATCTCTTTCTCCTATGTGCTTTCATCCCTAACCCTAACCCTAACCCTTCCGAAAGTCGGAGAAGCTCAAGGATGGTACCGATCGATGCGCGCTACCCCATTTAGTGGGGGTAGAGCCTACTTGCAAGTCTCTCCGACCTTCACAAAAAAAGTTATTCAAGAATATCTCTTTCTCCTATGTGCTTTCATCCCTAACCCTAACCCTAACCCTTCCGAAAGTCGGAGAAGCTCAATGATGGTACCGATCGATGCGCGCTACCCCATTTAGTGGGGGTAGAGCCTACTTGCAAGTCTCTCCGACCTTCACAAAAAAAGTTATTCAAGAATATCTCCTCAGATTTGGGGGAATTTCGTCGGTCGACCTCTTCCGAAGGTCGTACAAGCTCGGGGATGGTACCAATCGATCAGCAGGACCCAAATTAGTCCAGATGCAACCACTTTCCAAGTCTCTCCGACCTTCACAAAAAAAGTTATTCAAGAATATCTCTTTCTCCTATGTGCTTTCATCCCTAACCCTAACCCTTCCGAAAGTCGGAGAAGCTCAACGATGGTACCGATCGATGCGCGCTACCCCATTTAGTGGGGGTAGAGCCTACTTGCAAGTCTCTCCGACCTTCACAAAAAAAGTTATTCAAGAATATCTCCTCAGATTTGGGGGAATTTTGTCGGTCGACCTCTTCCGAAGGTCGTACAAGCTCGGGGATGGTACCAATCGATCCGCAGGACCCAAATTAGTCCAGATGCAACCACTTTCCAAGTCTCTCCGACCTTCACAAAAAAAGTTATTCAAGAATATCTCTTTCTCCTATGTGCTTTCATCCCTAACCCTAACCCTAACCCTTCCGAAAGTCGGAGAAGCTCAAGGATGGTACCGATCGATGCGCGCTACCCCATTTAGTGGGGGTAGAGCCTACTTGCAAGTCTCTCCGACCTTCACAAAAAAAGTTATTCAAGAATATCTCTTTCTCCTATGTGCTTTCATCCCTAACCCTAACCCTAACCCTTCCGAAAGTCGGAGAAGCTCAAAGATGGTACCGATCGATGCGCGCTACCCCATTTAGTGGGGGTAGAGCCTACTTGCAAGTCTCTCCGACCTTCACAAAAAAAGTTATTCAAGAATATCTCCTCAGATTTGGGGGAATTTCGTCGGTCGACCTCTTCCGAAGGTCGTACAAGCTCGGGGATGGTACCAATCGATCCGCAGGACCCAAATTAGACCAGATGCAACCACTTTCCAAGTCTCTCCGACCTTCACAAAAAAAGTTATTCAAGAATATCTCTTTCTCCTATGTGCTTTCATCCCTAACCCTAACCCTAACCCTTCCGAAAGTCGGAGAAGCTCAAGGATGGTACCGATCGATGCGCGCTACCCCATTTAGTGGGGGTAGAGCCTACTTGCAAGTCTCTCCGACCTTCACAAAAAAAGTTATTCAAGAATATCTCTTTCTCCTATGTGCTTTCATCCCTAACCCTAACCCTAACCCTTCCGAAAGTCGGAGAAGCTCAAGGATGGTACTGATCGATGCGCGCTACCCCATTTAGTGGGGGTAGAGCCTACTTGCAAGTCTCTCCGACCTTCACAAAAAAAGTTATTCAAGAATATCTCCTCAGATTTGGGGGAATTTCGTCGGTCGACCTCTTCCGAAGGTCGTACAAGCTCGGGGATGGTACCAATCGATCCGCAGGACCCAAATTAGTCCAGATGCAACCACTTTCCAAGTCTCTCCGACCTTCACAAAAAAAGTTATTCAAGAATATCTCTTTCTCCTATGTGCTTTCATCCCTAACCCTAACCCTAACCCTTCCGAAAGTCGGAGAAGCTCAAGGATGGTACCGATCGATGAGCGTTACCCCATTTAGTGGGGGTAGAGCCTACTTGCAAGTCTCTCCGACCTTCACAAAAAAAGTTATTCAAGAATATCTCTTTCTCCTATGTGCTTTCATCCCTAACCCTAACCCTAACCCTTCCGAAAGTCGGAGAAGCTCAAGGATGGTACCGATCGATGCGCGTTACCCCATTTAGTGGGGGTAGAGCCTACTTGCAAGTCTCTCCGACCTTCACAAAAAAAGTTATTCAAGAATATCTCCTCAGATTTGGGGGAATTTCGTCGGTCGACCTCTTCCAAAGGTCGTACAAGCTCGGGGATGGTACCAATCGATCCGCAGGACCCAAATTAGTCCAGATGCAACCACTTTCCAAGTCTCTCCGACCTTCACAAAAAAAGTTATTCAAGAATATCTCTTTCTCCTATGTGCTTTCATCCCTAACCCTAACCCTAACCCTTCCGAAAGTCGGAGAAGCTCAAGGATGGTACCGATCGATGCGCGCTACCCCATTTAGTGGGGGTAGAGCCTACTTGCAAGTCTCTCCGACCTTCACAAAAAAAGTTATTCAAGAATATCTCTTTCTCCTATGTGCTTTCATCCCTAACCCTAACCCTAACCCTTCCGAAAGTCGGAAAAGCTCAAGGATGGTACCGATCGATGCGCGCTACCCCATTTAGTGGGGGTAGAGCCTACTTGCAAGTCTCTCCGACCTTCACAAAAAAAGTTATTCAAGAATATCTCCTCAGATTTGGGGGAATTTCGTCGGTCGACCTCTTCCGAAGGTCGTACAAGCTCGGGGATGGTACCAATCGATCCGCAGGACCCAAATTAGTCCAAATGCAACCTCTTTCCAAGTCTCTCCGACCTTCACAAAAAAAGTTATTCAAGAATATCTCTTTCTCCTATGTGCTTTCATCCCTAACCCTAACCCTAACCCTTCCGAAAGTCGGAGAAGCTCAAGGATGGTACCGATCGATGCGCGCTACCCCATTTAGTGGGGGTAGAGCCTACTTGCAAGTCTCTCCGACCTTCACAAAAAAAGTTATTCAAGAATATCTCCTCAGATTTGGGGGAATTTCGTCGGTCGACCTCTTCCGAAGGTCGTACAAGCTCGGGGATGGTACCAATCGATCCGCAGGACCCAAATTAGTCCAGATGCAACCACTTTCCAAGTCTCTCCGACCTTCACAAAAAAAGTTATTCAAGAATATCTCTTTCTCCTATGTGCTTTCATCCCTAACCCTAACCCTAACCCTTCCGAAAGTCGGAGAAGCTCAAGGATGGTACCGATCGATGCGCGCTACCCCATTTAGTGGGGGTAGAGCCTACTTGCAAGTCTCTCCGACCTTCACAAAAAAAGTTATTCAAGAATATCTCTTTCTCCTATGTGCTTTCATCCCTAACCCTAACCCTAACCCTTCCGAAAGTCGGAGAAGCTCAAGGATGTTACCGATCGATGCGCGCTACCCCATTTAGTGGGGGTAGAGCCTACTTGCAAGTCTCTCCGACCTTCAAAAAAAAAGTTATTCAAGAATATCTCTTTCTCCTATGTGCTTTCATCCCTAAACCTAACCCTAACCCTTCCGAAAGTCGGAGAAGCTCAAGGATGGTACCGATCGATGCGCGCTACCCCATTTAGTGGGGGTAGAGCCTACTTGCAAGTCTCTCCGACCTTCACAAAAAAAGTTATTCAAGAATATCTCCTCAGATTTGGGGGAATTTCGTCGGTCGACCTCTTCCGAAGGTCGTACAAGCTCGGGGATGGTACCAATCGATCCGCAGGACCCAAATTAGTCCAGATGCAACCACTTTTCAAGTCTCTCCGACCTTCACAAAAAAAGTTATTCAAGAATATCTCTTTCTCCTATGTGCTTTCATCCCTAACCCTAACCCTAACCCTTCCGAAAGTCTGAGAAGCTCAAGGATGGTACCGATCGATGCGCGCTACCCCATTTAGTGGGGGTAGAGCCTACTTGCAAGTCTCTCCGACCTTCACAAAAAAAGTTATTCAAGAATATCTCTTTCTCCTATGTGCTTTCATCCCTAACCCTAACCCTAACCCTTCCGAAAGTCGGAGAAGCTCAAGGATGGTACCGATCGATGCGCGCTACCCCATTTAGTGGGGGTAGAGCCTACTTGCAAGTCTCTCCGACCTTCACAAAAAAAGTTATTCAAGAATATCTCCTCAGATTTGGGGGAATTTCGTCGGTCGACCTCTTCCGAAGGTCGTACAAGCTCGGGGATGGTACCAATCGATCAGCAGGACCCAAATTAGTCCAGATGCAACCACTTTCCAAGTCTCTCCGACCTTCACAAAAAAAGTTATTCAAGAATATCTCTTTCTCCTATGTGCTTTCATCCCTAACCCTAACCCTTCCGAAAGTCGGAGAAGCTCAACGATGGTACCGATCGATGCGCGCTACCCCATTTAGTGGGGGTAGAGCCTACTTGCAAGTCTCTCCGACCTTCACAAAAAAAGTTATTCAAGAATATCTCCTCAGATTTGGGGGAATTTCGTCGGTCGACCTCTTCCGAAGGTCGTACAAGCTCGGGGATGGTACCAATCGATCCGCAGGACCCAAATTAGTCCAGATGCAACCACTTTCCAAGTCTCTCCGACCTTCACAAAAAAAGTTATTCAAGAATATCTCTTTCTCCTATGTGCTTTCATCCCTAACCCTAACCCTAACCCTTCCGAAAGTCGGAGAAGCTCAAGGATGGTACCGATCGATGCGCGCTACCCCATTTAGTGGGGGTAGAGCCTACTTGCAAGTCTCTCCGACCTTCACAAAAAAAGTTATTCAAGAATATCTCTTTCTCCTATGTGCTTTCATCCCTAACCCTAACCCTAACCCTTCCGAAAGTCGGAGAAGCTCAAAGATGGTACCGATCGATGCGCGCTACCCCATTTAGTGGGGGTAGAGCCTACTTGCAAGTCTCTCCGACCTTCACAAAAAAAGTTATTCAAGAATATCTCCTCAGATTTGGGGGAATTTCGTCGGTCGACCTCTTCCGAAGGTCGTACAAGCTCGGGGATGGTACCAATCGATCCGCAGGACCCAAATTAGTCCAGATGCAACCACTTTCCAAGTCTCTCCGACCTTCACAAAAAAAGTTATTCAAGAATATCTCTTTCTCCTATGTGCTTTCATCCCTAACCCTAACCCTAACCCTTCCGAAAGTCGGAGAAGCTCAAGGATGGTACCGATCGATGCGCGCTACCCCATTTAGTGGGGGTAGAGCCTACTTGCAAGTCTCTCCGACCTTCACAAAAAAAGTTATTCAAGAATATCTCTTTCTCCTATGTGCTTTCATCCCTAACCCTAACCCTAACCCTTCCGAAAGTCGGAGAAGCTCAAGGATGGTACCGATCGATGCGCGCTACCCCATTTAGTGGGGGTAGAGCCTACTTGCAAGTCTCTCCGACCTTCACAAAAAAAGTTATTCAAGAATATCTCCTCAGATTTGGGGGAATTTCGTCGGTCGACCTCTTCCAAAGGTCGTACAAGCTCGGGGATGGTACCAATCGATCTGCAGGACCCAAATTAGTCCAGATGCAACCACTTTCCAAGTCTCTCCGACCTTCACAAAAAAAGTTATTCAAGAATATCTCTTTCTCCTATGTGCTTTCATCCCTAACCCTAACCCTAACCCTTCCGAAAGTCGGAGAAGCTCAAGGATGGTACCGATCGATGAGCGTTACTCCATTTAGTGGGGGTAGAGCCTACTTGCAAGTCTCTCCGACCTTCACAAAAAAAGTTATTCAAGAATATCTCTTTCTCCTATGTGCTTTCATCCCTAACCCTAACCCTAACCCTTCCGAAAGTCGGAGAAGCTCAAGGATGGTACCGATCGATGCGCGCTACCCCATTTAGTGGGGGTAGAGCCTACTTGCAAGTCTCTCCGACCTTCAAAAAAAAAGTTATTCAAGAATATCTCCTCAGATTTGGGGGAATTTCGTCGGTCGACCTCTTCCGAAGGTCGTACAAGCTCGGGGATGGTACCAATCGATCCGCAGGACCCAAATTAGTCCAGATGCAACCACTTTCCAAGTCTCTCCGACCTTCACAAAAAAAGTTATTCAAGAATATCTCTTTCTCCTATGTGCTTTCATCCCTAACCCTAACCCTAACCCTTCCGAAAGTCGGAGAAGCTCAAGGATGGTACCGATCGATGAGCGTTACCCCATTTAGTGGGGGTAGAGCCTACTTGCAAGTCTCTCCGACCTTCACAAAAAAAGTTATTCAAGAATATCTCTTTCTCCTATGTGCTTTCATCCCTAACCCTAACCCTAACCCTTCCGAAAGTCGGAGAAGCTCAAGGATGGTACCGATCGATGCGCGTTACCCCATTTAGTGGGGGTAGAGCCTACTTGCAAGTCTCTCCGACCTTCACAAAAAAAGTTATTCAAGAATATCTCCTCAGATTTGGGGGAATTTCGTCGGTCGACCTCTTCCAAAGGTCGTACAAGCTCGGGGATGGTACCAATCGATCCGCAGGACCCAAATTAGTCCAGATGCAACCACTTTCCAAGTCTCTCCGACCTTCACAAAAAAAGTTATTCAAGAATATCTCTTTCTCCTATGTGCTTTCATCCCTAACCCTAACCCTAACCCTTCCGAAAGTCGGAGAAGCTCAAGGATGGTACCGATCGATGCGCGCTACCCCATTTAGTGGGGGTAGAGCCTACTTGCAAGTCTCTCCGACCTTCACAAAAAAAGTTATTCAAGAATATCTCTTTCTCCTATGTGCTTTCATCCCTAACCCTAACCCTAACCCTTCCGAAAGTCGGAGAAGCTCAAGGATGGTACCGATCGATGCGCACTACCCCATTTAGTGGGGGTAGAGCCTACTTGCAAGTCTCTCCGACCTTCACAAAAAAAGTTATTCAAGAATATCTCCTCAGATTTGGGGGAATTTCGTCGGTCGACCTCTTCCGAAGGTCGTACAAGCTCGGGGATGGTACCAATCGATCCGCAGGACCCAAATTAGTCCAAATGCAACCTCTTTCCAAGTCTCTCCGACCTTCACAAAAAAAGTTATTCAAGAATATCTCTTTCTCCTATGTGCTTTCATCCCTAACCCTAACCCTTCCGAAAGTCGGAGAAGCTCAACGATGGTACCGATCGATGCGCGCTACCCCATTTAGTGGGGGTAGAGCCTACTTGCAAGTCTCTCCGACCTTCACAAAAAAAGTTATTCAAGAATATCTCCTCAGATTTGGGGGAATTTCGTCGGTCAACCTCTTCCGAAGGTCGTACAAGCTCGGGGATGGTACCAATCGATCCGCAGGACCCAAATTAGTCCAGATGCAACCACTTTCCAAGTCTCTCCGACCTTCACAAAAAAAGTTATTCAAGAATATCTCTTTCTCCTATGTGCTTTCATCCCTAACCCTAACCCTAACCCTTCCGAAAGTCGGAGAAGCTCAAGGATGGTACCGATCGATGCGCGCTACCCCATTTAGTGGGGGTAGAGCCTACTTGCAAGTCTCTCCGACCTTCACAAAAAAAGTTATTCAAGAATATCTCTTTCTCCTATGTGCTTTCATCCCTAACCCTAACCCTAACCCTTCCGAAAGTCGGAGAAGCTCAAAGATGGTACCGATCGATGCGCGCTACCCCATTTAGTGGGGGTAGAGCCTACTTGCAAGTCTCTCCGACCTTCACAAAAAAAGTTATTCAAGAATATCTCCTCAGATTTGGGGGAATTTCGTCGGTCGACCTCTTCCGAAGGTCGTACAAGCTCGGGGATGGTACCAATCGATCCGCAGGACCCAAATTAGTCCAGATGCAACCACTTTCCAAGTCTCTCCGACCTTCACAAAAAAAGTTATTCAAGAATATCTCTTTCTCCTATGTGCTTTCATCCCTAACCCTAACCCTAACCCTTCCGAAAGTCGGAGAAGCTCAAGGATGGTACCGATCGATGCGCGCTACCCCATTTAGTGGGGGTAGAGCCTACTTGCAAGTCTCTCCGACCTTCACAAAAAAAGTTATTCAAGAATATCTCTTTCTCCTATGTGCTTTCATCCCTAACCCTAACCCTAACCCTTCCGAAAGTCGGAGAAGCTCAAGGATGGTACCGATCGATGCGCGCTACCCCATTTAGTGGGGGTAGAGCCTACTTGCAAGTCTCTCCGACCTTCACAAAAAAAGTTATTCAAGAATATCTCCTCAGATTTGGGGGAATTTCGTCGGTCGACCTCTTCCGAAGGTCGTACAAGCTCGGGGATGGTACCAATCGATCCGCAGGACCCAAATTAGTCCAGATGCAACCACTTTCCAAGTCTCTCCGACCTTCACAAAAAAAGTTATTCAAGAATATCTCTTTCTCCTATGTGCTTTCATCCCTAACCCTAACCCTAACCCTTCCGAAAGTCGGAGAAGCTCAAGGATGGTACCGATCGATGAGCGTTACCCCATTTAGTGGGGGTAGAGCCTACTTGCAAGTCTCTCCGACCTTCACAAAAAAAGTTATTCAAGAATATCTCTTTCTCCTATGTGCTTTCATCCCTAACCCTAACCCTAACCCTTCCGAAAGTCGGAGAAGCTCAAGGATGGTACCGATCGATGCGCGCTACCCCATTTAGTGGGGGTAGAGCCTACTTGCAAGTCTCTCCGACCTTCACAAAAAAAGTTATTCAAGAATATCTCCTCAGATTTGGGGGAATTTCGTCGGTCGACCTCTTCCGAAGGTCGTACAAGCTCGGGGATGGTACCAATCGATCCGCAGGACCCAAATTAGTCCAGATGCAACCACTTTCCAAGTCTCTCCGACCTTCACAAAAAAAGTTATTCAAGAATATCTCTTTCTCCTATGTGCTTTCATCCCTAACCCTAACCCTAACCCTTCCGAAAGTCGGAGAAGCTCAAGGATGGTACCGATCGATGAGCGTTACCCCATTTAGTGGGGGTAGAGCCTACTTGCAAGTCTCTCCGACCTTCACAAAAAAAGTTATTCAAGAATATCTCTTTCTCCTATGTGCTTTCATCCCTAACCCTAACCCTTCCGAAAGTCGGAGAAGCTCAAGGATGGTACCGATCGATGCGCGTTACCCCATTTAGTGGGGGTAGAGCCTACTTGCAAGTCTCTCCGACCTTCACAAAAAAAGTTATTCAAGAATATCTCCTCAGATTTGGGGGAATTTCGTCGGTCGACCTCTTCCAAAGGTCGTACAAGCTCGGGGATGGTACCAATCGATCCGCAGGACCCAAATTAGTCCAGATGCAACCACTTTCCAAGTCTCTCCGACCTTCACAAAAAAAGTTATTCAAGAATATCTCTTTCTCCTATGTGCTTTCATCCCTAACCCTAACCCTAACCCTTCCGAAAGTCGGAGAAGCTCAAGGATGGTACCGATCGATGAGCGTTACCCCATTTAGTGGGGGTAGAGCCTACTTGCAAGTCTCTCCGACCTTCACAAAAAAAGTTATTCAAGAATATCTCTTTCTCCTATGTGCTTTCATCCCTAACCCTAACCCTAACCCTTCCGAAAGTCGGAGAAGCTCAAGGATGGTACCGATCGATGAGCGTTACCCCATTTAGTGGGGGTAGAGCCTACTTGCAAGTCTCTCCGACCTTCACAAAAAAAGTTATTCAAGAATATCTCTTTCTCCTATGTGCTTTCATCCCTAACCCTAACCCTAACCCTTCCGAAAGTCGGAGAAGCTCAAGGATGGTACCGATCGATGCGCGCTACCCCATTTAGTGGGGGTAGAGCCTACTTGCAAGTCTCTCCGACCTTCACAAAAAAAGTTATTCAAGAATATCTCCTCAGATTTGGGGGAATTTCGTCGGTCGACCTCTTCCGAAGGTCGTACAAGCTCGGGGATGGTACCAATCGATCCGCAGGACCCAAATTAGTCCAGATGCAACCACTTTCCAAGTCTCTCCGACCTTCACAAAAAAAGTTATTCAAGAATATCTCTTTCTCCTATGTGCTTTCATCCCTAACCCTAACCCTAACCCTTCCGAAAGTCGGAGAAGCTCAAGGATGGTACCGATCGATGAGCGTTACCCCATTTAGTGGGGGTAGAGCCTACTTGCAAGTCTCTCCGACCTTCACAAAAAAAGTTATTCAAGAATATCTCTTTCTCCTATGTGCTTTCATCCCTAACCCTAACCCTTCCGAAAGTCGGAGAAGCTCAAGGATGGTACCGATCGATGCGCGTTACCCCATTTAGTGGGGGTAGAGCCTACTTGCAAGTCTCTCCGACCTTCACAAAAAAAGTTATTCAAGAATATCTCCTCAGATTTGGGGGAATTTCGTCGGTCGACCTCTTCCAAAGGTCGTACAAGCTCGGGGATGGTACCAATCGATCCGCAGGACCCAAATTAGTCCAGATGCAACCACTTTCCAAGTCTCTCCGACCTTCACAAAAAAAGTTATTCAAGAATATCTCTTTCTCCTATGTGCTTTCATCCCTAACCCTAACCCTAACCCTTCCGAAAGTCGGAGAAGCTCAAGGATGGTACCGATCGATGCGCGCTACCCCATTTAGTGGGGGTAGAGCCTACTTGCAAGTCTCTCCGACCTTCACAAAAAAAGTTATTCAAGAATATCTCTTTCTCCTATGTGCTTTCATCCCTAACCCTAACCCTAACCCTTCCGAAAGTCGGAGAAGCTCAAAGATGGTACCGATCGATGCGCGCTACCCCATTTAGTGGGGGTAGAGCCTACTTGCAAGTCTCTCCGACCTTCACAAAAAAAGTTATTCAAGAATATCTCCTCAGATTTGGGGGAATTTCGTCGGTCGACCTCTTCCGAAGGTCGTACAAGCTCGGGGATGGTACCAATCGATCCGCAGGACCCAAATTAGTCCAAATGCAACCTCTTTCCAAGTCTCTCCGACCTTCACAAAAAAAGTTATTCAAGAATATCTCTTTCTCCTATGTGCTTTCATCCCTAACCCTAACCCTAACCCTTCCGAAAGTCGGAGAAGCTCAAGGATGGTACCGATCGATGCGCGCTACCCCATTTAGTGGGGGTAGAGCCTACTTGCAAGTCTCTCCGACCTTCACAAAAAAAGTTATTCAAGAATATCTCCTCAGATTTGGGGGAATTTCGTCGGTCGACCTCTTCCGAAGGTCGTACAAGCTCGGGGATGGTACCAATCGATCCGCAGGACCCAAATTAGTCCAGATGCAACCACTTTCCAAGTCTCTCCGACCTTCACAAAAAAAGTTATTCAAGAATATCTCTTTCTCCTATGTGCTTTCATCCCTAACCCTAACCCTAACCCTTCCGAAAGTCGGAGAAGCTCAAGGATGGTACCGATCGATGCGCGCTACCCCATTTAGTGGGGGTAGAGCCTACTTGCAAGTCTCTCCGACCTTCACAAAAAAAGTTATTCAAGAATATCTCTTTCTCCTATGTGCTTTCATCCCTAACCCTAACCCTTCCGAAAGTCGGAGAAGCTCAAGGATGTTACCGATCGATGCGCGCTACCCCATTTAGTGGGGGTAGAGCCTACTTGCAAGTCTCTCCGACCTTCAAAAAAAAAGTTATTCAAGAATATGTCTTTCTCCTATGTGCTTTCATCCCTAACCCTAACCCTAACCCTTCCGAAAGTCGGAGAAGCTCAAGGATGGTACCGATCGATGCGCGCTACCCCATTTAGTGGGGGTAGAGCCTACTTGCAAGTCTCTCCGACCTTCACAAAAAAAGTTATTCAAGAATATCTCCTCAGATTTGGGGGAATTTCGTCGGTCGACCTCTTCCGAAGGTCGTACAAGCTCGGGGATGGTACCAATCGATCCGCAGGACCCAAATTAGTCCAGATGCAACCACTTTCCAAGTCTCTCCGACCTTCACAAAAAAAGTTATTCAAGAATATCTCTTTCTCCTATGTGCTTTCATCCCTAACCCTAACCCTAACCCTTCCGAAAGTCGGAGAAGCTCAAGGATGGTACCGATCGATGCGCGCTACCCCATTTAGTGGGGGTAGAGCCTACTTGCAAGTCTCTCCGACCTTCACAAAAAAAGTTATTCAAGAATATCTCTTTCTCCTATGTGCTTTCATCCCTAACCCTAACCCTAACCCTTCCGAAAGTCGGAGAAGCTCAAGGATGGTACCGATCGATGCGCGCTACCCCATTTAGTGGGGGTAGAGCCTACTTGCAAGTCTCTCCGACCTTCACAAAAAAAGTTATTCAAGAATATCTCCTCAGATTTGGGGGAATTTCGTCGGTCGACCTCTTCCGAAGGTCGTACAAGCTCGGGGATGGTACCAATCGATCAGCAGGACCCAAATTAGTCCAGATGCAACCACTTTCCAAGTCTCTCCGACCTTCACAAAAAAAGTTATTCAAGAATATCTCTTTCTCCTATGTGCTTTCATCCCTAACCCTAACCCTTCCGAAAGTCGGAGAAGCTCAAGGATGGTACCGATCGATGCGCGCTACCCCATTTAGTGGGGGTAGAGCCTACTTGCAAGTCTCTCCGACCTTCACAAAAAAAGTTATTCAAGAATATCTCCTCAGATTTGGGGGAATTTCGTCGGTCGACCTCTTCCGAAGGTCGTACAAGCTCGGGGATGGTACCAATCGATCCGCAGGACCCAAATTAGTCCAGATGCAACCACTTTCCAAGTCTCTCCGACCTTCACAAAAAAAGTTATTCAAGAATATCTCTTTCTCCTATGTGCTTTCATCCCTAACCCTAACCCTAACCCTTCCGAAAGTCGGAGAAGCTCAAGGATGGTACCGATCGATGCGCGCTACCCCATTTAGTGGGGGTAGAGCCTACTTGCAAGTCTCTCCGACCTTCACAAAAAAAGTTATTCAAGAATATCTCCTCAGATTTGGGGGAATTTCGTCGGTCGACCTCTTCCGAAGGTCGTACAAGCTCGGGGATGGTACCAATCGATCCGCAGGACCCAAATTAGTCCAGATGCAACCACTTTCCAAGTCTCTCCGACCTTCACAAAAAAAGTTATTCAAGAATATCTCTTTCTCCTATGTGCTTTCATCCCTAACCCTAACCCTAACCCTTCCGAAAGTCGGAGAAGCTCAAGGATGGTACCGATCGATGCGCGCTACCCCATTTAGTGGGGGTAGAGCCTACTTGCAAGTCTCTCCGACCTTCACAAAAAAAGTTATTCAAGAATATCTCTTTCTCCTATGTGCTTTCATCCCTAACCCTAACCCTAACCCTTCCGAAAGTCGGAGAAGCTCAAAGATGGTACCGATCGATGCGCGCTACCCCATTTAGTGGGGGTAGAGCCTACTTGCAAGTCTCTCCGACCTTCACAAAAAAAGTTATTCAAGAATATCTCCTCAGATTTGGGGGAATTTCGTCGGTCGACCTCTTCCGAAGGTCGTACAAGCTCGGGGATGGTACCAATCGATCCGCAGGACCCAAATTAGTCCAGATGCAACCACTTTCCAAGTCTCTCCGACCTTCACAAAAAAAGTTATTCAAGAATATCTCTTTCTCCTATGTGCTTTCATCCCTAACCCTAACCCTAACCCTTCCGAAAGTCGGAGAAGCTCAAAGATGGTACCGATCGATGCGCGCTACCCCATTTAGTGGGGGTAGAGCCTACTTGCAAGTCTCTCCGACCTTCACAAAAAAAGTTATTCAAGAATATCTCCTCAGATTTGGGGGAATTTCGTCGGTCGACCTCTTCCGAAGGTCGTACAAGCTCGGGGATGGTACCAATCGATCCGCAGGACCCAAATTAGTCCAGATGCAACCACTTTCCAAGTCTCTCCGACCTTCACAAAAAAAGTTATTCAAGAATATCTCTTTCTCCTATGTGCTTTCATCCCTAACCCTAACCCTAACCCTTCCGAAAGTCGGAGAAGCTCAAGGATGGTACCGATCGATGCGCGCTACCCCATTTAGTGGGGGTAGAGCCTACTTGCAAGTCTCTCCGACCTTCACAAAAAAAGTTATTCAAGAATATCTCTTTCTCCTATGTGCTTTCATCCCTAACCCTAACCCTAACCCTTCCGAAAGTCGGAGAAGCTCAAGGATGGTACCGATCGATGCGCGCTACCCCATTTAGTGGGGGTAGAGCCTACTTGCAAGTCTCTCCGACCTTCACAAAAAAAGTTATTCAAGAATATCTCCTCAGATTTGGGGGAATTTCGTCGGTCGACCTCTTCCGAAGGTCGTACAAGCTCGGGGATGGTACCAATCGATCCGCAGGACCCAAATTAGTCCAGATGCAACCACTTTCCAAGTCTCTCCGACCTTCACAAAAAAAGTTATTCAAGAATATCTCTTTCTCCTATGTGCTTTCATCCCTAACCCTAACCCTAACCCTTCCGAAAGTCGGAGAAGCTCAAGGATGGTACCGATCGATGAGCGTTACCCCATTTAGTGGGGGTAGAGCCTACTTGCAAGTCTCTCCGACCTTCACAAAAAAAGTTATTCAAGAATATCTCTTTCTCCTATGTGCTTTCATCCCTAACCCTAACCCTAACCCTTCCGAAAGTCGGAGAAGCTCAAGGATGGTACCGATCGATGCGCGCTACCCCATTTAGTGGGGGTAGAGCCTACTTGCAAGTCTCTCCGACCTTCACAAAAAAAGTTATTCAAGAATATCTCTTTCTCCTATGTGCTTTCATCCCTAACCCTAACCCTAACCCTTCCGAAAGTCGGAGAAGCTCAAAGATGGTACCGATCGATGCGCGCTACCCCATTTAGTGGGGGTAGAGCCTACTTGCAAGTCTCTCCGACCTTCACAAAAAAAGTTATTCAAGAATATCTCCTCAGATTTGGGGGAATTTCGTCGGTCGACCTTTTCCGAAGGTCGTACAAGCTCGGGGATGGTACCAATCGATCCGCAGGACCCAAATTAGTCCAGATGCAACCACTTTCCAAGTCTCTCCGACCTTCACAAAAAAAGTTATTCAAGAATATCTCTTTCTCCTATGTGCTTTCATCCCTAACCCTAACCCTAACCCTTCCGAAAGTCGGAGAAGCTCAAGGATGGTACCGATCGATGCGCGCTACCCCATTTAGTGGGGGTAGAGCCTACTTGCAAGTCTCTCCGACCTTCACAAAAAAAGTTATTCAAGAATATCTCTTTCTCCTATGTGCTTTCATCCCTAACCCTAACCCTAACCCTTCCGAAAGTCGGAGAAGCTCAAGGATGGTACCGATCGATGCGCGCTACCCCATTTAGTGGGGGTAGAGCCTACTTGCAAGTCTCTCCGACCTTCACAAAAAAAGTTATTCAAGAATATCTCCTCAGATTTGGGGGAATTTCGTCGGTCGACCTCTTCCGAAGGTCGTACAAGCTCGGGGATGGTACCAATCGATCCGCAGGACCCAAATTAGTCCAGATGCAACCACTTTCCAAGTCTCTCCGACCTTCACAAAAAAAGTTATTCAAGAATATCTCTTTCTCCTATGTGCTTTCATCCCTAACCCTAACCCTAACCCTTCCGAAAGTCGGAGAAGCTCAAGGATGGTACCGATCGATGAGCGTTACCCCATTTAGTGGGGGTAGAGCCTACTTGCAAGTCTCTCCGACCTTCACAAAAAAAGTTATTCAAGAATATCTCTTTCTCCTATGTGCTTTCATCCCTAACCCTAACCCTAACCCTTCCGAAAGTCGGAGAAGCTCAAGGATGGTACCGATCGATGCGCGCTACCCCATTTAGTGGGGGTAGAGCCTACTTGCAAGTCTCTCCGACCTTCACAAAAAAAGTTATTCAAGAATATCTCCTCAGATTTGGGGGAATTTCGTCGGTCGACCTCTTCCGAAGGTCGTACAAGCTCGGGGATGGTACCAATCGATCCGCAGGACCCAAATTAGTCCAGATGCAACCACTTTCCAAGTCTCTCCGACCTTCACAAAAAAAGTTATTCAAGAATATCTCTTTCTCCTATGTGCTTTCATCCCTAACCCTAACCCTAACCCTTCCGAAAGTCGGAGAAGCTCAAGGATGGTACCGATCGATGAGCGTTACCCCATTTAGTGGGGGTAGAGCCTACTTGCAAGTCTCTCCGACCTTCACAAAAAAAGTTATTCAAGAATATCTCTTTCTCCTATGTGCTTTCATCCCTAACCCTAACCCTAACCCTTCCGAAAGTCGGAGAAGCTCAAGGATGGTACCGATCGATGCGCGCTACCCCATTTAGTGGGGGTAGAGCCTACTTGCAAGTCTCTCCGACCTTCACAAAAAAAGTTATTCAAGAATATCTCTTTCTCCTATGTGCTTTCATCCCTAACCCTAACCCTAACCCTTCCGAAAGTCGGAGAAGCTCAAGGATGGTACCGATCGATGCGCGCTACCCCATTTAGTGGGGGTAGAGCCTACTTGCAAGTCTCTCCGACCTTCACAAAAAAAGTTATTCAAGAATATCTCCTCAGATTTGGGGGAATTTCGTCGGTCGACCTCTTCCGAAGGTCGTACAAGCTCGGGGATGGTACCAATCGATCAGCAGGACCCAAATTAGTCCAGATGCAACCACTTTCCAAGTCTCTCCGACCTTCACAAAAAAAGTTATTCAAGAATATCTCTTTCTCCTATGTGCTTTCATCCCTAACCCTAACCCTTCCGAAAGTCGGAGAAGCTCAAGGATGGTACCGATCGATGCGCGCTACCCCATTTAGTGGGGGTAGAGCCTACTTGCAAGTCTCTCCGACCTTCACAAAAAAAGTTATTCAAGAATATCTCCTCAGATTTGGGGGAATTTCGTCGGTCGACCTCTTCCGAAGGTCGTACAAGCTCGGGGATGGTACCAATCGATCCGCAGGACCCAAATTAGTCCAGATGCAACCACTTTCCAAGTCTCTCCGACCTTCACAAAAAAAGTTATTCAAGAATATCTCTTTCTCCTATGTGCTTTCATCCCTAACCCTAACCCTAACCCTTCCGAAAGTCGGAGAAGCTCAAGGATGGTACCGATCGATGCGCGCTACCCCATTTAGTGGGGGTAGAGCCTACTTGCAAGTCTCTCCGACCTTCACAAAAAAAGTTATTCAAGAATATCTCCTCAGATTTGGGGGAATTTCGTCGGTCGACCTCTTCCGAAGGTCGTACAAGCTCGGGGATGGTACCAATCGATCCGCAGGACCCAAATTAGTCCAGATGCAACCACTTTCCAAGTCTCTCCGACCTTCACAAAAAAAGTTATTCAAGAATATCTCTTTCTCCTATGTGCTTTCATCCCTAACCCTAACCCTAACCCTTCCGAAAGTCGGAGAAGCTCAAGGATGGTACCGATCGATGCGCGCTACCCCATTTAGTGGGGGTAGAGCCTACTTGCAAGTCTCTCCGACCTTCACAAAAAAAGTTATTCAAGAATATCTCTTTCTCCTATGTGCTTTCATCCCTAACCCTAACCCTAACCCTTCCGAAAGTCGGAGAAGCTCAAAGATGGTACCGATCGATGCGCGCTACCCCATTTAGTGGGGGTAGAGCCTACTTGCAAGTCTCTCCGACCTTCACAAAAAAAGTTATTCAAGAATATCTCCTCAGATTTGGGGGAATTTCGTCGGTCGACCTCTTCCGAAGGTCGTACAAGCTCGGGGATGGTACCAATCGATCCGCAGGACCCAAATTAGTCCAGATGCAACCACTTTCCAAGTCTCTCCGACCTTCACAAAAAAAGTTATTCAAGAATATCTCTTTCTCCTATGTGCTTTCATCCCTAACCCTAACCCTAACCCTTCCGAAATTCGGAGAAGCTCAAGGATGGTACCGATCGATGCGCGCTACCCCATTTAGTGGGGGTAGAGCCTACTTGCAAGTCTCTCCGACCTTCACAAAAAAAGTTATTCAAGAATATCTCTTTCTCCTATGTGCTTTCATCCCTAACCCTAACCCTAACCCTTCCGAAAGTCGGAGAAGCTCAAAGATGGTACCGATCGATGCGCGCTACCCCATTTAGTGGGGGTAGAGCCTACTTGCAAGTCTCTCCGACCTTCACAAAAAAAGTTATTCAAGAATATCTCCTCAGATTTGGGGGAATTTCGTCGGTCGACCTCTTCCGAAGGTCGTACAAGCTCGGGGATGGTACCAATCGATCCGCAGGACCCAAATTAGTCCAGATGCAACCACTTTCCAAGTCTCTCCGACCTTCACAAAAAAAGTTATTCAAGAATATCTCTTTCTCCTATGTGCTTTCATCCCTAACCCTAACCCTAACCCTTCCGAAAGTCGGAGAAGCTCAAAGATGGTACCGATCGATGCGCGCTACCCCATTTAGTGGGGGTAGAGCCTACTTGCAAGTCTCTCCGACCTTCACAAAAAAAGTTATTCAAGAATATCTCCTCAGATTTGGGGGAATTTCGTCGGTCGACCTCTTCCGAAGGTCGTACAAGCTCGGGGATGGTACCAATCGATCCGCAGGACCCAAATTAGTCCAGATGCAACCACTTTCCAAGTCTCTCCGACCTTCACAAAAAAAGTTATTCAAGAATATCTCTTTCTCCTATGTGCTTTCATCCCTAACCCTAACCCTAACCCTTCCGAAAGTCGGAGAAGCTCAAGGATGGTACCGATCGATGCGCGCTACCCCATTTAGTGGGGGTAGAGCCTACTTGCAAGTCTCTCCGACCTTCACAAAAAAAGTTATTCAAGAATATCTCTTTCTCCTATGTGCTTTCATCCCTAACCCTAACCCTAACCCTTCCGAAAGTCGGAGAAGCTCAAGGATGGTACCGATCGATGCGCGCTACCCCATTTAGTGGGGGTAGAGCCTACTTGCAAGTCTCTCCGACCTTCACAAAAAAAGTTATTCAAGAATATCTCCTCAGATTTGGGGGAATTTCGTCGGTCGACCTCTTCCGAAGGTCGTACAAGCTCGGGGATGGTACCAATCGATCCGCAGGACCCAAATTAGTCCAGATGCAACCACTTTCCAAGTCTCTCCGACCTTCACAAAAAAAGTTATTCAAGAATATCTCTTTCTCCTATGTGCTTTCATCCCTAACCCTAACCCTAACCCTTCCGAAAGTCGGAGAAGCTCAAGGATGGTACCGATCGATGAGCGTTACCCCATTTAGTGGGGGTAGAGCCTACTTGCAAGTCTCTCCGACCTTCACAAAAAAAGTTATTCAAGAATATCTCTTTCTCCTATGTGCTTTCATCCCTAACCCTAACCCTAACCCTTCCGAAAGTCGGAGAAGCTCAAGGATGGTACCGATCGATGCGCGCTACCCCATTTAGTGGGGGTAGAGCCTACTTGCAAGTCTCTCCGACCTTCACAAAAAAAGTTATTCAAGAATATCTCTTTCTCCTATGTGCTTTCATCCCTAACCCTAACCCTAACCCTTCCGAAAGTCGGAGAAGCTCAAAGATGGTACCGATCGATGCGCGCTACCCCATTTAGTGGGGGTAGAGCCTACTTGCAAGTCTCTCCGACCTTCACAAAAAAAGTTATTCAAGAATATCTCCTCAGATTTGGGGGAATTTCGTCGGTCGACCTCTTCCGAAGGTCGTACAAGCTCGGGAATGGTACCAATCGATCCGCAGGACCCAAATTAGTCCAGATGCAACCACTTTCCAAGTCTCTCCGACCTTCACAAAAAAAGTTATTCAAGAATATCTCTTTCTCCTATGTGCTTTCATCCCTAACCCTAACCCTAACCCTTCCGAAAGTCGGAGAAGCTCAAGGATGGTACCGATCGATGCGCGCTACCCCATTTAGTGGGGGTAGAGCCTACTTGCAAGTCTCTCCGACCTTCACAAAAAAAGTTATTCAAGAATATCTCTTTCTCCTATGTGCTTTCATCCCTAACCCTAACCCTAACCCTTCCGAAAGTCGGAGAAGCTCAAGGATGGTACCGATCGATGCGCGCTACCCCATTTAGTGGGGGTAGAGCCTACTTGCAAGTCTCTCCGACCTTCACAAAAAAAGTTATTCAAGAATATCTCCTCAGATTTGGGGGAATTTCGTCGGTCGACCTCTTCCGAAGGTCGTACAAGCTCGGGGATGGTACCAATCGATCCGCAGGACCCAAATTAGTCCAGATGCAACCACTTTCCAAGTCTCTCCGACCTTCACAAAAAAAGTTATTCAAGAATATCTCTTTCTCCTATGTGCTTTCATCCCTAACCCTAACCCTAACCCTTCCGAAAGTCGGAGAAGCTCAAGGATGGTACCGATCGATGAGCGTTACCCCATTTAGTGGGGGTAGAGCCTACTTGCAAGTCTCTCCGACCTTCACAAAAAAAGTTATTCAAGAATATCTCTTTCTCCTATGTGCTTTCATCCCTAACCCTAACCCTAACCCTTCCGAAAGTCGGAGAAGCTCAAGGATGGTACCGATCGATGCGCGCTACCCCATTTAGTGGGGGTAGAGCCTACTTGCAAGTCTCTCCGACCTTCACAAAAAAAGTTATTCAAGAATATCTCCTCAGATTTGGGGGAATTTCGTCGGTCGACCTCTTCCGAAGGTCGTACAAGCTCGGGGATGGTACCAATCGATCCGCAGGACCCAAATTAGTCCAGATGCAACCACTTTCCAAGTCTCTCCGACCTTCACAAAAAAAGTTATTCAAGAATATCTCTTTCTCCTATGTGCTTTCATCCCTAACCCTAACCCTAACCCTTCCGAAAGTCGGAGAAGCTCAAGGATGGTACCGATCGATGAGCGTTACCCCATTTAGTGGGGGTAGAGCCTACTTGCAAGTCTCTCCGACCTTCACAAAAAAAGTTATTCAAGAATATCTCTTTCTCCTATGTGCTTTCATCCCTAACCCTAACCCTAACCCTTCCGAAAGTCGGAGAAGCTCAAGGATGGTACCGATCGATGCGCGTTACCCCATTTAGTGGGGGTAGAGCCTACTTGCAAGTCTCTCCGACCTTCACAAAAAAAGTTATTCAAGAATATCTCCTCAGATTTGGGGGAATTTCGTCGGTCGACCTCTTCCAAAGGTCGTACAAGCTCGGGGATGGTACCAATCGATCCGCAGGACCCAAATTAGTCCAGATGCAACCACTTTCCAAGTCTCTCCGACCTTCACAAAAAAAGTTATTCAAGAATATCTCTTTCTCCTATGTGCTTTCATCCCTAACCCTAACCCTAACCCTTCCGAAAGTCGGAGAAGCTCAAGGATGGTACCGATCGATGCGCGCTACCCCATTTAGTGGGGGTAGAGCCTACTTGCAAGTCTCTCCGACCTTCACAAAAAAAGTTATTCAAGAATATCTCTTTCTCCTATGTGCTTTCATCCCTAACCCTAACCCTAACCCTTCCGAAAGTCGGAGAAGCTCAAGGATGGTACCGATCGATGCGCGCTACCCCATTTAGTGGGGGTAGAGCCTACTTGCAAGTCTCTCCGACCTTCACAAAAAAAGTTATTCAAGAATATCTCCTCAGATTTGGGGGAATTTCGTCGGTCGACCTCTTCCGAAGGTCGTACAAGCTCGGGGATGGTACCAATCGATCCGCAGGACCCAAATTAGTCCAAATGCAACCTCTTTCCAAGTCTCTCCGACCTTCACAAAAAAAGTTATTCAAGAATATCTCTTTCTCCTATGTGCTTTCATCCCTAACCCTAACCCTAACCCTTCCGAAAGTCGGAGAAGCTCAAGGATGGTACCGATCGATGCGCGCTACCCCATTTAGTGGGGGTAGAGCCTACTTGCAAGTCTCTCCGACCTTCACAAAAAAAGTTATTCAAGAATATCTCCTCAGATTTGGGGGAATTTCGTCGGTCGACCTCTTCCGAAGGTCGTACAAGCTCGGGGATGGTACCAATCGATCCGCAGGACCCAAATTAGTCCAGATGCAACCACTTTCCAAGTCTCTCCGACCTTCACAAAAAAAGTTATTCAAGAATATCTCTTTCTCCTATGTGCTTTCATCCCTAACCCTAACCCTAACCCTTCCGAAAGTCGGAGAAGCTCAAGGATGGTACCGATCGATGCGCGCTACCCCATTTAGTGGGGGTAGAGCCTACTTGCAAGTCTCTCCGACCTTCACAAAAAAAGTTATTCAAGAATATCTCTTTCTCCTATGTGCTTTCATCCCTAACCCTAACCCTAACCCTTCCGAAAGTCGGAGAAGCTCAAGGATGTTACCGATCGATGCGCGCTACCCCATTTAGTGGGGGTAGAGCCTACTTGCAAGTCTCTCCGACCTTCAAAAAAAAAGTTATTCAAGAATATGTCTTTCTCCTATGTGCTTTCATCCCTAACCCTAACCCTAACCCTTCCGAAAGTCGGAGAAGCTCAAGGATGGTACCGATCGATGCGCGCTACCCCATTTAGTGGGGGTAGAGCCTACTTGCAAGTCTCTCCGACCTTCACAAAAAAAGTTATTCAAGAATATCTCCTCAGATTTGGGGGAATTTCGTCGGTCGACCTCTTCCGAAGGTCGTACAAGCTCGGGGATGGTACCAATCGATCCGCAGGACCCAAATTAGTCCAGATGCAACCACTTTCCAAGTCTCTCCGACCTTCACAAAAAAAGTTATTCAAGAATATCTCTTTCTCCTATGTGCTTTCATCCCTAACCCTAACCCTAACCCTTCCGAAAGTCGGAGAAGCTCAAGGATGGTACCGATCGATGCGCGCTACCCCATTTAGTGGGGGTAGAGCCTACTTGCAAGTCTCTCCGACCTTCACAAAAAAAGTTATTCAAGAATATCTCTTTCTCCTATGTGCTTTCATCCCTAACCCTAACCCTAACCCTTCCGAAAGTCGGAGAAGCTCAAGGATGGTACCGATCGATGCGCGCTACCCCATTTAGTGGGGGTAGAGCCTACTTGCAAGTCTCTCCGACCTTCACAAAAAAAGTTATTCAAGAATATCTCCTCAGATTTGGGGGAATTTCGTCGGTCGACCTCTTCCGAAGGTCGTACAAGCTCGGGGATGGTACCAATCGATCAGCAGGACCCAAATTAGTCCAGATGCAACCACTTTCCAAGTCTCTCCGACCTTCACAAAAAAAGTTATTCAAGAATATCTCTTTCTCCTATGTGCTTTCATCCCTAACCCTAACCCTTCCGAAAGTCGGAGAAGCTCAAGGATGGTACCGATCGATGCGCGCTACCCCATTTAGTGGGGGTAGAGCCTACTTGCAAGTCTCTCCGACCTTCACAAAAAAAGTTATTCAAGAATATCTCTTTCTCCTATGTGCTTTCATCCCTAACCCTAACCCTAACCCTTCCGAAAGTCGGAGAAGCTCAAGGATGGTACCGATCGATGCGCGCTACCCCATTTAGTGGGGGTAGAGCCTACTTGCAAGTCTCTCCGACCTTCACAAAAAAAGTTATTCAAGAATATCTCCTCAGATTTGGGGGAATTTCGTCGGTCGACCTCTTTCGAAGGTCGTACAAGCTCGGGGATGGTACCAATCGATCCGCAGGACCCAAATTAGTCCAGATGCAACCACTTTCCAAGTCTCTCCGACCTTCACAAAAAAAGTTATTCAAGAATATCTCTTTCTCCTATGTGCTTTCATCCCTAACCCTAACCCTAACCCTTCCGAAAGTCGGAGAAGCTCAAGGATGGTACCGATCGATGCGCGCTACCCCATTTAGTGGGGGTAGAGCCTACTTGCAAGTCTCTCCGACCTTCACAAAAAAAGTTATTCAAGAATATCTCTTTCTCCTATGTGCTTTCATCCCTAACCCTAACCCTAACCCTTCCGAAAGTCGGAGAAGCTCAAGGATGGTACCGATGGATGCGCGCTACCCCATTTAGTGGGGGTAGAGCCTACTTGCAAGTCTCTCCGACCTTCACAAAAAAAGTTATTCAAGAATATCTCCTCAGATTTGGGGGAATTTCGTCGGTCGACCTCTTCCGAAGGTCGTACAAGCTCGGGGATGGTACCAATCGATCCGCAGGACCCAAATTAGTCCAGATGCAACCACTTTCCAAGTCTCTCCGACCTTCACAAAAAAAGTTATTCAAGAATATCTCTTTCTCCTATGTGCTTTCATCCCTAACCCTAACCCTAACCCTTCCGAAAGTCGGAGAAGCTCAAGGATGGTACCGATCGATGTGCGCTACCCCATTTAGTGGGGGTAGAGCCTACTTGCAAGTCTCTCCGACCTTCACAAAAAAAGTTATTCAAGAATATCTCTTTCTCCTATGTGCTTTCATCCCTAACCCTAACCCTAACCCTTCCGAAAGTCGGAGAAGCTCAAAGATGGTACCGATCGATGCGCGCTACCCCATTTAGTGGGGGTAGAGCCTACTTGCAAGTCTCTCCGACCTTCACAAAAAAAGTTATTCAAGAATATCTCCTCAGATTTGGGGGAATTTCGTCGGTCGACCTCTTCCGAAGGTCGTACAAGCTCGGGGATGGTACCAATCGATCCGCAGGACCCAAATTAGTCCAGATGCAACCACTTTCCAAGTCTCTCCGACCTTCACAAAAAAAGTTATTCAAGAATATCTCTTTCTCCTATGTGCTTTCATCCCTAACCCTAACCCTAACCCTTCCGAAAGTCGGAGAAGCTCAAGGATGGTACCGATCGATGCGCGCTACCCCATTTAGTGGGGGTAGAGCCTACTTGCAAGTCTCTCCGACCTTCACAAAAAAAGTTATTCAAGAATATCTCTTTCTCCTATGTGCTTTCATCCCTAACCCTAACCCTAACCCTTCCGAAAGTCGGAGAAGCTCAAGGATGGTACCGATCGATGCGCGCTACCCCATTTAGTGGGGGTAGAGCCTACTTGCAAGTCTCTCCGACCTTCACAAAAAAAGTTATTCAAGAATATCTCCTCAGATTTGGGGGAATTTCGTCGGTCGACCTCTTCCGAAGGTCGTACAAGCTCGGGGATGGTACCAATCGATCAGCAGGACCCAAATTAGTCCAGATGCAACCACTTTCCAAGTCTCTCCGACCTTCACAAAAAAAGTTATTCAAGAATATCTCTTTCTCCTATGTGCTTTCATCCCTAACCCTAACCCTTCCGAAAGTCGGAGAAGCTCAACGATGGTACCGATCGATGCGCGCTACCCCATTTAGTGGGGGTAGAGCCTACTTGCAAGTCTCTCCGACCTTCACAAAAAAAGTTATTCAAGAATATCTCCTCAGATTTGGGGGAATTTCGTCGGTCGACCTCTTCCGAAGGTCGTACAAGCTCGGGGATGGTACCAATCGATCCGCAGGACCCAAATTAGTCCAGATGCAACCACTTTCCAAGTCTCTCCGACCTTCACAAAAAAAGTTATTCAAGAATATCTCTTTCTCCTATGTGCTTTCATCCCTAACCCTAACCCTAACCCTTCCGAAAGTCGGAGAAGCTCAAGGATGGTACCGATCGATGCGCGCTACCCCATTTAGTGGGGGTAGAGCCTACTTGCAAGTCTCTCCGACCTTCACAAAAAAAGTTATTCAAGAATATCTCTTTCTCCTATGTGCTTTCATCCCTAACCCTAACCCTAACCCTTCCGAAAGTCGGAGAAGCTCAAAGATGGTCCCGATCGATGCGCGCTACCCCATTTAGTGGGGGTAGAGCCTACTTGCAAGTCTCTCCGACCTTCACAAAAAAAGTTATTCAAGAATATCTCCTCAGATTTGGGGGAATTTCGTCGGTCGACCTCTTCCGAAGGTCGTACAAGCTCGGGGATGGTACCAATCGATCCGCAGGACCCAAATTAGTCCAGATGCAACCACTTTCCAAGTCTCTCCGACCTTCACAAAAAAAGTTATTCAAGAATATCTCTTTCTCCTATGTGCTTTCATCCCTAACCCTAACCCTAACCCTTCCGAAAGTCGGAGAAGCTCAAGGATGGTACCGATCGATGCGCGCTACCCCATTTAGTGGGGGTAGAGCCTACTTGCAAGTCTCTCCGACCTTCACAAAAAAAGTTATTCAAGAATATCTCTTTCTCCTATGTGCTTTCATCCCTAACCCTAACCCTAACCCTTCCGAAAGTCGGAGAAGCTCAAGGATGGTACCGATCGATGCGCGCTACCCCATTTAGTGGGGGTAGAGCCTACTTGCAAGTCTCTCCGACCTTCACAAAAAAAGTTATTCAAGAATATCTCCTCAGATTTGGGGGAATTTCGTCGGTCGACCTCTTTCGAAGGTCGTACAAGCTCGGGGATGGTACCAATCGATCCGCAGGACCCAAATTAGTCCAGATGCAACCACTTTCCAAGTCTCTCCGACCTTCACAAAAAAAGTTATTCAAGAATATCTCTTTCTCCTATGTGCTTTCATCCCTAACCCTAACCCTAACCCTTCCGAAAGTCGGAGAAGCTCAAGGATGGTACCGATCGATGCGCGCTACCCCATTTAGTGGGGGTAGAGCCTACTTGCAAGTCTCTCCGACCTTCACAAAAAAAGTTATTCAAGAATATCTCTTTCTCCTATGTGCTTTCATCCCTAACCCTAACCCTAACCCTTCCGAAAGTCGGAGAAGCTCAAGGATGGTACCGATCGATGCGCGCTACCCCATTTAGTGGGGGTAGAGCCTACTTGCAAGTCTCTCCGACCTTCACAAAAAAAGTTATTCAAGAATATCTCCTCAGATTTGGGGGAATTTCGTCGGTCGACCTCTTCCGAAGGTCGTACAAGCTCGGGGATGGTACCAATCGATCCGCAGGACCCAAATTAGTCCAGATGCAACCACTTTCCAAGTCTCTCCGACCTTCACAAAAAAAGTTATTCAAGAATATCTCTTTCTCCTATGTGCTTTCATCCCTAACCCTAACCCTAACCCTTCCGAAAGTCGGAGAAGCTCAAGGATGGTACCGATCGATGCGCGCTACCCCATTTAGTGGGGGTAGAGCCTACTTGCAAGTCTCTCCGACCTTCACAAAAAAAGTTATTCAAGAATATCTCTTTCTCCTATGTGCTTTCATCCCTAACCCTAACCCTAACCCTTCCGAAAGTCGGAGAAGCTCAAAGATGGTACCGATCGATGCGCGCTACCCCATTTAGTGGGGGTAGAGCCTACTTGCAAGTCTCTCCGACCTTCACAAAAAAAGTTATTCAAGAATATCTCCTCAGATTTGGGGGAATTTCGTCGGTCGACCTCTTCCGAAGGTCGTACAAGCTCGGGGATGGTACCAATCGATCCGCAGGACCCAAATTAGTCCAGATGCAACCACTTTCCAAGTCTCTCCGACCTTCACAAAAAAAGTTATTCAAGAATATCTCTTTCTCCTATGTGCTTTCATCCCTAACCCTAACCCTAACCCTTCCGAAAGTCGGAGAAGCTCAAGGATGGTACCGATCGATGCGCGCTACCCCATTTAGTGGGGGTAGAGCCTACTTGCAAGTCTCTCCGACCTTCACAAAAAAAGTTATTCAAGAATATCTCTTTCTCCTATGTGCTTTCATCCCTAACCCTAACCCTAACCCTTCCGAAAGTCGGAGAAGCTCAAGGATGGTACCGATCGATGCGCGCTACCCCATTTAGTGGGGGTAGAGCCTACTTGCAAGTCTCTCCGACCTTCACAAAAAAAGTTATTCAAGAATATCTCCTCAGATTTGGGGGAATTTCGTCGGTCGACCTCTTTCGAAGGTCGTACAAGCTCGGGGATGGTACCAATCGATCCGCAGGACCCAAATTAGTCCAGATGCAACCACTTTCCAAGTCTCTCCGACCTTCACAAAAAAAGTTATTCAAGAATATCTCTTTCTCCTATGTGCTTTCATCCCTAACCCTAACCCTAACCCTTCCGAAAGTCGGAGAAGCTCAAGGATGGTACCGATCGATGCGCGCTACCCCATTTAGTGGGGGTAGAGCCTACTTGCAAGTCTCTCCGACCTTCACAAAAAAAGTTATTCAAGAATATCTCTTTCTCCTATGTGCTTTCATCCCTAACCCTAACCCTAACCCTTCCGAAAGTCGGAGAAGCTCAAGGATGGTACCGATCGATGCGCGCTACCCCATTTAGTGGGGGTAGAGCCTACTTGCAAGTCTCTCCGACCTTCACAAAAAAAGTTATTCAAGAATATCTCCTCAGATTTGGGGGAATTTCGTCGGTCGACCTCTTCCGAAGGTCGTACAAGCTCGGGGATGGTACCAATCGATCCGCAGGACCCAAATTAGTCCAGATGCAACCACTTTCCAAGTCTCTCCGACCTTCACAAAAAAAGTTATTCAAGAATATCTCTTTCTCCTATGTGCTTTCATCCCTAACCCTAACCCTAACCCTTCCGAAAGTCGGAGAAGCTCAAGGATGGTACCGATCGATGCGCGCTACCCCATTTAGTGGGGGTAGAGCCTACTTGCAAGTCTCTCCGACCTTCACAAAAAAAGTTATTCAAGAATATCTCTTTCTCCTATGTGCTTTCATCCCTAACCCTAACCCTAACCCTTCCGAAAGTCGGAGAAGCTCAAGGATGGTACCGATCGATGCGCGCTACCCCATTTAGTGGGGGTAGAGCCTACTTGCAAGTCTCTCCGACCTTCACAAAAAAAGTTATTCAAGAATATCTCCTCAGATTTGGGGGAATTTCGTCGGTCGACCTCTTCCGAAGGTCGTACAAGCTCGGGGATGGTACCAATCGATCCGCAGGACCCAAATTAGTCCAGATGCAACCACTTTCCAAGTCTCTCCGACCTTCACAAAAAAAGTTATTCAAGAATATCTCTTTCTCCTATGTGCTTTCATCCCTAACCCTAACCCTAACCCTTCCGAAAGTCGGAGAAGCTCAAAGATGGTACCGATCGATGCGCGCTACCCCATTTAGTGGGGGTAGAGCCTACTTGCAAGTCTCTCCGACCTTCACAAAAAAAGTTATTCAAGAATATCTCTTTCTCCTATGTGCTTTCATCCCTAACCCTAACCCTAACCCTTCCGAAAGTCGGAGAAGCTCAAGGATGGTACCGATCGATGCGCGCTACCCCATTTAGTGGGAGTAGAGCCTACTTGCAAGTCTCTCCGACCTTCACAAAAAAAGTTATTCAAGAATATCTCCTCAGATTTGGGGGAATTTCGTTGGTCGACCTCTTCCGAAGGTCGTACAAGCTCGGGGATGGTACCAATCGATCCGCAGGACCCAAATTAGTCCAAATGCAACCTCTTTCCAAGTCTCTCCGACCTTCACAAAAAAAGTTATTCAAGAATATCTCTTTCTCCTATGTGCTTTCATCCCTAACCCTAACCCTAACCCTTCCGAAAGTCGGAGAAGCTCAAGGATGGTACCAATCGATGCGCGCTACCCCATTTAGTGGGGGTAGAGCCTACTTGCAAGTCTCTCCGACCTTCACAAAAAAAGTTATTCAAGAATATCTCCTCAGATTTGGGGGAATTTCGTCGGTCGACCTCTTCCGAAGGTCGTACAAGCTCGGGGATGGTACCAATCGATCTGCAGGACCCAAATTAGTCCAGATGCAACCACTTTTCAAGTCTCTCCGACCTTCACAAAAAAAGTTATTCAAGAATATCTCTTTCTCCTATGTGCTTTCATCCCTAACCCTAACCCTAACCCTTCCGAAAGTCGGAGAAGCTCAAGGATGGTACCGATCGATGCGCGCTACCCCATTTAGTGGGGGTAGAGCCTACTTGCAAGTCTCTCCGACCTTCACAAAAAAAGTTATTCAAGAATATCTCTTTCTCCTATGTGCTTTCATCCCTAACCCTAACCCTAACCCTTCCGAAAGTCGGAGAAGCTCAAGGATGGTACCGATCGATGTGCGCTACCCCATTTAGTGGGGGTAGAGCCTACTTGCAAGTCTCTCCGACCTTCACAAAAAAAGTTATTCAAGAATATCTCCTCAGATTTGGGGGAATTTCGTCGGTCGACCTCTTCCGAAGGTCGTACAAGCTCGGGGATGGTACCAATCGATCCGCAGGACCCAAATTAGTCCAGATGCAACCACTTTCCAAGTCTCTCCGACCTTCACAAAAAAAGTTATTCAAGAATATCTCTTTCTCCTATGTGCTTTCATCCCTAACCCTAACCCTAACCCTTCCGAAAGTCGGAGAAGCTCAAGGATGGTACCGATCGATGCGCGCTACCCCATTTAGTGGGGGTAGAGCCTACTTGCAAGTCTCTCCGACCTTCACAAAAAAAGTTATTCAAGAATATCTCCTCAGATTTGGGGGAATTTCGTCGGTCGACCTCTTCCGAAGGTCGTACAAGCTCGGGGATTGTACCAATCGATCCGCAGGACCCAAATTAGTCCAGATGCAACCACTTTTCAAGTCTCTCCGACCTTCACAAAAAAAGTTATTCAAGAATATCTCTTTCTCCTATGTGCTTTCATCCCTAACCCTAACCCTAACCCTTCCGAAAGTCGGAGAAGCTCAAGGATGGTACCGATCGATGCGCGCTACCCCATTTAGTGGGGGTAGAGCCTACTTGCAAGTCTCTCCGACCTTCACAAAAAACGTTATTCAAGAATATCTCTTTCTCCTATGTGCTTTCATCCCTAACCCTAACCCTAACCCTTCCGAAAGTCGGAGAAGCTCAAGGATGGTACCGATCGATGCGCGCTACCCCATTTAGTGGGGGTAGAGCCTACTTGCAAGTCTCTCCGACCTTCACAAAAAAAGTTATTCAAGAATATCTCCTCAGATTTGGGGGAATTTCGTCGGTCGACCTCTTCCGAAGGTCGTACAAGCTCGGGGATGGAACCAATCGATCCGCAGGACCCAAATTAGTCCAGATGCAACCACTTTCCAAGTCTCTCCGACCTTCACAAAAAAAGTTATTCAAGAATATCTCTTTCTCCTATGTGCTTTCATCCCTAACCCTAACCCTAACCCTTCCGAAAGTCGGAGAAGCTCAAGGATGGTACCGATCGATGCGCGCTACCCCATTTAGTGGGGGTAGAGCCTACTTGCAAGTCTCTCCGACTTTCACAAAAAAAGTTATTCAAGAATATCTCCTCAGATTTGGGGGAATTTCGTCGGTCGACCTCTTCCGAAGGTCGTACAAGCTCGGGGATGGTACCAATCGATCCGCAGGACCCAAATTAGTCCAGATGCAACTACTTTTCAAGTCTCTCCGACCTTCACAAAAAAAGTTATTCAAGAATATCTCTTTCTCCTATGTGCTTTCATCCCTAACCCTAACCCTAACCCTTCCGAAAGTCGGAGAAGCTCAAGGATGGTACCGATCGATGCGCGCTACCCCATTTAGTGGGGGTAGAGCCTACTTGCAAGTCTCTCCGACCTTCACAAAAAAAGTTATTCAAGAATATCTCTTTCTCCTATGTGCTTTCATCCCTAACCCTAACCCTAACCCTTCCGAAAGTCGGAGAAGCTCAAGGATGGTACCGATCGATGCGCGCTACCCCATTTAGTGGGGGTAGAGCCTACTTGCAAGTCTCTCCGACCTTCACAAAAAAAGTTATTCAAGAATATCTCCTCAGATTTGGGGGAATTTCGTCGGTCGACCTCTTCCGAAGGTCGTACAAGCTCGGGGATGGTACCAATCGATCCGCAGGACCCAAATTAGTCCAGATGCAACCACTTTCCAAGTCTCTCCGACCTTCACAAAAAAAGTTATTCAAGAATATCTCTTTCTCCTATGTGCTTTCATCCCTAACCCTAACCCTAACCCTTCCGAAAGTCGGAGAAGCTCAAGGATGGTACCGATCGATGCGCGCTACCCCATTTAGTGGGGGTAGAGCCTACTTGCAAGTCTCTCCGACCTTCACAAAAAAAGTTATTCAAGAATATATCTTTCTCCTATGTGCTTTCATCCCTAACCCTAACCCTAACCCTTCCAAAAGTCGGAGAAGCTCAAGGATGGTACCGATCGATGCGCGCTACCCCATTTAGTGGGGGTAGAGCCTACTTGCAAGTCTCTCCGACCTTCACAAAAAAAGTTATTCAAGAATATCTCTTTCTCCTATGTGCTTTCATCCCTAACCCTAACCCTAACCCTTCCGAAAGTCGGAGAAGCTCAAGGATGGTACCGATCGATGCGCGCTACCCCATTTAGTGGGGGTAGAGCCTACTTGCAAGTCTCTCCGACCTTCACAAAAAAAGTTATTCAAGAATATCTCCTCAGATTTGGGGGAATTTCGTCGGTCGACCTCTTCCGAAGGTCGTACAAGCTCGGGGATGGTACTAATCGATCCGCAGGACCCAAATTAGTCCAGATGCAACCACTTTCCAAGTCTCTCCGACCTTCACAAAAAAAGTTATTCAAGAATATCTCTTTCTCCTATGTGCTTTCATCCCTAACCCTAACCCTAACCCTTCCGAAAGTCGGAGAAGCTCAAGGATGGTACCGATCGATGCGCGTTACCCCATTTAGTGGGGGTAGAGCCTACTTGCAAGTCTCTCCGACCTTCACAAAAAAAGTTATTCAAGAATATCTCTTTCTCCTATGTGCTTTCATCCCTAACCCTAACCCTAACCCTTCCGAAAGTCGGAGAAGCTCAAGGATGGTACCGATAGATGCGCGCTACCCCATTTAGTGGGGGTAGAGCCTACTTGCAAGTCTCTCCGACCTTCACAAAAAAAGTTATTCAAGAATATCTCCTCAGATTTGGGGGAATTTCGTCGGTCGACCTTTTTCGAAGGTCGTACAAGCTCGGGGATGGTACCAATCGATCCGCAGGACCCAAATTAGTCCAAATGCAACCTCTTTCCAAGTCTCTCCGACCTTCACAAAAAAAGTTATTCAAGAATATCTCTTTCTCCTATGTGCTTTCATCCCTAACCCTAACCCTAACCCTTCCGAAAGTCGGAGAAGCTCAAGGATGGTACCGATCGATGCGCGCTACCCCATTTAGTGGGGGTAGAGCCTACTTGCAAGTCTCTCCGACCTTCACAAAAAAAGTTATTCAAGAATATCTCCTCAGATTTGGGGGAATTTCGTCGGTCGACCTCTTCCGAAGGTCGTACAAGCTCGGGGATGGTACCAATCGATCCGCAGGACCCAAATTAGTCCAGATGCAACCACTTTTCAAGTCTCTCCGACCTTCACAAAAAAAGTTATTCAAGAATATCTCTTTCTCCTATGTGCTTTCATCCCTAACCCTAACCCTAACCCTTCCGAAAGTCGGAGAAGCTCAAGGATGGTACCGATCGATGCGCGCTACCCCATTTAGTGGGGGTAGAGCCTACTTGCAAGTCTCTCCGACCTTCACAAAAAAAGTTATTCAAGAATATCTCTTTCTCCTATGTGCTTTCATCCCTAACCCTAACCCTAACCCTTCCGAAAGTCGGAGAAGCTCAAGGATGGTACCGATCGATGCGCGCTACCCCATTTAGTGGGGGTAGAGCCTACTTGCAAGTCTCTCCGACCTTCACAAAAAAAGTTATTCAAGAATATCTCCTCAGATTTGGGGGAATTTCGTCGGTCGACCTCTTCCGAAGGTCGTACAAGCTCGGGGATGGTACCAATCGATCTGCAGGACCCAAATTAGTCCAGATGCAACCACTTTCCAAGTCTCTCCGACCTTCACAAAAAAAGTTATTCAAGAATATCTCTTTCTCCTATGTGCTTTCATCCCTAACCCTAACCCTAACCCTTCCGAAAGTCGGAGAAGCTCAAGGATGGTACCGATCGATGCGCGCTACCCCATTTAGTGGGGGTAGAGCCTACTTGCAAGTCTCTCCGATCTTCACAAAAAAAGTTATTCAAGAATATCTCCTCAGATTTGGGGGAATTTCGTCGGTCGACCTCTTCCGAAGGTCGTACAAGCTCGGGGATGGTACCAATCGATCCGCAGGACCCAAATTAGTCCAGATGCAACCACTTTCCAAGTCTCTCCGACCTTCACAAAAAAAGTTATTCAAGAATATCTCTTTCTCCTATGTGCTTTCATCCCTAACCCTAACCCTAACCCTTCCGAAAGTCGGAGAAGCTCAAGGATGGTACCGATCGATGCGCGCTACCCCATTTAGTGGGGGTAGAGCCTACTTGCAAGTCTCTCCGACCTTCACAAAAAAAGTTATTCAAGAATATCTCTTTCTCCTATGTGCTTTCATCCCTAACCCTAACCCTAACCCTTCCGAAAGTCGGAGAAGCTCAAGGATGGTACCGATCGATGCGCGCTACCCCATTTAGTGGGGGTAGAGCCTACTTGCAAGTCTCTCCGACCTTCACAAAAAAAGTTATTCAAGAATATCTCCTCAGATTTGGGGGAATTTCGTCGGTCGACCTCTTCCGAAGGTCGTACAAGCTCGGGGATGGTACCAATCGATCCGCAGGACCCAAATTAGTCCAGATGCAACCACTTTCCAAGTCTCTCCGACCTTCACAAAAAAAGTTATTCAAGAATATCTCTTTCTCCTATGTGCTTTCATCCCTAACCCTAACCCTAACCCTTCCGAAAGTCGGAGAAGCTCAAGGATGGTACCGATCGATGCGCGCTACCCCATTTAGTGGGGGTAGAGCCTACTTGCAAGTCTCTCCGACCTTCACAAAAAAAGTTATTCAAGAATATATCTTTCTCCTATGTGCTTTCATCCCTAACCCTAACCCTAACCCTTCCAAAAGTCGGAGAAGCTCAAGGATGGTACCGATCGATGCGCGCTACCCCATTTAGTGGGGGTAGAGCCTACTTGCAAGTCTCTCCGACCTTCACAAAAAAAGTTATTCAAGAATATCTCTTTCTCCTATGTGCTTTCATCCCTAACCCTAACCCTAACCCTTCCGAAAGTCGGAGAAGCTCAAGGATGGTACCGATCGATGCGCGTTACCCCATTTAGTGGGGGTAGAGCCTACTTGCAAGTCTCTCCGACCTTCACAAAAAAAGTTATTCAAGAATATCTCCTCAGATTTGGGGGAATTTCGTCGGTCGACCTCTTCCGAAGGTCGTACAAGCTCGGGGATGGTACTAATCGATCCGCAGGACCCAAATTAGTCCAGATGCAACCACTTTCCAAGTCTCTCCGACCTTCACAAAAAAAGTTATTCAAGAATATCTCTTTCTCCTATGTGCTTTCATCCCTAACCCTAACCCTAACCCTTCCGAAAGTCGGAGAAGCTCAAGGATGGTACCGATCGATGCGCGCTACCCCATTTAGTGGGGGTAGAGCCTACTTGCAAGTCTCTCCGACCTTCACAAAAAAAGTTATTCAAGAATATCTCCTCAGATTTGGGGGAATTTCGTCGGTCGACCTCTTCCGAAGGTCGTACAAGCTCGGGGATGGTACCAATCGATCCGCAGGACCCAAATTAGTCCAGATGCAACCACTTTCCAAGTCTCTCCGACCTTCACAAAAAAAGTTATTCAAGAATATCTCTTTCTCCTATGTGCTTTCATCCCTAACCCTAACCCTAACCCTTCCGAAAGTCGGAGAAGCTCAAGGATGGTACCGATCGATGCGCGCTACCCCATTTAGTGGGGGTAGAGCCTACTTGCAAGTCTCTCCGACCTTCACAAAAAAAGTTATTCAAGAATATATCTTTCTCCTATGTGCTTTCATCCCTAACCCTAACCCTAACCCTTCCAAAAGTCGGAGAAGCTCAAGGATGGTACCGATCGATGCGCGCTACCCCATTTAGTGGGGGTAGAGCCTACTTGCAAGTCTCTCCGACCTTCACAAAAAAAGTTATTCAAGAATATCTCTTTCTCCTATGTGCTTTCATCCCTAACCCTAACCCTAACCCTTCCGAAAGTCGGAGAAGCTCAAGGATGGTACCGATCGATGCGCGTTACCCCATTTAGTGGGGGTAGAGCCTACTTGCAAGTCTCTCCGACCTTCACAAAAAAAGTTATTCAAGAATATCTCCTCAGATTTGGGGGAATTTCGTCGGTCGACCTCTTCCGAAGGTCGTACAAGCTCGGGGATGGTACTAATCGATCCGCAGGACCCAAATTAGTCCAGATGCAACCACTTTCCAAGTCTCTCCGACCTTCACAAAAAAAGTTAATCAAGAATATCTCTTTCTCCTATGTGCTTTCATCCCTAACCCTAACCCTAACCCTTCCGAAAGTCGGAGAAGCTCAAGGATGGTACCGATCGATGCGCGCTACCCCATTTAGTGGGGGTAGAGCCTACTTGCAAGTCTCTCCGACCTTCACAAAAAAAGTTATTCAAGAATATCTCCTCAGATTTGGGGGAATTTCGTCGGTCGACCTCTTCCGAAGGTCGTACAAGCTCGGGGATGGTACCAATCGATCCGCAGGACCCAAATTAGTCCAGATGCAACCACTTTCCAAGTCTCTCCGACCTTCACAAAAAAAGTTATTCAAGAATATCTCTTTCTCCTATGTGCTTTCATCCCTAACCCTAACCCTAACCCTTCCGAAAGTCGGAGAAGCTCAAGGATGGTACCGATCGATGCGCGTTACCCCATTTAGTGGGGGTAGAGCCTACTTGCAAGTCTCTCCGACCTTCACAAAAAAAGTTATTCAAGAATATATCTTTCTCCTATGTGCTTTCATCCCTAACCCTAACCCTAACCCTTCCAAAAGTCGGAGAAGCTCAAGGATGGTACCGATCGATGCGCGCTACCCCATTTAGTGGGGGTAGAGCCTACTTGCAAGTCTCTCCGACCTTCACAAAAAAAGTTATTCAAGAATATCTCTTTCTCCTATGTGCTTTCATCCCTAACCCTAACCCTAACCCTTCCGAAAGTCGGAGAAGCTCAAGGATGGTACCGATCGATGCGCGCTACCCCATTTAGTGGGGGTAGAGCCTACTTGCAAGTCTCTCCGACCTTCACAAAAAAAGTTATTCAAGAATATCTCCTCAGATTTGGGGGAATTTCGTCGGTCGACCTCTTCCGAAGGTCGTACAAGCTCGGGGATGGTACTAATCGATCCGCAGGACCCAAATTAGTCCAGATGCAACCACTTTCCAAGTCTCTCCGACCTTCACAAAAAAAGTTATTCAAGAATATCTCTTTCTCCTATGTGCTTTCATCCCTAACCCTAACCCTAACCCTTCCGAAAGTCGGAGAAGCTCAAGGATGGTACCGATCGATGCGCGCTACCCCATTTAGTGGGGGTAGAGCCTACTTGCAAGTCTCTCCGACCTTCACAAAAAAAGTTATTCAAGAATATCTCCTCAGATTTGGGGGAATTTCGTCGGTCGACCTCTTCCGAAGGTCGTACAAGCTCGGGGATGGTACCAATCGATCCGCAGGACCCAAATTAGTCCAGATGCAACCACTTTTCAAGTCTCTCCGACCTTCACAAAAAAAGTTATTCAAGAATATCTCTTTCTCCTATGTGCTTTCATCCCTAACCCTAACCCTAACCCTTCCGAAAGTCGGAGAAGCTCAAGGATGGTACCGATCGATGCGCGCTACCCCATTTAGTGGGGGTAGAGCCTACTTGCAAGTCTCTCCGACCTTCACAAAAAAAGTTATTCAAGAATATCTCTTTCTCCTATGTGCTTTCATCCCTAACCCTAACCCTAACCCTTCCGAAAGTCGGAGAAGCTCAAGGATGGTACCGATCGATGCGCGCTACCCCATTTAGTGGGGGTAGAGCCTACTTGCAAGTCTCTCCGACCTTCACAAAAAAAGTTATTCAAGAATATCTCCTCAGATTTGGGGGAATTTCGTCGGTCGACCTCTTCCGAAGGTCGTACAAGCTCGGGGATGGTACCAATCGATCTGCAGGACCCAAATTAGTCCAGATGCAACCACTTTCCAAGTCTCTCCGACCTTCACAAAAAAAGTTATTCAAGAATATCTCTTTCTCCTATGTGCTTTCATCCCTAACCCTAACCCTAACCCTTCCGAAAGTCGGAGAAGCTCAAGGATGGTACCGATCGATGCGCGCTACCCCATTTAGTGGGGGTAGAGCCTACTTGCAAGTCTCTCCGACCTTCACAAAAAAAGTTATTCAAGAATATCTCCTCAGATTTGGGGGAATTTCGTCGGTCGACCTCTTCCGAAGGTCGTACAAGCTCGGGGATGGTACCAATCGATCCGCAGGACCCAAATTAGTCCAGATGCAACCACTTTCCAAGTCTCTCCGACCTTCACAAAAAAAGTTATTCAAGAATATCTCTTTCTCCTATGTGCTTTCATCCCTAACCCTAACCCTAACCCTTCCGAAAGTCGGAGAAGCTCAAGGATGGTACCGATCGATGCGCGCTACCCCATTTAGTGGGGGTAGAGCCTACTTGCAAGTCTCTCCGACCTTCACAAAAAAAGTTATTCAAGAATATCTCTTTCTCCTATGTGCTTTCATCCCTAACCCTAACCCTAACCCTTCCGAAAGTCGGAGAAGCTCAAGGATGGTACCGATCGATGCGCGCTACCCCATTTAGTGGGGGTAGAGCCTACTTGCAAGTCTCTCCGACCTTCACAAAAAAAGTTATTCAAGAATATCTCCTCAGATTTGGGGGAATTTCGTCGGTCGACCTCTTCCGAAGGTCGTACAAGCTCGGGGATGGTACCAATCGATCCGCAGGACCCAAATTAGTCCAGATGCAACCACTTTCCAAGTCTCTCCGACCTTCACAAAAAAAGTTATTCAAGAATATCTCTTTCTCCTATGTGCTTTCATCCCTAACCCTAACCCTAACCCTTCCGAAAGTCGGAGAAGCTCAAGGATGGTACCGATCGATGCGCGCTACCCCATTTAGTGGGGGTAGAGCCTACTTGCAAGTCTCTCCGACCTTCACAAAAAAAGTTATTCAAGAATATATCTTTCTCCTATGTGCTTTCATCCCTAACCCTAACCCTAACCCTTCCAAAAGTCGGAGAAGCTCAAGGATGGTACCGATCGATGCGCGCTACCCCATTTAGTGGGGGTAGAGCCTACTTGCAAGTCTCTCCGACCTTCACAAAAAAAGTTATTCAAGAATATCTCTTTCTCCTATGTGCTTTCATCCCTAACCCTAACCCTAACCCTTCCGAAAGTCGGAGAAGCTCAAGGATGGTACCGATCGATGCGCGTTACCCCATTTAGTGGGGGTAGAGCCTACTTGCAAGTCTCTCCGACCTTCACAAAAAAAGTTATTCAAGAATATCTCCTCAGATTTGGGGGAATTTCGTCGGTCGACCTCTTCCGAAGGTCGTACAAGCTCGGGGATGGTACTAATCGATCCGCAGGACCCAAATTAGTCCAGATGCAACCACTTTCCAAGTCTCTCCGACCTTCACAAAAAAAGTTATTCAAGAATATCTCTTTCTCCTATGTGCTTTCATCCCTAACCCTAACCCTAACCCTTCCGAAAGTCGGAGAAGCTCAAGGATGGTACCGATCGATGCGCGCTACCCCATTTAGTGGGGGTAGAGCCTACTTGCAAGTCTCTCCGACCTTCACAAAAAAAGTTATTCAAGAATATCTCCTCAGATTTGGGGGAATTTCGTCGGTCGACCTCTTCCGAAGGTCGTACAAGCTCGGGGATGGTACCAATCGATCCGCAGGACCCAAATTAGTCCAGATGCAACCACTTTCCAAGTCTCTCCGACCTTCACAAAAAAAGTTATTCAAGAATATCTCTTTCTCCTATGTGCTTTCATCCCTAACCCTAACCCTAACCCTTCCGAAAGTCGGAGAAGCTCAAGGATGGTACCGATCGATGCGCGCTACCCCATTTAGTGGGGGTAGAGCCTACTTGCAAGTCTCTCCGACCTTCACAAAAAAAGTTATTCAAGAATATATCTTTCTCCTATGTGCTTTCATCCCTAACCCTAACCCTAACCCTTCCAAAAGTCGGAGAAGCTCAAGGATGGTACCGATCGATGCGCGCTACCCCATTTAGTGGGGGTAGAGCCTACTTGCAAGTCTCTCCGACCTTCACAAAAAAAGTTATTCAAGAATATCTCTTTCTCCTATGTGCTTTCATCCCTAACCCTAACCCTAACCCTTCCGAAAGTCGGAGAAGCTCAAGGATGGTACCGATCGATGCGCGTTACCCCATTTAGTGGGGGTAGAGCCTACTTGCAAGTCTCTCCGACCTTCACAAAAAAAGTTATTCAAGAATATCTCCTCAGATTTGGGGGAATTTCGTCGGTCGACCTCTTCCGAAGGTCGTACAAGCTCGGGGATGGTACTAATCGATCCGCAGGACCCAAATTAGTCCAGATGCAACCACTTTCCAAGTCTCTCCGACCTTCACAAAAAAAGTTATTCAAGAATATCTCTTTCTCCTATGTGCTTTCATCCCTAACCCTAACCCTAACCCTTCCGAAAGTCGGAGAAGCTCAAGGATGGTACCGATCGATGCGCGCTACCCCATTTAGTGGGGGTAGAGCCTACTTGCAAGTCTCTCCGACCTTCACAAAAAAAGTTATTCAAGAATATCTCCTCAGATTTGGGGGAATTTCGTCGGTCGACCTCTTCCGAAGGTCGTACAAGCTCGGGGATGGTACCAATCGATCCGCAGGACCCAAATTAGTCCAGATGCAACCACTTTCCAAGTCTCTCCGACCTTCACAAAAAAAGTTATTCAAGAATATCTCTTTCTCCTATGTGCTTTCATCCCTAACCCTAACCCTAACCCTTCCGAAAGTCGGAGAAGCTCAAGGATGGTACCGATCGATGCGCGCTACCCCATTTAGTGGGGGTAGAGCCTACTTGCAAGTCTCTCCGACCTTCACAAAAAAAGTTATTCAAGAATATATCTTTCTCCTATGTGCTTTCATCCCTAACCCTAACCCTAACCCTTCCAAAAGTCGGAGAAGCTCAAGGATGGTACCGATCGATGCGCGCTACCCCATTTAGTGGGGGTAGAGCCTACTTGCAAGTCTCTCCGACCTTCACAAAAAAAGTTATTCAAGAATATCTCTTTCTCCTATGTGCTTTCATCCCTAACCCTAACCCTAACCCTTCCGAAAGTCGGAGAAGCTCAAGGATGGTACCGATCGATGCGCGCTACCCCATTTAGTGGGGGTAGAGCCTACTTGCAAGTCTCTCCGACCTTCACAAAAAAAGTTATTCAAGAATATCTCCTCAGATTTGGGGGAATTTCGTCGGTCGACCTCTTCCGAAGGTCGTACAAGCTCGGGGATGGTACTAATCGATCCGCAGGACCCAAATTAGTCCAGATGCAACCACTTTCCAAGTCTCTCCGACCTTCACAAAAAAAGTTATTCAAGAATATCTCTTTCTCCTATGTGCTTTCATCCCTAACCCTAACCCTAACCCTTCCGAAAGTCGGAGAAGCTCAAGGATGGTACCGATCGATGCGCGCTACCCCATTTAGTGGGGGTAGAGCCTACTTGCAAGTCTCTCCGACCTTCACAAAAAAAGTTATTCAAGAATATCTCCTCAGATTTGGGGGAATTTCGTCGGTCGACCTCTTCCAAAGGTCGTACAAGCTCGGGGATGGTACCAATCGATCTGCAGGACCCAAATTAGTCCAGATGCAACCACTTTCCAAGTCTCTCCGACCTTCACAAAAAAAGTTATTCAAGAATATCTCTTTCTCCTATGTGCTTTCATCCCTAACCCTAACCCTAACCCTTCCGAAAGTCGGAGAAGCTCAAGGATGGTACTGATCGATGCGTGCTACCCCATTTAGTGGGGGTAGAGCCTACTTGCAAGTCTCTCCGACCTTCACAAAAAAAGTTATTCAAGAATATCTCTTTCTCCTATGTGCTTTCATCCCTAACCCTAACCCTAACCCTTCTGAAAGTCGGAGAAGCTCAAGGATGGTACCGATCGATGCGCGCTACCCCATTTAGTGGGGGTAGAGCCTACTTGCAAGTCTCTCCGACCTTCACAAAAAAAGTTATTCAAGAATATCTCCTCAGATTTGGGGGAATTTCGTCGGTCGACCTCTTCCGAAGGTCGTACAAGCTCGGGGATGGTACCAATCGATCCGCAAGACCCAAATTAGTCCAGATGCAACCACTTTCCAAGTCTCTCCGACCTTCACAAAAAAAGTTATTCAAGAATATCTCTTTCTCCTATGTGCTTTCATCCCTAACCCTAACCCTAACCCTTCCGAAAGTCGGAGAAGCTCAAGGATGGTACCGATCGATGCGCGCTACCCCATTTAGTGGGGGTAGAGCCTACTTGCAAGTCTCTCCGACCTTCACAAAAAAAGTTATTCAAGAATATATCTTTCTCCTATGTGCTTTCATCCCTAACCCTAACCCTAACCCTTCCAAAAGTCGGAGAAGCTCAAGGATGGTACCGATCGATGCGCGCTACCCCATTTAGTGGGGGTAGAGCCTACTTGCAAGTCTCTCCGACCTTCACAAAAAAAGTTATTCAAGAATATCTCTTTCTCCTATGTGCTTTCATCCCTAACCCTAACCCTAACCCTTCCGAAAGTCGGAGAAGCTCAAGGATGGTACCGATCGATGCGCGCTACCCCATTTAGTGGGGGTAGAGCCTACTTGCAAGTCTCTCCGACCTTCACAAAAAAAGTTATTCAAGAATATCTCCTCAGATTTGGGGGAATTTCGTCGGTCGACCTCTTCCGAAGGTCGTACAAGCTCGGGGATGGTACTAATCGATCCGCAGGACCCAAATTAGTCCAGATGCAACCACTTTCCAAGTCTCTCCGACCTTCACAAAAAAAGTTATTCAAGAATATCTCTTTCTCCTATGTGCTTTCATCCCTAACCCTAACCCTAACCCTTCCGAAAGTCGGAGAAGCTCAAGGATGGTACCGATCGATGCGCGCTACCCCATTTAGTGGGGGTAGAGCCTACTTGCAAGTCTCTCCGACCTTCACAAAAAAAGTTATTCAAGAATATCTCCTCAGATTTGGGGGAATTTCGTCGGTCGACCTCTTCCAAAGGTCGTACAAGCTCGGGGATGGTACCAATCGATCTGCAGGACCCAAATTAGTCCAGATGCAACCACTTTCCAAGTCTCTCCGACCTTCACAAAAAAAGTTATTCAAGAATATCTCTTTCTCCTATGTGCTTTCATCCCTAACCCTAACCCTAACCCTTCCGAAAGTCGGAGAAGCTCAAGGATGGTACTGATCGATGCGTGCTACCCCATTTAGTGGGGGTAGAGCCTACTTGCAAGTCTCTCCGACCTTCACAAAAAAAGTTATTCAAGAATATCTCTTTCTCCTATGTGCTTTCATCCCTAACCCTAACCCTAACCCTTCTGAAAGTCGGAGAAGCTCAAGGATGGTACCGATCGATGCGCGCTACCCCATTTAGTGGGGGTAGAGCCTACTTGCAAGTCTCTCCGACCTTCACAAAAAAAGTTATTCAAGAATATCTCCTCAGATTTGGGGGAATTTCGTCGGTCGACCTCTTCCGAAGGTCGTACAAGCTCGGGGATGGTACCAATCGATCCGCAAGACCCAAATTAGTCCAGATGCAACCACTTTCCAAGTCTCTCCGACCTTCACAAAAAAAGTTATTCAAGAATATCTCTTTCTCCTATGTGCTTTCATCCCTAACCCTAACCCTAACCCTTCCGAAAGTCGGAGAAGCTCAAGGATGGTACCGATCGATGCGCGCTACCCCATTTAGTGGGGGTAGAGCCTACTTGCAAGTCTCTCCGACCTTCACAAAAAAAGTTATTCAAGAATATATCTTTCTCCTATGTGCTTTCATCCCTAACCCTAACCCTAACCCTTCCAAAAGTCGGAGAAGCTCAAGGATGGTACCGATCGATGCGCGCTACCCCATTTAGTGGGGGTAGAGCCTACTTGCAAGTCTCTCCGACCTTCACAAAAAAAGTTATTCAAGAATATCTCTTTCTCCTATGTGCTTTCATCCCTAACCCTAACCCTAACCCTTCCGAAAGTCGGAGAAGCTCAAGGATGGTACCGATCGATGCGCGCTACCCCATTTAGTGGGGGTAGAGCCTACTTGCAAGTCTCTCCGACCTTCACAAAAAAAGTTATTCAAGAATATCTCCTCAGATTTGGGGGAATTTCGTCGGTCGACCTCTTCCGAAGGTCGTACAAGCTCGGGGATGGTACTAATCGATCCGCAGGACCCAAATTAGTCCAGATGCAACCACTTTCCAAGTCTCTCCGACCTTCACAAAAAAAGTTATTCAAGAATATCTCTTTCTCCTATGTGCTTTCATCCCTAACCCTAACCCTAACCCTTCCGAAAGTCGGAGAAGCTCAAGGATGGTACCGATCGATGCGCGCTACCCCATTTAGTGGGGGTAGAGCCTACTTGCAAGTCTCTCCGACCTTCACAAAAAAAGTTATTCAAGAATATCTCCTCAGATTTGGGGGAATTTCGTCGGTCGACCTCTTCCGAAGGTCGTACAAGCTCGGGGATGGTACCAATCGATCCGCAGGACCCAAATTAGTCCAGATGCAACCACTTTCCAAGTCTCTCCGACCTTCACAAAAAAAGTTATTCAAGAATATCTCTTTCTCCTATGTGCTTTCATCCCTAACCCTAACCCTAACCCTTCCGAAAGTCGGAGAAGCTCAAGGATGGTACCGATCGATGCGCGCTACCCCATTTAGTGGGGGTAGAGCCTACTTGCAAGTCTCTCCGACCTTCACAAAAAAAGTTATTCAAGAATATATCTTTCTCCTATGTGCTTTCATCCCTAACCCTAACCCTAACCCTTCCAAAAGTCGGAGAAGCTCAAGGATGGTACCGATCGATGCGCGCTACCCCATTTAGTGGGGGTAGAGCCTACTTGCAAGTCTCTCCGACCTTCACAAAAAAAGTTATTCAAGAATATCTCTTTCTCCTATGTGCTTTCATCCCTAACCCTAACCCTAACCCTTCCGAAAGTCGGAGAAGCTCAAGGATGGTACCGATCGATGCGCGCTACCCCATTTAGTGGGGGTAGAGCCTACTTGCAAGTCTCTCCGACCTTCACAAAAAAAGTTATTCAAGAATATCTCCTCAGATTTGGGGGAATTTCGTCAGTCGACCTCTTCCGAAGGTCGTACAAGCTCGGGGATGGTACTAATCGATCCGCAGGACCCAAATTAGTCCAGATGCAACCACTTTCCAAGTCTCTCCGACCTTCACAAAAAAAGTTATTCAAGAATATCTCTTTCTCCTATGTGCTTTCATCCCTAACCCTAACCCTAACCCTTCCGAAAGTCGGAGAAGCTCAAGGATGGTACCGATCGATGCGCGCTACCCCATTTAGTGGGGGTAAAGCCTACTTGCAAGTCTCTCCGACCTTCACAAAAAAAGTTATTCAAGAATATCTCCTCAGATTTGGGGGAATTTCGTCGGTCGACCTCTTCCGAAGGTCGTACAAGCTCGGGGATGGTACCAATCGATCCGCAGGACCCAAATTAGTCCAGATGCAACCACTTTCCAAGTCTCTCCGACCTTCACAAAAAAAGTTATTCAAGAATATCTCTTTCTCCTATGTGCTTTCATCCCTAACCCTAACCCTAACCCTTCCGAAAGTCGGAGAAGCTCAAGGATGGTACTGATCGATGCGCGCTACCCCATTTAGTGGGGGTAGAGCCTACTTGCAAGTCTCTCCGACCTTCACAAAAAAAGTTATTCAAGAATATATCTTTCTCCTATGTGCTTTCATCCCTAACCCTAACCCTAACCCTTCCAAAAGTCGGAGAAGCTCAAGGATGGTACTGATCGATGCGCGCTACCCCATTTAGTGGGGGTAGAGCCTACTTGCAAGTCTCTCCGACCTTCACAAAAAAAGTTATTCAAGAATATCTCTTTCTCCTATGTGCTTTCATCCCTAACCCTAACCCTAACCCTTCTGAAAGTCGGAGAAGCTCAAGGATGGTACCGATCGATGCGCGCTACCCCATTTAGTGGGGGTAGAGCCTACTTGCAAGTCTCTCCGACCTTCACAAAAAAAGTTATTCAAGAATATCTCCTCAGATTTGGGGGAATTTCGTCGGTCGACCTCTTCCGAAGGTCGTACAAGCTCGGGGATGGTACCAATCGATCCGCAAGACCCAAATTAGTCCAGATGCAACCACTTTCCAAGTCTCTCCGACCTTCACAAAAAAAGTTATTCAAGAATATCTCTTTCTCCTATGTGCTTTCATCCCTAACCCTAACCCTAACCCTTCCGAAAGTCGGAGAAGCTCAAGGATGGTACCGATCGATGCGCGCTACCCCATTTAGTGGGGGTAGAGCCTACTTGCAAGTCTCTCCGACCTTCACAAAAAAAGTTATTCAAGAATATATCTTTCTCCTATGTGCTTTCATCCCTAACCCTAACCCTAACCCTTCCAAAAGTCGGAGAAGCTCAAGGATGGTACCGATCGATGCGCGCTACCCCATTTAGTGGGGGTAGAGCCTACTTGCAAGTCTCTCCGACCTTCACAAAAAAAGTTATTCAAGAATATCTCTTTCTCCTATGTGCTTTCATCCCTAACCCTAACCCTAACCCTTCCGAAAGTCGGAGAAGCTCAAGGATGGTACCGATCGATGCGCGCTACCCCATTTAGTGGGGGTAGAGCCTACTTGCAAGTCTCTCCGACCTTCACAAAAAAAGTTATTCAAGAATATCTCCTCAGATTTGGGGGAATTTCGTCGGTCGACCTCTTCCGAAGGTCGTACAAGCTCGGGGATGGTACTAATCGATCCGCAGGACCCAAATTAGTCCAGATGCAACCACTTTCCAAGTCTCTCCGACCTTCACAAAAAAAGTTATTCAAGAATATCTCTTTCTCCTATGTGCTTTCATCCCTAACCCTAACCCTAACCCTTCCGAAAGTCGGAGAAGCTCAAGGATGGTACCGATCGATGCGCGCTACCCCATTTAGTGGGGGTAGAGCCTACTTGCAAGTCTCTCCGACCTTCACAAAAAAAGTTATTCAAGAATATCTCCTCAGATTTGGGGGAATTTCGTCGGTCGACCTCTTCCGAAGGTCGTACAAGCTCGGGGATGGTACCAATCGATCCGCAGGACCCAAATTAGTCCAGATGCAACCACTTTCCAAGTCTCTCCGACCTTCACAAAAAAAGTTATTCAAGAATATCTCTTTCTCCTATGTGCTTTCATCCCTAACCCTAACCCTAACCCTTCCGAAAGTCGGAGAAGCTCAAGGATGGTACCGATCGATGCGCGCTACCCCATTTAGTGGGGGTAGAGCCTACTTGCAAGTCTCTCCGACCTTCACAAAAAAAGTTATTCAAGAATATATCTTTCTCCTATGTGCTTTCATCCCTAACCCTAACCCTAACCCTTCCAAAAGTCGGAGAAGCTCAAGGATGGTACCGATCGATGCGCGCTACCCCATTTAGTGGGGGTAGAGCCTACTTGCAAGTCTCTCCGACCTTCACAAAAAAAGTTATTCAAGAATATCTCTTTCTCCTATGTGCTTTCATCCCTAACCCTAACCCTAACCCTTCCGAAAGTCGGAGAAGCTCAAGGATGGTACCGATCGATGCGCGCTACCCCATTTAGTGGGGGTAGAGCCTACTTGCAAGTCTCTCCGACCTTCACAAAAAAAGTTATTCAAGAATATCTCCTCAGATTTGGGGGAATTTCGTCAGTCGACCTCTTCCGAAGGTCGTACAAGCTCGGGGATGGTACTAATCGATCCGCAGGACCCAAATTAGTCCAGATGCAACCACTTTCCAAGTCTCTCCGACCTTCACAAAAAAAGTTATTCAAGAATATCTCTTTCTCCTATGTGCTTTCATCCCTAACCCTAACCCTAACCCTTCCGAAAGTCGGAGAAGCTCAAGGATGGTACCGATCGATGCGCGCTACCCCATTTAGTGGGGGTAAAGCCTACTTGCAAGTCTCTCCGACCTTCACAAAAAAAGTTATTCAAGAATATCTCCTCAGATTTGGGGGAATTTCGTCGGTCGACCTCTTCCGAAGGTCGTACAAGCTCGGGGATGGTACCAATCGATCCGCAGGACCCAAATTAGTCCAGATGCAACCACTTTCCAAGTCTCTCCGACCTTCACAAAAAAAGTTATTCAAGAATATCTCTTTCTCCTATGTGCTTTCATCCCTAACCCTAACCCTAACCCTTCCGAAAGTCGGAGAAGCTCAAGGATGGTACTGATCGATGCGCGCTACCCCATTTAGTGGGGGTAGAGCCTACTTGCAAGTCTCTCCGACCTTCACAAAAAAAGTTATTCAAGAATATATCTTTCTCCTATGTGCTTTCATCCCTAACCCTAACCCTAACCCTTCCAAAAGTCGGAGAAGCTCAAGGATGGTACTGATCGATGCGCGCTACCCCATTTAGTGGGGGTAGAGCCTACTTGCAAGTCTCTCCGACCTTCACAAAAAAAGTTATTCAAGAATATCTCTTTCTCCTATGTGCTTTCATCCCTAACCCTAACCCTAACCCTTCCGAAAGTCGGAGAAGCTCAAGGATGGTACCGATCGATGCGCGCTACCCCATTTAGTGGGGGTAGAGCCTACTTGCAAGTCTCTCCGACCTTCACAAAAAAAGTTATTCAAGAATATCTCCTCAGATTTGGGGGAATTTCGTCGGTCGACCTCTTCCGAAGGTCGTACAAGCTCGGGGATGGTACCAATCGATCTGCAGGACCCAAATTAGTCCAGATGCAACCACTTTCCAAGTCTCTCCGACCTTCACAAAAAAAGTTATTCAAGAATATCTCTTTCTCCTATGTGCTTTCATCCCTAACCCTAACCCTAACCCTTCCGAAAGTCGGAGAAGCTCAAGGATGGTACCGATCGATGCGCGCTACCCCATTTAGTTGGGGTAGAGCCTACTTGCAAGTCTCTCCGACCTTCACAAAAAAAGTTATTCAAGAATATCTCCTCAGATTTGGGGGAATTTCGTCGGTCGACCTCTTCCGAAGGTCGTACAAGCTCGGGGATGGTACCAATCGATCCGCAGGACCCAAATTAGTCCAGATGCAACCACTTTCCAAGTCTCTCCGACCTTCACAAAAAAAGTTATTCAAGAATATCTCTTTCTCCTATGTGCTTTCATCCCTAACCCTAACCCTAACCCTTCCGAAAGTCGGAGAAGCTCAAGGATGGTACCGATCGATGCGCGCTACCCCATTTAGTGGGGGTAGAGCCTACTTGCAAGTCTCTCCGACCTTCACAAAAAAAGTTATTCAAGAATATATCTTTCTCCTATGTGCTTTCATCCCTAACCCTAACCCTAACCCTTCCAAAAGTCGGAGAAGCTCAAGGATGGTACCGATCGATGCGCGCTACCCCATTTAGTGGGGGTAGAGCCTACTTGCAAGTCTCTCCGACCTTCACAAAAAAAGTTATTCAAGAATATCTCTTTCTCCTATGTGCTTTCATCCCTAACCCTAACCCTAACCCTTCCGAAAGTCGGAGAAGCTCAAGGATGGTACCGATCGATGCGCGCTACCCCATTTAGTGGGGGTAGAGCCTACTTGCAAGTCTCTCCGACCTTCACAAAAAAAGTTATTCAAGAATATCTCCTCAGATTTGGGGGAATTTCGTCGGTCGACCTCTTCCGAAGGTCGTACAAGCTCGGGGATGGTACTAATCGATCCGCAGGACCCAAATTAGTCCAGATGCAACCACTTTCCAAGTCTCTCCGACCTTCACAAAAAAAGTTATTCAAGAATATCTCTTTCTCCTATGTGCTTTCATCCCTAACCCTAACCCTAACCCTTCCGAAAGTCGGAGAAGCTCAAGGATGGTACCGATCGATGCGCGCTACCCCATTTAGTGGGGGTAGAGCCTACTTGCAAGTCTCTCCGACCTTCACAAAAAAAGTTATTCAAGAATATCTCCTCAGATTTGGGGGAATTTCGTCGGTCGACCTCTTCCGAAGGTCGTACAAGCTCGGGGATGGTACCAATCGATCCGCAGGACCCAAATTAGTCCAGATGCAACCACTTTCCAAGTCTCTCCGACCTTCACAAAAAAAGTTATTCAAGAATATCTCTTTCTCCTATGTGCTTTCATCCCTAACCCTAACCCTAACCCTTCCGAAAGTCGGAGAAGCTCAAGGATGGTACCGATCGATGCGCGCTACCCCATTTAGTGGGGGTAGAGCCTACTTGCAAGTCTCTCCGACCTTCACAAAAAAAGTTATTCAAGAATATATCTTTCTCCTATGTGCTTTCATCCCTAACCCTAACCCTAACCCTTCCAAAAGTCGGAGAAGCTCAAGGATGGTACTGATCGATGCGCGCTACCCCATTTAGTGGGGGTAGAGCCTACTTGCAAGTCTCTCCGACCTTCACAAAAAAAGTTATTCAAGAATATCTCTTTCTCCTATGTGCTTTCATCCCTAACCCTAACCCTAACCCTTCCGAAAGTCGGAGAAGCTCAAGGATGGTACCGATCGATGCGCGCTACCCCATTTAGTGGGGGTAGAGCCTACTTGCAAGTCTCTCCGACCTTCACAAAAAAAGTTATTCAAGAATATCTCCTCAGATTTGGGGGAATTTCGTCGGTCGACCTCTTCCGAAGGTCGTACAAGCTCGGGGATGGTACTAATCGATCCGCAGGACCCAAATTAGTCCAGATGCAACCACTTTCCAAGTCTTTCCGACCTTCACAAAAAAAGTTATTCAAGAATATCTCTTTCTCCTATGTGCTTTCATCCCTAACCCTAACCCTAACCCTTCCGAAAGTCGGAGAAGCTCAAGGATGGTACCGATCGATGCGCGCTACCCCATTTAGTGGGGGTAGAGCCTACTTGCAAGTCTCTCCGACCTTCACAAAAAAAGTTATTCAAGAATATCTCCTCAGATTTGGGGGAATTTCGTCGGTCGACCTCTTCCGAAGGTCGTACAAGCTCGGGGATGGTACTAATCGATCCGCAGGACCCAAATTAGTCCAGATGCAACCACTTTCCAAGTCTTTCCGACCTTCACAAAAAAAGTTATTCAAGAATATCTCTTTCTCCTATGTGCTTTCATCCCTAACCCTAACCCTAACCCTTCCGAAAGTCGGAGAAGCTCAAGGATGGTACCGATCGATGCGCGCTACCCCATTTAGTGGGGGTAGAGCCTACTTGCAAGTCTCTCCGACCTTCACAAAAAAAGTTATTCAAGAATATCTCCTCAGATTTGGGGGAATTTCGTCGGTCGACCTCTTCCAAAGGTCGTACAAGCTCGGGGATGGTACCAATCGATCCGCAGGACCCAAATTAGTCCAGATGCAACCACTTTTCAAGTCTCTCCGACCTTCACAAAAAAAGTTATTCAAGAATATCTCTTTCTCCTATGTGCTTTCATCCCTAACCCTAACCCTAACCCTTCCAAAAGTCGGAGAAGCTCAAGGATGGTACCGATCGATGCGCGCTACCCCATTTAGTGGGGGTAGAGCCTACTTGCAAGTCTCTCCGACCTTCACAAAAAAAGTTATTCAAGAATATCTCCTCAGATTTGGGGGAATTTCGTCGGTCGACCTCTTCCGAAGGTCGTACAAGCTCGGGGATGGTACCAATCGATCCGCAGGACCCAAATTAGTCCAGATGCAACCACTTTCCAAGTCTCTCCGACCTTCACAAAAAAAGTTATTCAAGAATATCTCTTTCTCCTATGTGCTTTCATCCCTAACCCTAACCCTAACCCTTCCGAAAGTCGGAGAAGCTCAAGGATGGTACCGATCGATGCGCGCTACCCCATTTAGTGGGGGTAGAGCCTACTTGCAAGTCTCTCCGACCTTCACAAAAAAAGTTATTCAAGAATATATCTTTCTCCTATGTGCTTTCATCCCTAACCCTAACCCTAACCCTTCCAAAAGTCGGAGAAGCTCAAGGATGGTACTGATCGATGCGCGCTACCCCATTTAGTGGGGGTAGAGCCTACTTGCAAGTCTCTCCGACCTTCACAAAAAAAGTTATTCAAGAATATCTCTTTCTCCTATGTGCTTTCATCCCTAACCCTAACCCTAACCCTTCCGAAAGTCGGAGAAGCTCAAGGATGGTACCGATCGATGCGCGCTACCCCATTTAGTGGGGGTAGAGCCTACTTGCAAGTCTCTCCGACCTTCACAAAAAAAGTTATTCAAGAATATCTCCTCAGATTTGGGGGAATTTCGTCGGTCGACCTCTTCCGAAGGTCGTACAAGCTCGGGGATGGTACTAATCGATCCGCAGGACCCAAATTAGTCCAGATGCAACCACTTTCCAAGTCTTTCCGACCTTCACAAAAAAAGTTATTCAAGAATATCTCTTTCTCCTATGTGCTTTCATCCCTAACCCTAACCCTAACCCTTCCGAAAGTCGGAGAAGCTCAAGGATGGTACCGATCGATGCGCGCTACCCCATTTAGTGGGGGTAGAGCCTACTTGCAAGTCTCTCCGACCTTCACAAAAAAAGTTATTCAAGAATATCTCCTCAGATTTGGGGGAATTTCGTCGGTCGACCTCTTCCGAAGGTCGTACAAGCTCGGGGATGGTACTAATCGATCCGCAGGACCCAAATTAGTCCAGATGCAACCACTTTCCAAGTCTTTCCGACCTTCACAAAAAAAGTTATTCAAGAATATCTCTTTCTCCTATGTGCTTTCATCCCTAACCCTAACCCTAACCCTTCCGAAAGTCGGAGAAGCTCAAGGATGGTACCGATCGATGCGCGCTACCCCATTTAGTGGGGGTAGAGCCTACTTGCAAGTCTCTCCGACCTTCACAAAAAAAGTTATTCAAGAATATCTCCTCAGATTTGGGGGAATTTCGTCGGTCGACCTCTTCCAAAGGTCGTACAAGCTCGGGGATGGTACCAATCGATCCGCAGGACCCAAATTAGTCCAGATGCAACCACTTTTCAAGTCTCTCCGACCTTCACAAAAAAAGTTATTCAAGAATATCTCTTTCTCCTATGTGCTTTCATCCCTAACCCTAACCCTAACCCTTCCAAAAGTCGGAGAAGCTCAAGGATGGTACCGATCGATGCGCGCTACCCCATTTAGTGGGGGTAGAGCCTACTTGCAAGTCTCTCCGACCTTCACAAAAAAAGTTATTCAAGAATATCTCCTCAGATTTGGGGGAATTTCGTCGGTCGACCTCTTCCGAAGGTCGTACAAGCTCGGGGATGGTACCAATCGATCCGCAGGACCCAAATTAGTCCAGATGCAACCACTTTCCAAGTCTCTCCGACCTTCACAAAAAAAGTTATTCAAGAATATCTCTTTCTCCTATGTGCTTTCATCCCTAACCCTAACCCTAACCCTTCCGAAAGTCGGAGAAGCTCAAGGATGGTACCGATCGATGCGCGCTACCCCATTTAGTGGGGGTAGAGCCTACTTGCAAGTCTCTCCGACCTTCACAAAAAAAGTTATTCAAGAATATATCTTTCTCCTATGTGCTTTCATCCCTAACCCTAACCCTAACCCTTCCAAAAGTCGGAGAAGCTCAAGGATGGTACCGATCGATGCGCGCTACCCCATTTAGTGGGGGTAGAGCCTACTTGCAAGTCTCTCCGACCTTCACAAAAAAAGTTATTCAAGAATATCTCTTTCTCCTATGTGCTTTCATCCCTAACCCTAACCCTAACCCTTCCGAAAGTCGGAGAAGCTCAAGGATGGTACCGATCGATGCGCGCTACCCCATTTAGTGGGGGTAGAGCCTACTTGCAAGTCTCTCCGACCTTCACAAAAAAAGTTATTCAAGAATATCTCCTCAGATTTGGGGGAATTTCGTCAGTCGACCTCTTCCGAAGGTCGTACAAGCTCGGGGATGGTACTAATCGATCCGCAGGACCCAAATTAGTCCAGATGCAACCACTTTCCAAGTCTCTCCGACCTTCACAAAAAAAGTTATTCAAGAATATCTCTTTCTCCTATGTGCTTTCATCCCTAACCCTAACCCTAACCCTTCCGAAAGTCGGAGAAGCTCAAGGATGGTACCGATCGATGCGCGCTACCCCATTTAGTGGGGGTAAAGCCTACTTGCAAGTCTCTCCGACCTTCACAAAAAAAGTTATTCAAGAATATCTCCTCAGATTTGGGGGAATTTCGTCGGTCGACCTCTTCCGAAGGTCGTACAAGCTCGGGGATGGTACCAATCGATCCGCAGGACCCAAATTAGTCCAGATGCAACCACTTTCCAAGTCTCTCCGACCTTCACAAAAAAAGTTATTCAAGAATATCTCTTTCTCCTATGTGCTTTCATCCCTAACCCTAACCCTAACCCTTCCGAAAGTCGGAGAAGCTCAAGGATGGTACTGATCGATGCGCGCTACCCCATTTAGTGGGGGTAGAGCCTACTTGCAAGTCTCTCCGACCTTCACAAAAAAAGTTATTCAAGAATATATCTTTCTCCTATGTGCTTTCATCCCTAACCCTAACCCTAACCCTTCCAAAAGTCGGAGAAGCTCAAGGATGGTACTGATCGATGCGCGCTACCCCATTTAGTGGGGGTAGAGCCTACTTGCAAGTCTCTCCGACCTTCACAAAAAAAGTTATTCAAGAATATCTCTTTCTCCTATGTGCTTTCATCCCTAACCCTAACCCTAACCCTTCCGAAAGTCGGAGAAGCTCAAGGATGGTACCGATCGATGCGCGCTACCCCATTTAGTGGGGGTAGAGCCTACTTGCAAGTCTCTCCGACCTTCACAAAAAAAGTTATTCAAGAATATCTCCTCAGATTTGGGGGAATTTCGTCGGTCGACCTCTTCCGAAGGTCGTACAAGCTCGGGGATGGTACCAATCGATCTGCAGGACCCAAATTAGTCCAGATGCAACCACTTTCCAAGTCTCTCCGACCTTCACAAAAAAAGTTATTCAAGAATATCTCTTTCTCCTATGTGCTTTCATCCCTAACCCTAACCCTAACCCTTCCGAAAGTCGGAGAAGCTCAAGGATGGTACCGATCGATGCGCGCTACCCCATTTAGTTGGGGTAGAGCCTACTTGCAAGTCTCTCCGACCTTCACAAAAAAAGTTATTCAAGAATATCTCCTCAGATTTGGGGGAATTTCGTCGGTCGACCTCTTCCGAAGGTCGTACAAGCTCGGGGATGGTACCAATCGATCCGCAGGACCCAAATTAGTCCAGATGCAACCACTTTCCAAGTCTCTCCGACCTTCACAAAAAAAGTTATTCAAGAATATCTCTTTCTCCTATGTGCTTTCATCCCTAACCCTAACCCTAACCCTTCCGAAAGTCGGAGAAGCTCAAGGATGGTACCGATCGATGCGCGCTACCCCATTTAGTGGGGGTAGAGCCTACTTGCAAGTCTCTCCGACCTTCACAAAAAAAGTTATTCAAGAATATATCTTTCTCCTATGTGCTTTCATCCCTAACCCTAACCCTAACCCTTCCAAAAGTCGGAGAAGCTCAAGGATGGTACCGATCGATGCGCGCTACCCCATTTAGTGGGGGTAGAGCCTACTTGCAAGTCTCTCCGACCTTCACAAAAAAAGTTATTCAAGAATATCTCTTTCTCCTATGTGCTTTCATCCCTAACCCTAACCCTAACCCTTCCGAAAGTCGGAGAAGCTCAAGGATGGTACCGATCGATGCGCGCTACCCCATTTAGTGGGGGTAGAGCCTACTTGCAAGTCTCTCCGACCTTCACAAAAAAAGTTATTCAAGAATATCTCCTCAGATTTGGGGGAATTTCGTCGGTCGACCTCTTCCGAAGGTCGTACAAGCTCGGGGATGGTACTAATCGATCCGCAGGACCCAAATTAGTCCAGATGCAACCACTTTCCAAGTCTCTCCGACCTTCACAAAAAAAGTTATTCAAGAATATCTCTTTCTCCTATGTGCTTTCATCCCTAACCCTAACCCTAACCCTTCCGAAAGTCGGAGAAGCTCAAGGATGGTACAGATCGATGCGCGCTACCCCATTTAGTGGGGGTAGAGCCTACTTGCAAGTCTCTCCGACCTTCACAAAAAAAGTTATTCAAGAATATCTCCTCAGATTTGGGGGAATTTCGTCGGTCGACCTCTTCCGAAGGTCGTACAAGCTCGGGGATGGTACCAATCGATCCGCAGGACCCAAATTAGTCCAGATGCAACCACTTTCCAAGTCTCTCCGACCTTCACAAAAAAAGTTATTCAAGAATATCTCTTTCTCCTATGTGCTTTCATCCCTAACCCTAACCCTAACCCTTCCGAAAGTCGGAGAAGCTCAAGGATGGTACCGATCGATGCGCGCTACCCCATTTAGTGGGGGTAGAGCCTACTTGCAAGTCTCTCCGACCTTCACAAAAAAAGTTATTCAAGAATATATCTTTCTCCTATGTGCTTTCATCCCTAACCCTAACCCTAACCCTTCCAAAAGTCGGAGAAGCTCAAGGATGGTACTGATCGATGCGCGCTACCCCATTTAGTGGGGGTAGAGCCTACTTGCAAGTCTCTCCGACCTTCACAAAAAAAGTTATTCAAGAATATCTCTTTCTCCTATGTGCTTTCATCCCTAACCCTAACCCTAACCCTTCCGAAAGTCGGAGAAGCTCAAGGATGGTACCGATCGATGCGCGCTACCCCATTTAGTGGGGGTAGAGCCTACTTGCAAGTCTCTCCGACCTTCACAAAAAAAGTTATTCAAGAATATCTCCTCAGATTTGGGGGAATTTCGTCGGTCGACCTCTTCCGAAGGTCGTACAAGCTCGGGGATGGTACTAATCGATCCGCAGGACCCAAATTAGTCCAGATGCAACCACTTTCCAAGTCTTTCCGACCTTCACAAAAAAAGTTATTCAAGAATATCTCTTTCTCCTATGTGCTTTCATCCCTAACCCTAACCCTAACCCTTCCGAAAGTCGGAGAAGCTCAAGGATGGTACCGATCGATGCGCGCTACCCCATTTAGTGGGGGTAGAGCCTACTTGCAAGTCTCTCCGACCTTCACAAAAAAAGTTATTCAAGAATATATCTTTCTCCTATGTGCTTTCATCCCTAACCCTAACCCTAACCCTTCCAAAAGTCGGAGAAGCTCAAGGATGGTACTGATCGATGCGCGCTACCCCATTTAGTGGGGGTAGAGCCTACTTGCAAGTCTCTCCGACCTTCACAAAAAAAGTTATTCAAGAATATCTCTTTCTCCTATGTGCTTTCATCCCTAACCCTAACCCTAACCCTTCCGAAAGTCGGAGAAGCTCAAGGATGGTACCGATCGATGCGCGCTACCCCATTTAGTGGGGGTAGAGCCTACTTGCAAGTCTCTCCGACCTTCACAAAAAAAGTTATTCAAGAATATATCTTTCTCCTATGTGCTTTCATCCCTAACCCTAACCCTAACCCTTCCAAAAGTCGGAGAAGCTCAAGGATGGTACCGATCGATGCGCGCTACCCCATTTAGTGGGGGTAGAGCCTACTTGCAAGTCTCTCCGACCTTCACAAAAAAAGTTATTCAAGAATATCTCTTTCTCCTATGTGCTTTCATCCCTAACCCTAACCCTTCCGAAAGTCGGAGAAGCTCAAGGATGGTACCGATCGATGCGCGCTACCCCATTTAGTGGGGGTAGAGCCTACTTGCAAGTCTTTCCGACCTTCACAAAAAAAGTTATTCAAGAATATCTCCTCAGATTTGGGGGAATTTCGTCGGTCGACCTCTTCCGAAGGTCGTACAAGCTCGGGGATGGTACTAATCGATCCGCAGGACCCAAATTAGTCCAGATGCAACCACTTTCCAAGTCTCTCCGACCTTCACAAAAAAAGTTATTCAAGAATATCTCTTTCTCCTATGTGCTTTCATCCCTAACCCTAACCCTAACCCTTCCGAAAGTCGGAGAAGCTCAAGGATGGTACCGATCGATGCGCGCTACCCCATTTAGTGGGGGTAGAGCCTACTTGCAAGTCTCTCCGACCTTCACAAAAAAAGTTATTCAAGAATATCTCCTCAGATTTGGGGGAATTTCGTCGGTCGACCTCTTCCGAAGGTCGTACAAGCTCGGGGATGGTACCAATCGATCCGCAGGACCCAAATTAGTCCAGATGCAACCACTTTCCAAGTCTCTCCGACCTTCACAAAAAAAGTTATTCAAGAATATCTCTTTCTCCTATGTGCTTTCATCCCTAACCCTAACCCTAACCCTTCCGAAAGTCGGAGAAGCTCAAGGATGGTACCGATCGATGCGTGCTACCCCATTTAGTGGGGGTAGAGCCTACTTGCAAGTCTCTCCGACCTTCACAAAAAAAGTTATTCAAGAATATATCTTTCTCCTATGTGCTTTCATCCCTAACCCTAACCCTAACCCTTCCAAAAGTCGGAGAAGCTCAAGAATGGTACCGATCGATGCGCGCTAACCCATTTAGTGGGGGTAGAGCCTACTTGCAAGTCTCTCCGACCTTCACAAAAAAAGTTATTCAAGAATATCTCTTTCTCCTATGTGCTTTCATCCCTAACCCTAACCCTAACCCTTCCGAAAGTCGGAGAAGCTCAAGGATGGTACCGATCGATGCGCGCTACCCCATTTAGTGGGGGTAGAGCCTACTTGCAAGTCTCTCCGACCTTCACAAAAAAAGTTATTCAAGAATATCTCCTCAGATTTGGGGGAATTTCGTCGGTCGACCTCTTCCGAAGGTCGTACAAGCTCGGGGATGGTACTAATCGATCCGCAGGACCCAAATTAGTCCAGATGCAACCACTTTCCAAGTCTCTCCGACCTTCACAAAAAAAGTTATTCAAGAATATCTCTTTCTCCTATGTGCTTTCATCCCTAACCCTAACCCTAACCCTTCCGAAAGTCGGAGAAGCTCAAGGATGGTACCGATCGATGCGCGCTACCCCATTTAGTGGGGGTAGAGCCTACTTGCAAGTCTCTCCGACCTTCACAAAAAAAGTTATTCAAGAATATCTCCTCAGATTTGGGGGAATTTCGTCGGTCGACCTCTTCCGAAGGTCGTACAAGCTCGGGGATGGTACCAATCGATCCGCAGGACCCAAATTAGTCCAGATGCAACCACTTTCCAAGTCTCTCCGACCTTCACAAAAAAAGTTATTCAAGAATATCTCTTTCTCCTATGTGCTTTCATCCCTAACCCTAACCCTAACCCTTCCGAAAGTCGGAGAAGCTCAAGGATGGTACCGATCGATGCGCGCTACCCCATTTAGTGGGGGTAGAGCCTACTTGCAAGTCTCTCCGACCTTCACAAAAAAAGTTATTCAAGAATATATCTTTCTCCTATGTGCTTTCATCCCTAACCCTAACCCTAACCCTTCCAAAAGTCGGAGAAGCTCAAGGATGGTACCGATCGATGCGCGCTACCCCATTTAGTGGGGGTAGAGCCTACTTGCAAGTCTCTCCGACCTTCACAAAAAAAGTTATTCAAGAATATCTCTTTCTCCTATGTGCTTTCATCCCTAACCCTAACCCTTCCGAAAGTCGGAGAAGCTCAAGGATGGTACCGATCGATGCGCGCTACCCCATTTAGTGGGGGTAGAGCCTACTTGCAAGTCTTTCCGACCTTCACAAAAAAAGTTATTCAAGAATATCTCCTCAGATTTGGGGGAATTTCGTCGGTCGACCTCTTCCGAAGGTCGTACAAGCTCGGGGATGGTACTAATCGATCCGCAGGACCCAAATTAGTCCAGATGCAACCACTTTCCAAGTCTCTCCGACCTTCACAAAAAAAGTTATTCAAGAATATCTCTTTCTCCTATGTGCTTTCATCCCTAACCCTAACCCTAACCCTTCCGAAAGTCGGAGAAGCTCAAGGATGGTACCGATCGATGCGCGCTACCCCATTTAGTGGGGGTAGAGCCTACTTGCAAGTCTCTCCGACCTTCACAAAAAAAGTTATTCAAGAATATCTCCTCAGATTTGGGGGAATTTCGTCGGTCGACCTCTTCCGAAGGTCGTACAAGCTCGGGGATGGTACCAATCGATCCGCAGGACCCAAATTAGTCCAGATGCAACCACTTTCCAAGTCTCTCCGACCTTCACAAAAAAAGTTATTCAAGAATATCTCTTTCTCCTATGTGCTTTCATCCCTAACCCTAACCCTAACCCTTCCGAAAGTCGGAGAAGCTCAAGGATGGTACCGATCGATGCGTGCTACCCCATTTAGTGGGGGTAGAGCCTACTTGCAAGTCTCTCCGACCTTCACAAAAAAAGTTATTCAAGAATATATCTTTCTCCTATGTGCTTTCATCCCTAACCCTAACCCTAACCCTTCCAAAAGTCGGAGAAGCTCAAGAATGGTACCGATCGATGCGCGCTAACCCATTTAGTGGGGGTAGAGCCTACTTGCAAGTCTCTCCGACCTTCACAAAAAAAGTTATTCAAGAATATCTCTTTCTCCTATGTGCTTTCATCCCTAACCCTAACCCTAACCCTTCCGAAAGTCGGAGAAGCTCAAGGATGGTACCGATCGATGCGCGCTACCCCATTTAGTGGGGGTAGAGCCTACTTGCAAGTCTCTCCGACCTTCACAAAAAAAGTTATTCAAGAATATCTCCTCAGATTTGGGGGAATTTCGTCGGTCGACCTCTTCCGAAGGTCGTACAAGCTCGGGGATGGTACTAATCGATCCGCAGGACCCAAATTAGTCCAGATGCAACCACTTTCCAAGTCTCTCCGACCTTCACAAAAAAAGTTATTCAAGAATATCTCTTTCTCCTATGTGCTTTCATCCCTAACCCTAACCCTAACCCTTCCGAAAGTCGGAGAAGCTCAAGGATGGTACCGATCGATGCGCGCTACCCCATTTAGTGGGGGTAGAGCCTACTTGCAAGTCTCTCCGACCTTCACAAAAAAAGTTATTCAAGAATATCTCCTCAGATTTGGGGGAATTTCGTCGGTCGACCTCTTGCGAAGGTCGTACAAGCTCGGGGATGGTACCAATCGATCCGCAGGACCCAAATTAGTCCAGATGCAACCACTTTCCAAGTCTCTCCGACCTTCACAAAAAAAGTTATTCAAGAATATCTCTTTCTCCTATGTGCTTTCATCCCTAACCCTAACCCTAACCCTTCCGAAAGTCGGAGAAGCTCAAGGATGGTACCGATCGATGCGTGCTACCCCATTTAGTGGGGGTAGAGCCTACTTGCAAGTCTCTCCGACCTTCACAAAAAAAGTTATTCAAGAATATATCTTTCTCCTATGTGCTTTCATCCCTAACCCTAACCCTAACCCTTCCAAAAGTCGGAGAAGCTCAAGGATGGTACCGATCGATGCGCGCTAACCCATTTAGTGGGGGTAGAGCCTACTTGCAAGTCTCTCCGACCTTCACAAAAAAAGTTATTCAAGAATATCTCTTTCTCCTATGTGCTTTCATCCCTAACCCTAACCCTAACCCTTCCGAAAGTCGGAGAAGCTCAAGGATGGTACCGATCGATGCGCGCTACCCCATTTAGTGGGGGTAGAGCCTACTTGCAAGTCTCTCCGACCTTCACAAAAAAAGTTATTCAAGAATATCTCCTCAGATTTGGGGGAATTTCGTCGGTCGACCTCTTCCGAAGGTCGTACAAGCTCGGGGATGGTACTAATCGATCCGCAGGACCCAAATTAGTCCAGATGCAACCACTTTCCAAGTCTCTCCGACCTTCACAAAAAAAGTTATTCAAGAATATCTCTTTCTCCTATGTGCTTTCATCCCTAACCCTAACCCTAACCCTTCCGAAAGTCGGAGAAGCTCAAGGATGGTACCGATCGATGCGCGCTACCCCATTTAGTGGGGGTAGAGCCTACTTGCAAGTCTCTCCGACCTTCACAAAAAAAGTTATTCAAGAATATCTCCTCAGATTTGGGGGAATTTCGTCGGTCGACCTCTTCCAAAGGTCGTATAAGCTCGGGGATGGTACCAATCGATCCGCAGGACCCAAATTAGTCCAGATGCAACCACTTTCCAAGTCTCTCCGACCTTCACAAAAAAAGTTATTCAAGAATATCTCTTTCTCCTATGTGCTTTCATCCCTAACCCTAACCCTTCCGAAAGTCGGAGAAGCTCAAGAATGGTACCGATCGATGCGCGCTACCCCATTTAGTGGGGGTAGAGCCTACTTGCAAGTCTCTCCGACCTTCACAAAAAAAGTTATTCAAGAATATCTCTTTCTCCTATGTGCTTTCATCCCTAACCCTAACCCTAACCCTTCCGAAAGTCGGAGAAGCTCAAGGATGGTACCGATCGATGCGCGCTACCCCATTTAGTGGGGGTAGAGCCTACTTGCAAGTCTCTCCGACCTTCACAAAAAAAGTTATTCAAGAATATCTCCTCAGATTTGGGGGAATTTCGTCGGTCGACCTCTTCCGAAGGTCGTACAAGCTCGGGGATGGTACCAATCGATCCGCAGGACCCAAATTAGTCCAGATGCAACCACTTTCCAAGTCTCTCCAACCTTCACAAAAAAAGTTATTCAAGAATATCTCTTTCTCCTATGTGCTTTCATCCCTAACCCTAACCCTAACCCTTCCGAAAGTCGGAGAAGCTCAAGGATGGTACCGATCGATGCGCGCTACCCCATTTAGTGGGGGTAGAGCCTACTTGCAAGTCTCTCCGACCTTCACAAAAAAAGTTATTCAAGAATATCTCTTTCTCCTATGTGCTTTCATCCCTAACCCTAACCCTAACCCTTCCGAAAGTCGGAGAAGCTCAAGGATGGTACCGATCGATGCGCGCTACCCCATTTAGTGGGGGTAGAGCCTACTTGCAAGTCTCTCCGACCTTCACAAAAAAAGTTATTCAAGAATATCTCTTTCTCCTATGTGCTTTCATCCCTAACCCTAACCCTAACCCTTCCGAAAGTCGGAGAAGCTCAAGGATGGTACCGATCGATGCGCGCTACCCCATTTAGTGGGGGTAGAGCCTACTTGCAAGTCTCTCCGACCTTCACAAAAAAAGTTATTCAAGAATATCTCATCAGATTTGGGGGAATTTCGTCGGTCGACCTCTTCCGAAGGTCGTACAAGCTCGGGGATGGTACCAATCGATCCGCAGGACCCAAATTAGTCCAGATGCAACCACTTTCCAAGTCTCTCCGACCTTCACAAAAAAAGTTATTCAAGAATATCTCTTTCTCCTATGTGCTTTCATCCCTAACCCTAACCCTAACCCTTCCGAAAGTCGGAGAAGCTCAAGGATGGTACCGATCGATGCGCGCTACCCCATTTAGTGGGGGTAGAGCCTACTTGCAAGTCTCTCCGACCTTCACAAAAAAAGTTATTCAAGAATATATCTTTCTCCTATGTGCTTTCATCCCTAACCCTAACCCTAACCCTTCCAAAAGTCGGAGAAGCTCAAGGATGGTACCGATCGATGCGCGCTACCCCATTTAGTGGGGGTAGAGCCTACTTGCAAGTCTCTCCGACCTTCACAAAAAAAGTTATTCAAGAATATCTCTTTCTCCTATGTGCTTTCATCCCTAACCCTAACCCTAACCCTTCCGAAAGTCGGAGAAGCTCAAGGATGGTACCGATCGATGCGCGTTACCCCATTTAGTGGGGGTAGAGCCTACTTGCAAGTCTCTCCGACCTTCACAAAAAAAGTTATTCAAGAATATCTCCTCAGATTTGGGGGAATTTCGTCGGTCGACCTCTTTCGAAGGTCGTACAAGCTCGGGGATGGTACCAATCGATCCGCAGGACCCAAATTAGTCCAGATGCAACCACTTTCCAAGTCTCTCCGACCTTCACAAAAAAAGTTATTCAAGAATATCTCTTTCTCCTATGTGCTTTCATCCCTAACCCTAACCCTAACCCTTCCGAAAGTCGGAGAAGCTCAAGGATGGTACCGATCGATGCGCGCTACCCCATTTAGTGGGGGTAGAGCCTACTTGCAAGTCTCTCCGACCTTCACAAAAAAAGTTATTCAAGAATATATCTTTCTCCTATGTGCTTTCATCCCTAACCCTAACCCTAACCCTTCCAAAAGTCGGAGAAGCTCAAGGATGGTACCGATCGATGCGCGCTACCCCATTTAGTGGGGGTAGAGCCTACTTGCAAGTCTCTCCGACCTTCACAAAAAAAGTTATTCAAGAATATCTCTTTCTCCTATGTGCTTTCATCCCTAACCCTAACCCTAACCCTTCCGAAAGTCGGAGAAGCTCAAGGATGGTACCGATCGATGCGCGTTACCCCATTTAGTGGGGGTAGAGCCTACTTGCAAGTCTCTCCGACCTTCACAAAAAAAGTTATTCAAGAATATCTCCTCAGATTTGGGGGAATTTCGTCGGTCGACCTCTTTCGAAGGTCGTACAAGCTCGGGGATGGTACCAATCGATCCGCAGGACCCAAATTAGTCCAGATGCAACCACTTTCCAAGTCTCTCCGACCTTCACAAAAAAAGTTATTCAAGAATATCTCTTTCTCCTATGTGCTTTCATCCCTAACCCTAACCCTAACCCTTCCGAAAGTCGGAGAAGCTCAAGGATGGTACCGATCGATGCGCGCTACCCCATTTAGTGGGGGTAGAGCCTACTTGCAAGTCTCTCCGACCTTCACAAAAAAAGTTATTCAAGAATATCTCCTCAGATTTGGGGGAATTTCGTCGGTCGACCTCTTCCGAAGGTCGTACAAGCTCGGGGATGGTACCAATCGATCCGCAGGACCCAAATTAGTCCAGATGCAACCACTTTCCAAGTCTCTCCGACCTTCACAAAAAAAGTTATTCAAGAATATCTCTTTCTCCTATGTGCTTTCATCCCTAACCCTAACTCTAACCCTTCCGAAAGTCGGAGAAGCTCAAGGATGGTACTGATCGATGCGCGCTACCCCATTTAGTGGGGGTAGAGCCTACTTGCAAGTCTCTCCGACCTTCACAAAAAAAGTTATTCAAGAATATCTCTTTCTCCTATGTGCTTTCATCCCTAACCCTAACCCTAACCCTTCCGAAAGTCGGAGAAGCTCAAGGATGGTACCGATCGATGCGCGCTACCCCATTTAGTGGGGGTAGAGCCTACTTGCAAGTCTCTCCGACCTTCACAAAAAAAGTTATTCAAGAATATCTCCTCAGATTTGGGGGAATTTCGTCGGTCGACCTCTTCCAAAGGTCGTACAAGCTCGGGGATGGTACCAATCGATCTGCAGGACCCAAATTAGTCCAGATGCAACCACTTTCCAAGTCTCTCCGACCTTCACAAAAAAAGTTATTCAAGAATATCTCTTTCTCCTATGTGCTTTCATCCCTAACCCTAACCCTTCCGAAAGTCGGAGAAGCTCAAGAATGGTACCGATCGATGCGCGCTACCCCATTTAGTGGGGGTAGAGCCTACTTGCAAGTCTCTCCGACCTTCACAAAAAAAGTTATTCAAGAATATCTCTTTCTCCTATGTGCTTTCATCCCTAACCCTAACCCTAACCCTTCCGAAAGTCGGAGAAGCTCAAGGATGGTACCGATCGATGCGCGCTACCCCATTTAGTGGGGGTAGAGCCTACTTGCAAGTCTCTCCGACCTTCACAAAAAAAGTTATTCAAGAATATCTCCTCAGATTTGGGGGAATTTCGTCGGTCGACCTCTTCCGAAGGTCGTACAAGCTCGGGGATGGTACCAATCGATCCGCAGGACCCAAATTAGTCCAGATGCAACCACTTTCCAAGTCTCTCCAACCTTCACAAAAAAAGTTATTCAAGAATATCTCTTTCTCCTATGTGCTTTCATCCCTAACCCTAACCCTAACCCTTCCGAAAGTCGGAGAAGCTCAAGGATGGTACCGATCGATGCGCGCTACCCCATTTAGTGGGGGTAGAGCCTACTTGCAAGTCTCTCCGACCTTCACAAAAAAAGTTATTCAAGAATATCTCTTTCTCCTATGTGCTTTCATCCCTAACCCTAACCCTAACCCTTCCGAAAGTCGGAGAAGCTCAAGGATGGTACCGATCGATGCGCGCTACCCCATTTAGTGGGGGTAGAGCCTACTTGCAAGTCTCTCCGACCTTCACAAAAAAAGTTATTCAAGAATATCTCTTTCTCCTATGTGCTTTCATCCCTAACCCTAACCCTAACCCTTCCGAAAGTCGGAGAAGCTCAAGGATGGTACCGATCGATGCGCGCTACCCCATTTAGTGGGGGTAGAGCCTACTTGCAAGTCTCTCCGACCTTCACAAAAAAAGTTATTCAAGAATATCTCATCAGATTTGGGGGAATTTCGTCGGTCGACCTCTTCCGAAGGTCGTACAAGCTCGGGGATGGTACCAATCGATCCGCAGGACCCAAATTAGTCCAGATGCAACCACTTTCCAAGTCTCTCCGACCTTCACAAAAAAAGTTATTCAAGAATATCTCTTTCTCCTATGTGCTTTCATCCCTAACCCTAACCCTAACCCTTCCGAAAGTCGGAGAAGCTCAAGGATGGTACCGATCGATGCGCGCTACCCCATTTAGTGGGGGTAGAGCCTACTTGCAAGTCTCTCCGACCTTCACAAAAAAAGTTATTCAAGAATATATCTTTCTCCTATGTGCTTTCATCCCTAACCCTAACCCTAACCCTTCCAAAAGTCGGAGAAGCTCAAGGATGGTACCGATCGATGCGCGCTACCCCATTTAGTGGGGGTAGAGCCTACTTGCAAGTCTCTCCGACCTTCACAAAAAAAGTTATTCAAGAATATCTCTTTCTCCTATGTGCTTTCATCCCTAACCCTAACCCTAACCCTTCCGAAAGTCGGAGAAGCTCAAGGATGGTACCGATCGATGCGCGTTACCCCATTTAGTGGGGGTAGAGCCTACTTGCAAGTCTCTCCGACCTTCACAAAAAAAGTTATTCAAGAATATCTCCTCAGATTTGGGGGAATTTCGTCGGTCGACCTCTTCCGAAGGTCGTACAAGCTCGGGGATGGTACCAATCGATCCGCAGGACCCAAATTAGTCCAGATGCAACCACTTTCCAAGTCTCTCCGACCTTCACAAAAAAAGTTATTCAAGAATATCTCTTTCTCCTATGTGCTTTCATCCCTAACCCTAACCCTAACCCTTCCGAAAGTCGGAGAAGCTCAAGGATGGTACCGATCGATGCGCGCTACCCCATTTAGTGGGGGTAGAGCCTACTTGCAAGTCTCTCCGACCTTCACAAAAAAAGTTATTCAAGAATATCTCCTCAGATTTGGGGGAATTTCGTCGGTCGACCTCTTCCGAAGGTCGTACAAGCTCGGGGATGGTACCAATCGATCCGCAGGACCCAAATTAGTCCAGATGCAACCACTTTCCAAGTCTCTCCGACCTTCACAAAAAAAGTTATTCAAGAATATCTCTTTCTCCTATGTGCTTTCATCCCTAACCCTAACTCTAACCCTTCCGAAAGTCGGAGAAGCTCAAGGATGGTACTGATCGATGCGCGCTACCCCATTTAGTGGGGGTAGAGCCTACTTGCAAGTCTCTCCGACCTTCACAAAAAAAGTTATTCAAGAATATCTCTTTCTCCTATGTGCTTTCATCCCTAACCCTAACCCTAACCCTTCCGAAAGTCGGAGAAGCTCAAGGATGGTACCGATCGATGCGCGCTACCCCATTTAGTGGGGGTAGAGCCTACTTGCAAGTCTCTCCGACCTTCACAAAAAAAGTTATTCAAGAATATCTCCTCAGATTTGGGGGAATTTCGTCGGTCGACCTCTTCCGAAGGTCGTACAAGCTCGGGGATGGTACCAATCGATCCGCAGGACCCAAATTAGTCCAGATGCAACCACTTTCCAAGTCTCTCCGACCTTCACAAAAAAAGTTATTCAAGAATATCTCTTTCTCCTATGTGCTTTCATCCCTAACCCTAACCCTAACCCTTCCGAAAGTCGGAGAAGCTCAAGGATGGTACCGATCGATGCGCGCTACCCCATTTAGTGGGGGTAGAGCCTACTTGCAAGTCTCTCCGACCTTCACAAAAAAAGTTATTCAAGAATATCTCCTCAGATTTGGGGGAATTTCGTCGGTCGACCTCTTCCAAAGGTCGTACAAGCTCGGGGATGGTACCAATCGATCCGCAGGACCCAAATTAGTCCAGATGCAACCACTTTCCAAGTCTCTCCGACCTTCACAAAAAAAGTTATTCAAGAATATCTCTTTCTCCTATGTGCTTTCATCCCTAACCCTAACCCTAACCCTTCCGAAAGTCGGAGAAGCTCAAGGATGGTACCGATCGATGCGCGCTACCCCATTTAGTGGGGGTAGAGCCTACTTGCAAGTCTCTCCGACCTTCACAAAAAAAGTTATTCAAGAATATCTCTTTCTCCTATGTGCTTTCATCCCTAACCCTAACCCTAACCCTTCCGAAAGTCGGAGAAGCTCAAGGATGGTACCGATCGATGCGCGCTACCCCATTTAGTGGGGGTAGAGCCTACTTGCAAGTCTCTCCGACCTTCACAAAAAAAGTTATTCAAGAATATCTCTTTCTCCTATGTGCTTTCATCCCTAACCCTAACCCTAACCCTTCCGAAAGTCGGAGAAGCTCAAGGATGGTACCGATCGATGCGCGCTACCCCATTTAGTGGGGGTAGAGCCTACTTGCAAGTCTCTCCGACCTTCACAAAAAAAGTTATTCAAGAATATCTCCTCAGATTTGGGGGAATTTCGTCGGTCGACCTCTTCCGAAGGTCGTACAAGCTCGGGGATGGTACTAATCGATCCGCAGGACCCAAATTAGTCCAGATGCAACCACTTTCCAAGTCTCTCCGACCTTCACAAAAAAAGTTATTCAAGAATATCTCTTTCTCCTATGTGCTTTCATCCCTAACCCTAACCCTAACCCTTCCGAAAGTCGGAGAAGCTCAAGGATGGTACCGATCGATGCGCGCTACCCCATTTAGTGGGGGTAGAGCCTACTTGCAAGTCTCTCCGACCTTCACAAAAAAAGTTATTCAAGAATATCTCCTCAGATTTGGGGGAATTTCGTCGGTCGACCTCTTCCGAAGGTCGTACAAGCTCGGGGATGGTACCAATCGATCCGCAGGACCCAAATTAGTCCAGATGCAACCACTTTCCAAGTCTCTCCGACCTTCACAAAAAAAGTTATTCAAGAATATCTCTTTCTCCTATGTGCTTTCATCCCTAACCCTAACCCTAACCCTTCCGAAAGTCGGAGAAGCTCAAGGATGGTACCGATCGATGCGCGCTACCCCATTTAGTGGGGGTAGAGCCTACTTGCAAGTCTCTCCGACCTTCACAAAAAAGGTTATTCAAGAATATCTCCTCAGATTTGGGGGAATTTTTTTTCGGTCGACCTCTTCCAAAGGTCGTACAAGCTCGGGGATGGTACCAATCGATCCGCAGGACCCAAATTAGTCCAGATGCAACCACTTTCCAAGTCTCTCCGACCTTCACAAAAAAAGTTATTCAAGAATATCTCTTTCTCCTATGTGCTTTCATCCCTAACCCTAACCCTAACCCTTCCGAAAGTCGGAGAAGCTCAAGGATGGTACCGATCGATGCGCGCTACCCCATTTAGTGGGGGTAGAGCCTACTTGCAAGTCTCTCCGACCTTCACAAAAAAAGTTATTCAAGAATATCTCTTTCTCCTATGTGCTTTCATCCCTAACCCTAACCCTAACCCTTCCGAAAGTCGGAGAAGCTCAAGGATGGTACCGATCGATGCGCGCTACCCCATTTAGTGGGGGTAGAGCCTACTTGCAAGTCTCTCCGACCTTCACAAAAAAAGTTATTCAAGAATATCTCCTCAGATTTGGGGGAATTTCGTCGGTCGACCTCTTCCGAAGGTCGTACAAGCTCGGGGATGGTACCAATCGATCCGCAGGACCCAAATTAGTCCAGATGCAACCACTTTCCAAGTCTCTCCGACCTTCACAAAAAAAGTTATTCAAGAATATCTCTTTCTCCTATGTGCTTTCATCCCTAACCCTAACCCTAACCCTTCCGAAAGTCGGAGAAGCTCAAGGATGGTACCGATCGATGCGCGCTACCCCATTTAGTGGGGGTAGAGCCTACTTGCAAGTCTCTCCGACCTTCACAAAAAAAGTTATTCAAGAATATATCTTTCTCCTATGTGCTTTCATCCCTAACCCTAACCCTAACCCTTCCAAAAGTCGGAGAAGCTCAAGGATGGTACCGATCGATGCGCGCTACCCCATTTAGTGGGGGTAGAGCCTACTTGCAAGTCTCTCCGACCTTCACAAAAAAAGTTATTCAAGAATATCTCTTTCTCCTATGTGCTTTCATCCCTAACCCTAACCCTAACCCTTCCGAAAGTCGGAGAAGCTCAAGGATGGTACCGATCGATGCGCGCTACCCCATTTAGTGGGGGTAGAGCCTACTTGCAAGTCTCTCCGACCTTCACAAAAAAAGTTATTCAAGAATATCTCCTCAGATTTGGGGGAATTTCGTCGGTCGACCTCTTCCGAAGGTCGTACAAGCTCGGGGATGGTACTAATCGATCCGCAGGACCCAAATTAGTCCAGATGCAACCACTTTCCAAGTCTCTCCGACCTTCACAAAAAAAGTTATTCAAGAATATCTCTTTCTCCTATGTGCTTTCATCCCTAACCCTAACCCTAACCCTTCCGAAAGTCGGAGAAGCTCAAGGATGGTACCGATCGATGCGCGCTACCCCATTTAGTGGGGGTAGAGCCTACTTGCAAGTCTCTCCGACCTTCACAAAAAAAGTTATTCAAGAATATCTCATCAGATTTGGGGGAATTTCGTCGGTCGACCTCTTCCGAAGGTCGTACAAGCTCGGGGATGGTACCAATCGATCCGCAGGACCCAAATTAGTCCAGATGCAACCACTTTCCAAGTCTCTCCGACCTTCACAAAAAAAGTTATTCAAGAATATCTCTTTCTCCTATGTGCTTTCATCCCTAACCCTAACCCTAACCCTTCCGAAAGTCGGAGAAGCTCAAGGATGGTACCGATCGATGCGCGCTACCCCATTTAGTGGGGGTAGAGCCTACTTGCAAGTCTCTCCGACCTTCACAAAAAAAGTTATTCAAGAATATATCTTTCTCCTATGTGCTTTCATCCCTAACCCTAACCCTAACCCTTCCAAAAGTCGGAGAAGCTCAAGGATGGTACCGATCGATGCGCGCTACCCCATTTAGTGGGGGTAGAGCCTACTTGCAAGTCTCTCCGACCTTCACAAAAAAAGTTATTCAAGAATATCTCTTTCTCCTATGTGCTTTCATCCCTAACCCTAACCCTAACCCTTCCGAAAGTCGGAGAAGCTCAAGGATGGTACCGATCGATGCGCGTTACCCCATTTAGTGGGGGTAGAGCCTACTTGCAAGTCTCTCCGACCTTCACAAAAAAAGTTATTCAAGAATATCTCCTCAGATTTGGGGGAATTTCGTCGGTCGACCTCTTCCGAAGGTCGTACAAGCTCGGGGATGGTACCAATCGATCCGCAGGACCCAAATTAGTCCAGATGCAACCACTTTCCAAGTCTCTCCGACCTTCACAAAAAAAGTTATTCAAGAATATCTCTTTCTCCTATGTGCTTTCATCCCTAACCCTAACCCTAACCCTTCCGAAAGTCGGAGAAGCTCAAGGATGGTACCGATCGATGCGCGCTACCCCATTTAGTGGGGGTAGAGCCTACTTGCAAGTCTCTCCGACCTTCACAAAAAAAGTTATTCAAGAATATCTCCTCAGATTTGGGGGAATTTCGTCGGTCGACCTCTTCCGAAGGTCGTACAAGCTCGGGGATGGTACCAATCGATCCGCAGGACCCAAATTAGTCCAGATGCAACCACTTTCCAAGTCTCTCCGACCTTCACAAAAAAAGTTATTCAAGAATATCTCTTTCTCCTATGTGCTTTCATCCCTAACCCTAACTCTAACCCTTCCGAAAGTCGGAGAAGCTCAAGGATGGTACTGATCGATGCGCGCTACCCCATTTAGTGGGGGTAGAGCCTACTTGCAAGTCTCTCCGACCTTCACAAAAAAAGTTATTCAAGAATATCTCTTTCTCCTATGTGCTTTCATCCCTAACCCTAACCCTAACCCTTCCGAAAGTCGGAGAAGCTCAAGGATGGTACCGATCGATGCGCGCTACCCCATTTAGTGGGGGTAGAGCCTACTTGCAAGTCTCTCCGACCTTCACAAAAAAAGTTATTCAAGAATATCTCCTCAGATTTGGGGGAATTTCGTCGGTCGACCTCTTCCGAAGGTCGTACAAGCTCGGGGATGGTACCAATCGATCCGCAGGACCCAAATTAGTCCAGATGCAACCACTTTCCAAGTCTCTCCGACCTTCACAAAAAAAGTTATTCAAGAATATCTCTTTCTCCTATGTGCTTTCATCCCTAACCCTAACCCTAACCCTTCCGAAAGTCGGAGAAGCTCAAGGATGGTACCGATCGATGCGCGCTACCCCATTTAGTGGGGGTAGAGCCTACTTGCAAGTCTCTCCGACCTTCACAAAAAAAGTTATTCAAGAATATCTCCTCAGATTTGGGGGAATTTCGTCGGTCGACCTCTTCCAAAGGTCGTACAAGCTCGGGGATGGTACCAATCGATCCGCAGGACCCAAATTAGTCCAGATGCAACCACTTTCCAAGTCTCTCCGACCTTCACAAAAAAAGTTATTCAAGAATATCTCTTTCTCCTATGTGCTTTCATCCCTAACCCTAACCCTAACCCTTCCGAAAGTCGGAGAAGCTCAAGGATGGTACCGATCGATGCGCGCTACCCCATTTAGTGGGGGTAGAGCCTACTTGCAAGTCTCTCCGACCTTCACAAAAAAAGTTATTCAAGAATATCTCTTTCTCCTATGTGCTTTCATCCCTAACCCTAACCCTAACCCTTCCGAAAGTCGGAGAAGCTCAAGGATGGTACCGATCGATGCGCGCTACCCCATTTAGTGGGGGTAGAGCCTACTTGCAAGTCTCTCCGACCTTCACAAAAAAAGTTATTCAAGAATATCTCCTCAGATTTGGGGGAATTTCGTCGGTCGACCTCTTCCGAAGGTCGTACAAGCTCGGGGATGGTACCAATCGATCCGCAGGACCCAAATTAGTCCAGATGCAACCACTTTCCAAGTCTCTCCGACCTTCACAAAAAAAGTTATTCAAGAATATCTCTTTCTCCTATGTGCTTTCATCCCTAACCCTAACCCTAACCCTTCCGAAAGTCGGAGAAGCTCAAAGATGGTACCGATCGATGCGCGCTACCCCATTTAGTGGGGGTAGAGCCTACTTGCAAGTCTCTCCGACCTTCACAAAAAAAGTTATTCAAGAATATATCTTTCTCCTATGTGCTTTCATCCCTAACCCTAACCCTAACCCTTCCAAAAGTCGGAGAAGCTCAAGGATGGTACCGATCGATGCGCGCTACCCCATTTAGTGGGGGTAGAGCCTACTTGCAAGTCTCTCCGACCTTCACAAAAAAAGTTATTCAAGAATATCTCTTTCTCCTATGTGCTTTCATCCCTAACCCTAACCCTAACCCTTCCGAAAGTCGGAGAAGCTCAAGGATGGTACCGATCGATGCGCGCTACCCCATTTAGTGGGGGTAGAGCCTACTTGCAAGTCTCTCCGACCTTCACAAAAAAAGTTATTCAAGAATATCTCCTCAGATTTGGGGGAATTTCGTCGGTCGACCTCTTCCGAAGGTCGTACAAGCTCGGGGATGGTACTAATCGATCCGCAGGACCCAAATTAGTCCAGATGCAACCACTTTCCAAGTCTCTCCGACCTTCACAAAAAAAGTTATTCAAGAATATCTCTTTCTCCTATGTGCTTTCATCCCTAACCCTAACCCTAACCCTTCCGAAAGTCGGAGAAGCTCAAGGATGGTACCGATCGATGCGCGCTACCCCATTTAGTGGGGGTAGAGCCTACTTGCAAGTCTCTCCGACCTTCACAAAAAAAGTTATTCAAGAATATCTCCTCAGATTTGGGGGAATTTCGTCGGTCGACCTCTTCCGAAGGTCGTACAAGCTCGGGGATGGTACCAATCGATCCGCAGGACCCAAATTAGTCCAGATGCAACCACTTTCCAAGTCTCTCCGACCTTCACAAAAAAAGTTATTCAAGAATATCTCTTTCTCCTATGTGCTTTCATCCCTAACCCTAACCCTAACCCTTCCGAAAGTCGGAGAAGCTCAAGGATGGTACCGATCGATGCGCGCTACCCCATTTAGTGGGGGTAGAGCCTACTTGCAAGTCTCTCCGACCTTCACAAAAAAGGTTATTCAAGAATATCTCCTCAGATTTGGGGGAATTTTTTTTCGGTCGACCTCTTCCAAAGGTCGTACAAGCTCGGGGATGGTACCAATCGATCCGCAGGACCCAAATTAGTCCAGATGCAACCACTTTCCAAGTCTCTCCGACCTTCACAAAAAAAGTTATTCAAGAATATCTCTTTCTCCTATGTGCTTTCATCCCTAACCCTAACCCTAACCCTTCCGAAAGTCGGAGAAGCTCAAGGATGGTACCGATCGATGCGCGCTACCCCATTTAGTGGGGGTAGAGCCTACTTGCAAGTCTCTCCGACCTTCACAAAAAAAGTTATTCAAGAATATCTCTTTCTCCTATGTGCTTTCATCCCTAACCCTAACCCTAACCCTTCCGAAAGTCGGAGAAGCTCAAGGATGGTACCGATCGATGCGCGCTACCCCATTTAGTGGGGGTAGAGCCTACTTGCAAGTCTCTCCGACCTTCACAAAAAAAGTTATTCAAGAATATCTCCTCAGATTTGGGGGAATTTCGTCGGTCGACCTCTTCCGAAGGTCGTACAAGCTCGGGGATGGTACCAATCGATCCGCAGGACCCAAATTAGTCCAGATGCAACCACTTTCCAAGTCTCTCCGACCTTCACAAAAAAAGTTATTCAAGAATATCTCTTTCTCCTATGTGCTTTCATCCCTAACCCTAACCCTAACCCTTCCGAAAGTCGGAGAAGCTCAAGGATGGTACCGATCGATGCGCGCTACCCCATTTAGTGGGGGTAGAGCCTACTTGCAAGTCTCTCCGACCTTCACAAAAAAAGTTATTCAAGAATATATCTTTCTCCTATGTGCTTTCATCCCTAACCCTAACCCTAACCCTTCCAAAAGTCGGAGAAGCTCAAGGATGGTACCGATCGATGCGCGCTACCCCATTTAGTGGGGGTAGAGCCTACTTGCAAGTCTCTCCGACCTTCACAAAAAAAGTTATTCAAGAATATCTCTTTCTCCTATGTGCTTTCATCCCTAACCCTAACCCTAACCCTTCCGAAAGTCGGAGAAGCTCAAGGATGGTACCGATCGATGCGCGCTACCCCATTTAGTGGGGGTAGAGCCTACTTGCAAGTCTCTCCGACCTTCACAAAAAAAGTTATTCAAGAATATCTCCTCAGATTTGGGGGAATTTCGTCGGTCGACCTCTTCCGAAGGTCGTACAAGCTCGGGGATGGTACTAATCGATCCGCAGGACCCAAATTAGTCCAGATGCAACCACTTTCCAAGTCTCTCCGACCTTCACAAAAAAAGTTATTCAAGAATATCTCTTTCTCCTATGTGCTTTCATCCCTAACCCTAACCCTAACCCTTCCGAAAGTCGGAGAAGCTCAAGGATGGTACCGATCGATGCGCGCTACCCCATTTAGTGGGGGTAGAGCCTACTTGCATGTCTCTCCGACCTTCACAAAAAAAGTTATTCAAGAATATCTCCTCAGATTTGGGGGAATTTCGTCGGTCGACCTCTTCCGAAGGTCGTACAAGCTCGGGGATGGTACCAATCGATCCGCAGGACCCAAATTAGTCCAGATGCAACCACTTTCCAAGTCTCTCCGACCTTCACAAAAAAAGTTATTCAAGAATATCTCTTTCTCCTATGTGCTTTCATCCCTAACCCTAACCCTAACCCTTCCGAAAGTCGGAGAAGCTCAAGGATGGTACCGATCGATGCGCGCTACCCCATTTAGTGGGGGTAGAGCCTACTTGCAAGTCTCTCCGACCTTCACAAAAAAAGTTATTCAAGAATATATCTTTCTCCTATGTGCTTTCATCCCTAACCCTAACCCTAACCCTTCCAAAAGTCGGAGAAGCTCAAGGATGGTACCGATCGATGCGCGCTACCCCATTTAGTGGGGGTAGAGCCTACTTGCAAGTCTCTCCGACCTTCGCAAAAAAAGTTATTCAAGAATATCTCTTTCTCCTATGTGCTTTCATCCCTAACCCTAACCCTAACCCTTCCGAAAGTCGGAGAAGCTCAAGGATGGTACCGATCGATGCGCGCTACCCCATTTAGTGGGGGTAGAGCCTACTTGCAAGTCTCTCCGACCTTCACAAAAAAAGTTATTCAAGAATATCTCCTCAGATTTGGGGGAATTTCGTCGGTCGACCTCTTCCGAAGGTCGTACAAGCTCGGGGATGGTACTAATCGATCCGCAGGACCCAAATTAGTCCAGATGCAACCACTTTCCAAGTCTCTCCGACCTTCACAAAAAAAGTTATTCAAGAATATCTCTTTCTCCTATGTGCTTTCATCCCTAACCCTAACCCTAACCCTTCCGAAAGTCGGAGAAGCTCAAGGATGGTACCGATCGATGCGCGCTACCCCATTTAGTGGGGGTAGAGCCTACTTGCAAGTCTCTCCGACCTTCACAAAAAAAGTTATTCAAGAATATATCTTTCTCCTATGTGCTTTCATCCCTAACCCTAACCCTAACCCTTCCAAAAGTCGGAGAAGCTCAAGGATGGTACCGATCGATGCGCGCTACCCCATTTAGTGGGGGTAGAGCCTACTTGCAAGTCTCTCCGACCTTCACAAAAAAAGTTATTCAAGAATATCTCTTTCTCCTATGTGCTTTCATCCCTAACCCTAACCCTAACCCTTCCGAAAGTCGGAGAAGCTCAAGGATGGTACCGATCGATGCGCGCTACCCCATTTAGTGGGGGTAGAGCCTACTTGCAAGTCTCTCCGACCTTCACAAAAAAAGTTATTCAAGAATATCTCCTCAGATTTGGGGGAATTTCGTCGGTCGACCTCTTCCGAAGGTCGTACAAGCTCGGGGATGGTACTAATCGATCCGCAGGACCCAAATTAGTCCAGATGCAACCACTTTCCAAGTCTCTCCGACCTTCACAAAAAAAGTTATTCAAGAATATCTCTTTCTCCTATGTGCTTTCATCCCTAACCCTAACCCTAACCCTTCCGAAAGTCGGAGAAGCTCAAGGATGGTACCGATCGATGCGCGCTACCCCATTTAGTGGGGGTAGAGCCTACTTGCAAGTCTCTCCGACCTTCACAAAAAAAGTTATTCAAGAATATCTCCTCAGATTTGGGGGAATTTCGTCGGTCGACCTCTTCCAAAGGTCGTACAAGCTCGGGGATGGTACCAATCGATCCGCAGGACCCAAATTAGTCCAGATGCAACCACTTTCCAAGTCTCTCCGACCTTCACAAAAAAAGTTATTCAAGAATATCTCTTTCTCCTATGTGCTTTCATCCCTAACCCTAACCCTAACCCTTCCGAAAGTCGGAGAAGCTCAAGGATGGTACCGATCGATGCGCGCTACCCCATTTAGTGGGGGTAGAGCCTACTTGCAAGTCTCTCCGACCTTCACAAAAAAAGTTATTCAAGAATATCTCTTTCTCCTATGTGCTTTCATCCCTAACCCTAACCCTAACCCTTCCGAAAGTCGGAGAAGCTCAAGGATGGTACCGATCGATGCGCGCTACCCCATTTAGTGGGGGTAGAGCCTACTTGCAAGTCTCTCCGACCTTCACAAAAAAAGTTATTCAAGAATATCTCCTCAGATTTGGGGGAATTTCGTCGGTCGACCTCTTCCGAAGGTCGTACAAGCTCGGGGATGGTACCAATCGATCTGCAGGACCCAAATTAGTCCAGATGCAACCACTTTCCAAGTCTCTCCGACCTTCACAAAAAAAGTTATTCAAGAATATCTCTTTCTCCTATGTGCTTTCATCCCTAACCCTAACCCTAACCCTTCCGAAAGTCGGAGAAGCTCAAGGATGGTACCGATCGATGCGCGCTACCCCATTTAGTGGGGGTAGAGCCTACTTGCAAGTCTCTCCGACCTTCACAAAAAAAGTTATTCAAGAATATCTCTTTCTCCTATGTGCTTTCATCCCTAACCCTAACCCTAACCCTTCCGAAAGTCGGAGAAGCTCAAGGATGGTACCGATCGATGCGCGCTACCCCATTTAGTGGGGGTAGAGCCTACTTGCAAGTCTCTCCGACCTTCACAAAAAAAGTTATTCAAGAATATCTCCTCAGATTTGGGGGAATTTCGTCGGTCGACCTCTTCCGAAGGTCGTACAAGCTCGGGGATGGTACCAATCGATCCGCAGGACCCAAATTAGTCCAGATGCAACCACTTTCCAAGTCTCTCCGACCTTCACAAAAAAAGTTATTCAAGAATATCTCTTTCTCCTATGTGCTTTCATCCCTAACCCTAACCCTAACCCTTCCGAAAGTCGGAGAAGCTCAAGGATGGTACCGATCGATGCGCGCTACCCCATTTAGTGGGGGTAGAGCCTACTTGCAAGTCTCTCCGACCTTCACAAAAAAAGTTATTCAAGAATATCTCTTTCTCCTATGTGCTTTCATCCCTAACCCTAACCCTAACCCTTCCGAAAGTCGGAGAAGCTCAAGGATGGTACCGATCGATGCGCGCTACCCCATTTAGTGGGGGTAGAGCCTACTTGCAAGTCTCTCCGACCTTCACAAAAAAAGTTATTCAAGAATATCTCCTCAGATTTGGGGGAATTTCGTCGGTCGACCTCTTCCGAAGGTCGTACAAGCTCGGGGATGGTACCAATCGATCCGCAGGACCCAAATTAGTCCAGATGCAACCACTTTCCAAGTCTCTCCGACCTTCACAAAAAAAGTTATTCAAGAATATCTCTTTCTCCTATGTGCTTTCATCCCTAACCCTAACCCTAACCCTTCCGAAAGTCGGAGAAGCTCAAGGATGGTACCGATCGATGCGCGCTACCCCATTTAGTGGGGGTAGAGCCTACTTGCAAGTCTCTCCGACCTTCACAAAAAAAGTTATTCAAGAATATATCTTTCTCCTATGTGCTTTCATCCCTAACCCTAACCCTAACCCTTCCAAAAGTCGGAGAAGCTCAAGGATGGTACCGATCGATGCGCGTTACCCCATTTAGTGGGGGTAGAGCCTACTTGCAAGTCTCTCCGACCTTCACAAAAAAAGTTATTCAAGAATATCTCCTCAGATTTGGGGGAATTTCGTCGGTCGACCTCTTCCGAAGGTCGTACAAGCTCGGGGATGGTACCAATCGATCCGCAGGACCCAAATTAGTCCAGATGCAACCACTTTCCAAGTCTCTCCGACCTTCACAAAAAAAGTTATTCAAGAATATCTCTTTCTCCTATGTGCTTTCATCCCTAACCCTAACCCTAACCCTTCCGAAAGTCGGAGAAGCTCAAGGATGGTACCGATCGATGCGCGCTACCCCATTTAGTGGGGGTAGAGCCTACTTGCAAGTCTCTCCGACCTTCACAAAAAAGGTTATTCAAGAATATCTCCTCAGATTTGGGGGAATTTTTTTTCGGTCGACCTCTTCCAAAGGTCGTACAAGCTCGGGGATGGTACCAATCGATCCGCAGGACCCAAATTAGTCCAGATGCAACCACTTTCCAAGTCTCTCCGACCTTCACAAAAAAAGTTATTCAAGAATATCTCTTTCTCCTATGTGCTTTCATCCCTAACCCTAACCCTAACCCTTCCGAAAGTCGGAGAAGCTCAAGGATGGTACTGATCGATGCGCGCTACCCCATTTAGTGGGGGTAGAGCCTACTTGCAAGTCTCTCCGACCTTCACAAAAAAAGTTATTCAAGAATATCTCTTTCTCCTATGTGCTTTCATCCCTAACCCTAACCCTAACCCTTCCGAAAGTCGGAGAAGCTCAAGGATGGTACCGATCGATGCGCGCTACCCCATTTAGTGGGGGTAGAGCCTACTTGCAAGTCTCTCCGACCTTCACAAAAAAAGTTATTCAAGAATATCTCCTCAGATTTGGGGGAATTTCGTCGGTCGACCTCTTCCGAAGGTCGTACAAGCTCGGGGATGGTACCAATCGATCCGCAGGACCCAAATTAGTCCAGATGCAACCACTTTCCAAGTCTCTCCGACCTTCACAAAAAAAGTTATTCAAGAATATCTCTTTCTCCTATGTGCTTTCATCCCTAACCCTAACCCTAACCCTTCCGAAAGTCGGAGAAGCTCAAGGATGGTACCGATCGATGCGCGCTACCCCATTTAGTGGGGGTAGAGCCTACTTGCAAGTCTCTCCGACCTTCACAAAAAAAATTATTCAAGAATATATCTTTCTCCTATGTGCTTTCATCCCTAACCCTAACCCTAACCCTTCCAAAAGTCGGAGAAGCTCAAGGATGGTACCGATCGATGCGCGCTACCCCATTTAGTGGGGGTAGAGCCTACTTGCAAGTCTCTCCGACCTTCACAAAAAAAGTTATTCAAGAATATCTCTTTCTCCTATGTGCTTTCATCCCTAACCCTAACCCTAACCCTTCCGAAAGTCGGAGAAGCTCAAGGATGGTACCGATCGATGCGCGCTACCCCATTTAGTGGGGGTAGAGCCTACTTGCAAGTCTCTCCGACCTTCACAAAAAAAGTTATTCAAGAATATCTCCTCAGATTTGGGGGAATTTCGTCGGTCGACCTCTTCCGAAGGTCGTACAAGCTCGGGGATGGTACTAATCGATCCGCAGGACCCAAATTAGTCCAGATGCAACCACTTTCCAAGTCTCTCCGACCTTCACAAAAAAAGTTATTCAAGAATATCTCTTTCTCCTATGTGCTTTCATCCCTAACCCTAACCCTAACCCTTCCGAAAGTCGGAGAAGCTCAAGGATGGTACCGATCGATGCGCGCTACCCCATTTAGTGGGGGTAGAGCCTACTTGCATGTCTCTCCGACCTTCACAAAAAAAGTTATTCAAGAATATCTCCTCAGATTTGGGGGAATTTCGTCGGTCGACCTCTTCCGAAGGTCGTACAAGCTCGGGGATGGTACCAATCGATCCGCAGGACCCAAATTAGTCCAGATGCAACCACTTTCCAAGTCTCTCCGACCTTCACAAAAAAAGTTATTCAAGAATATCTCTTTCTCCTATGTGCTTTCATCCCTAACCCTAACCCTAACCCTTCCGAAAGTCGGAGAAGCTCAAGGATGGTACCGATCGATGCGCGCTACCCCATTTAGTGGGGGTAGAGCCTACTTGCAAGTCTCTCCGACCTTCACAAAAAAAGTTATTCAAGAATATATCTTTCTCCTATGTGCTTTCATCCCTAACCCTAACCCTAACCCTTCCAAAAGTCGGAGAAGCTCAAGGATGGTACCGATCGATGCGCGCTACCCCATTTAGTGGGGGTAGAGCCTACTTGCAAGTCTCTCCGACCTTCGCAAAAAAAGTTATTCAAGAATATCTCTTTCTCCTATGTGCTTTCATCCCTAACCCTAACCCTAACCCTTCCGAAAGTCGGAGAAGCTCAAGGATGGTACCGATCGATGCGCGCTACCCCATTTAGTGGGGGTAGAGCCTACTTGCAAGTCTCTCCGACCTTCACAAAAAAAGTTATTCAAGAATATCTCCTCAGATTTGGGGGAATTTCGTCGGTCGACCTCTTCCGAAGGTCGTACAAGCTCGGGGATGGTACTAATCGATCCGCAGGACCCAAATTAGTCCAGATGCAACCACTTTCCAAGTCTCTCCGACCTTCACAAAAAAAGTTATTCAAGAATATCTCTTTCTCCTATGTGCTTTCATCCCTAACCCTAACCCTAACCCTTCCGAAAGTCGGAGAAGCTCAAGGATGGTACCGATCGATGCGCGCTACCCCATTTAGTGGGGGTAGAGCCTACTTGCAAGTCTCTCCGACCTTCACAAAAAAAGTTATTCAAGAATATATCTTTCTCCTATGTGCTTTCATCCCTAACCCTAACCCTAACCCTTCCAAAAGTCGGAGAAGCTCAAGGATGGTACCGATCGATGCGCGCTACCCCATTTAGTGGGGGTAGAGCCTACTTGCAAGTCTCTCCGACCTTCACAAAAAAAGTTATTCAAGAATATCTCTTTCTCCTATGTGCTTTCATCCCTAACCCTAACCCTAACCCTTCCGAAAGTCGGAGAAGCTCAAGGATGGTACCGATCGATGCGCGCTACCCCATTTAGTGGGGGTAGAGCCTACTTGCAAGTCTCTCCGACCTTCACAAAAAAAGTTATTCAAGAATATCTCCTCAGATTTGGGGGAATTTCGTCGGTCGACCTCTTCCGAAGGTCGTACAAGCTCGGGGATGGTACTAATCGATCCGCAGGACCCAAATTAGTCCAGATGCAACCACTTTCCAAGTCTCTCCGACCTTCACAAAAAAAGTTATTCAAGAATATCTCTTTCTCCTATGTGCTTTCATCCCTAACCCTAACCCTAACCCTTCCGAAAGTCGGAGAAGCTCAAGGATGGTACCGATCGATGCGCGCTACCCCATTTAGTGGGGGTAGAGCCTACTTGCAAGTCTCTCCGACCTTCACAAAAAAAGTTATTCAAGAATATCTCCTCAGATTTGGGGGAATTTCGTCGGTCGACCTCTTCCAAAGGTCGTACAAGCTCGGGGATGGTACCAATCGATCCGCAGGACCCAAATTAGTCCAGATGCAACCACTTTCCAAGTCTCTCCGACCTTCACAAAAAAAGTTATTCAAGAATATCTCTTTCTCCTATGTGCTTTCATCCCTAACCCTAACCCTAACCCTTCCGAAAGTCGGAGAAGCTCAAGGATGGTACCGATCGATGCGCGCTACCCCATTTAGTGGGGGTAGAGCCTACTTGCAAGTCTCTCCGACCTTCACAAAAAAAGTTATTCAAGAATATCTCTTTCTCCTATGTGCTTTCATCCCTAACCCTAACCCTAACCCTTCCGAAAGTCGGAGAAGCTCAAGGATGGTACCGATCGATGCGCGCTACCCCATTTAGTGGGGGTAGAGCCTACTTGCAAGTCTCTCCGACCTTCACAAAAAAAGTTATTCAAGAATATCTCCTCAGATTTGGGGGAATTTCGTCGGTCGACCTCTTCCGAAGGTCGTACAAGCTCGGGGATGGTACCAATCGATCTGCAGGACCCAAATTAGTCCAGATGCAACCACTTTCCAAGTCTCTCCGACCTTCACAAAAAAAGTTATTCAAGAATATCTCTTTCTCCTATGTGCTTTCATCCCTAACCCTAACCCTAACCCTTCCGAAAGTCGGAGAAGCTCAAGGATGGTACCGATCGATGCGCGCTACCCCATTTAGTGGGGGTAGAGCCTACTTGCAAGTCTCTCCGACCTTCACAAAAAAAGTTATTCAAGAATATCTCTTTCTCCTATGTGCTTTCATCCCTAACCCTAACCCTAACCCTTCCGAAAGTCGGAGAAGCTCAAGGATGGTACCGATCGATGCGCGCTACCCCATTTAGTGGGGGTAGAGCCTACTTGCAAGTCTCTCCGACCTTCACAAAAAAAGTTATTCAAGAATATCTCTTTCTCCTATGTGCTTTCATCCCTAACCCTAACCCTAACCCTTCCGAAAGTCGGAGAAGCTCAAGGATGGTACCGATCGATGCGCGCTACCCCATTTAGTGGGGGTAGAGCCTACTTGCAAGTCTCTCCGACCTTCACAAAAAAAGTTATTCAAGAATATCTCCTCAGATTTGGGGGAATTTCGTCGGTCGACCTCTTCCGAAGGTCGTACAAGCTCGGGGATGGTACCAATCGATCCGCAGGACCCAAATTAGTCCAGATGCAACCACTTTCCAAGTCTCTCCGACCTTCACAAAAAAAGTTATTCAAGAATATCTCTTTCTCCTATGTGCTTTCATCCCTAACCCTAACCCTAACCCTTCCGAAAGTCGGAGAAGCTCAAGGATGGTACCGATCGATGCGCGCTACCCCATTTAGTGGGGGTAGAGCCTACTTGCAAGTCTCTCCGACCTTCACAAAAAAAGTTATTCAAGAATATCTCTTTCTCCTATGTGCTTTCATCCCTAACCCTAACCCTAACCCTTCCGAAAGTCGGAGAAGCTCAAGGATGGTACCGATCGATGCGCGCTACCCCATTTAGTGGGGGTAGAGCCTACTTGCAAGTCTCTCCGACCTTCACAAAAAAAGTTATTCAAGAATATCTCCTCAGATTTGGGGGAATTTCGTCGGTCGACCTCTTCCGAAGGTCGTACAAGCTCGGGGATGGTACCAATCGATCCGCAGGACCCAAATTAGTCCAGATGCAACCACTTTCCAAGTCTCTCCGACCTTCACAAAAAAAGTTATTCAAGAATATCTCTTTCTCCTATGTGCTTTCATCCCTAACCCTAACCCTAACCCTTCCGAAAGTCGGAGAAGCTCAAGGATGGTACCGATCGATGCGCGCTACCCCATTTAGTGGGGGTAGAGCCTACTTGCAAGTCTCTCCGACCTTCACAAAAAAAGTTATTCAAGAATATATCTTTCTCCTATGTGCTTTCATCCCTAACCCTAACCCTAACCCTTCCAAAAGTCGGAGAAGCTCAAGGATGGTACCGATCGATGCGCGTTACCCCATTTAGTGGGGGTAGAGCCTACTTGCAAGTCTCTCCGACCTTCACAAAAAAAGTTATTCAAGAATATCTCTTTCTCCTATGTGCTTTCATCCCTAACCCTAACCCTAACCCTTCCGAAAGTCGGAGAAGCTCAAAGATGGTACCGATCGATGCGCGCTACCCCATTTAGTGGGGGTAGAGCCTACTTGCAAGTCTCTCCGACCTTCACAAAAAAAGTTATTCAAGAATATCTCCTCAGATTTGGGGGAATTTCGTCGGTCGACCTCTTCCGAAGGTCGTACAAGCTCGGGGATGGTACTAATCGATCCGCAGGACCCAAATTAGTCCAGATGCAACCACTTTCCAAGTCTCTCCGACCTTCACAAAAAAAGTTATTCAAGAATATCTCTTTCTCCTATGTGCTTTCATCCCTAACCCTAACCCTAACCCTTCCGAAAGTCGGAGAAGCTCAAGGATGGTACCGATCGATGCGCGCTACCCCATTTAGTGGGGGTAGAGCCTACTTGCAAGTCTCTCCGACCTTCACAAAAAAAGTTATTCAAGAATATCTCCTCAGATTTGGGGGAATTTCGTCGGTCGACCTCTTCCAAAGGTCGTACAAGCTCGGGGATGGTACAAATCGATCCGCAGGACCCAAATTAGTCCAGATGCAACCACTTTCCAAGTCTCTCCGACCTTCACAAAAAAAGTTATTCAAGAATATCTCTTTCTCCTATGTGCTTTCATCCCTAACCCTAACCCTAACCCTTCCGAAAGTCGGAGAAGCTCAAGGATGGTACCGATCGATGCGCGCTACCCCATTTAGTGGGGGTAGAGCCTACTTGCAAGTCTCTCCGACCTTCACAAAAAAAGTTATTCAAGAATATCTCTTTCTCCTATGTGCTTTCATCCCTAACCCTAACCCTAACCCTTCCGAAAGTCGGAGAAGCTCAAGGATGGTACCGATCGATGCGCGTTACCCCATTTAGTGGGGGTAGAGCCTACTTGCAAGTCTCTCCGACCTTCACAAAAAAAGTTATTCAAGAATATCTCCTCAGATTTGGGGGAATTTCGTCGGTCGACCTCTTCCGAAGGTCGTACAAGCTCGGGGATGGTACCAATCGATCCGCAGGACCCAAATTAGTCCAGATGCAACCACTTTCCAAGTCTCTCCGACCTTCACAAAAAAAGTTATTCAAGAATATCTCTTTCTCCTATGTGCTTTCATCCCTAACCCTAACCCTAACCCTTCCGAAAGTCGGAGAAGCTCAAGGATGGTACCGATCGATGCGCGCTACCCCATTTAGTGGGGGTAGAGCCTACTTGCAAGTCTCTCCGACCTTCACAAAAAAAGTTATTCAAGAATATCTCTTTCTCCTATGTGCTTTCATCCCTAACCCTAACCCTAACCCTTCCGAAAGTCGGAGAAGCTCAAGGATGGTACCGATCGATGCGCGCTACCCCATTTAGTGGGGGTAGAGCCTACTTGCAAGTCTCTCCGACCTTCACAAAAAAAGTTATTCAAGAATATCTCCTCAGATTTGGGGGAATTTCGTCGGTCGACCTCTTCCGAAGGTCGTACAAGCTCGGGGATGGTACCAATCGATCCGCAGGACCCAAATTAGTCCAGATGCAACCACTTTCCAAGTCTCTCCGACCTTCACAAAAAAAGTTATTCAAGAATATCTCTTTCTCCTATGTGCTTTCATCCCTAACCCTAACCCTAACCCTTCCGAAAGTCGGAGAAGCTCAAGGATGGTACCGATCGATGCGCGCTACCCCATTTAGTGGGGGTAGAGCCTACTTGCAAGTCTCTCCGACCTTCACAAAAAAAGTTATTCAAGAATATCTCTTTCTCCTATGTGCTTTCATCCCTAACCCTAACCCTAACCCTTCCGAAAGTCGGAGAAGCTCAAGGATGGTACCGATCGATGCGCGCTACCCCATTTAGTGGGGGTAGAGCCTACTTGCAAGTCTCTCCGACCTTCACAAAAAAAGTTATTCAAGAATATCTCCTCAGATTTGGGGGAATTTCGTCGGTCGACCTCTTCCGAAGGTCGTACAAGCTCGGGGATGGTACCAATCGATCCGCAGGACCCAAATTAGTCCAGATGCAACCACTTTCCAAGTCTCTCCGACCTTCACAAAAAAAGTTATTCAAGAATATCTCTTTCTCCTATGTGCTTTCATCCCTAACCCTAACCCTAACCCTTCCGAAAGTCGGAGAAGCTCAAGGATGGTACCGATCGATGCGCGCTACCCCATTTAGTGGGGGTAGAGCCTACTTGCAAGTCTCTCCGACCTTCACAAAAAAAGTTATTCAAGAATATATCTTTCTCCTATGTGCTTTCATCCCTAACCCTAACCCTAACCCTTCCAAAAGTCGGAGAAGCTCAAGGATGGTACCGATCGATGCGCGCTACCCCATTTAGTGGGGGTAGAGCCTACTTGCAAGTCTCTCCGACCTTCACAAAAAAAGTTATTCAAGAATATCTCTTTCTCCTATGTGCTTTCATCCCTAACCCTAACCCTAACCCTTCCGAAAGTCGGAGAAGCTCAAGGATGGTACCGATCGATGCGCGCTACCCCATTTAGTGGGGGTAGAGCCTACTTGCAAGTCTCTCCGACCTTCACAAAAAAAGTTATTCAAGAATATCTCCTCAGATTTGGGGGAATTTCGTCGGTCGACCTCTTCCGAAGGTCGTACAAGCTCGGGGATGGTACTAATCGATCCGCAGGACCCAAATTAGTCCAGATGCAACCACTTTCCAAGTCTCTCCGACCTTCACAAAAAAAGTTATTCAAGAATATCTCTTTCTCCTATGTGCTTTCATCCCTAACCCTAACCCTAACCCTTCCGAAAGTCGGAGAAGCTCAAGGATGGTACCGATCGATGCGCGCTACCCCATTTAGTGGGGGTAGAGCCTACTTGCAAGTCTCTCCGACCTTCACAAAAAAAGTTATTCAAGAATATCTCCTCAGATTTGGGGGAATTTCGTCGGTCGACCTCTTCCAAAGGTCGTACAAGCTCGGGGATGGTACCAATCGATCCGCAGGACCCAAATTAGTCCAGATGCAACCACTTTCCAAGTCTCTCCGACCTTCACAAAAAAAGTTATTCAAGAATATCTCTTTCTCCTATGTGCTTTCATCCCTAACCCTAACCCTAACCCTTCCGAAAGTCGGAGAAGCTCAAGGATGGTACCGATCGATGCGCGCTACCCCATTTAGTGGGGGTAGAGCCTACTTGCAAGTCTCTCCGACCTTCACAAAAAAAGTTATTCAAGAATATCTCTTTCTCCTATGTGCTTTCATCCCTAACCCTAACCCTAACCCTTCCGAAAGTCGGAGAAGCTCAAGGATGGTACCGATCGATGCGCGCTACCCCATTTAGTGGGGGTAGAGCCTACTTGCAAGTCTCTCCGACCTTCACAAAAAAAGTTATTCAAGAATATCTCCTCAGATTTGGGGGAATTTCGTCGGTCGACCTCTTCCGAAGGTCGTACAAGCTCGGGGATGGTACCAATCGATCCGCAGGACCCAAATTAGTCCAGATGCAACCACTTTCCAAGTCTCTCCGACCTTCACAAAAAAAGTTATTCAAGAATATCTCTTTCTCCTATGTGCTTTCATCCCTAACCCTAACCCTAACCCTTCCGAAAGTCGGAGAAGCTCAAGGATGGTACCGATCGATGCGCGTTACCCCATTTAGTGGGGGTAGAGCCTACTTGCAAGTCTCTCCGACCTTCACAAAAAAAGTTATTCAAGAATATCTCTTTCTCCTATGTGCTTTCATCCCTAACCCTAACCCTAACCCTTCCGAAAGTCGGAGAAGCTCAAGGATGGTACCGATCGATGCGCGTTACCCCATTTAGTGGGGGTAGAGCCTACTTGCAAGTCTCTCCGACCTTCACAAAAAAAGTTATTCAAGAATATCTCCTCAGATTTGGGGGAATTTCGTCGGTCGACCTCTTCCGAAGGTCGTACAAGCTCGGGGATGGTACCAATCGATCCGCAGGACCCAAATTAGTCCAGATGCAACCACTTTCCAAGTCTCTCCGACCTTCACAAAAAAAGTTATTCAAGAATATCTCTTTCTCCTATGTGCTTTCATCCCTAACCCTAACCCTAACCCTTCCGAAAGTCGGAGAAGCTCAAGGATGGTACCGATCGATGCGCGCTACCCCATTTAGTGGGGGTAGAGCCTACTTGCAAGTCTCTCCGACCTTCACAAAAAAAGTTATTCAAGAATATCTCTTTCTCCTATGTGCTTTCATCCCTAACCCTAACCCTAACCCTTCCGAAAGTCGGAGAAGCTCAAGGATGGTACCGATCGATGCGCGCTACCCCATTTAGTGGGGGTAGAGCCTACTTGCAAGTCTCTCCGACCTTCACAAAAAAAGTTATTCAAGAATATCTCCTCAGATTTGGGGGAATTTCATCGGTCGACCTCTTCCGAAGGTCGTACAAGCTCGGAGATGGTACCAATCGATCCGCAGGACCCAAATTAGTCCAGATGCAACCACTTTCCAAGTCTCTCCGACCTTCACAAAAAAAGTTATTCAAGAATATCTCTTTCTCCTATGTGCTTTCATCCCTAACCCTAACCCTAACCCTTCCGAAAGTCGGAGAAGCTCAAGGATGGTACCGATCGATGCGCGCTACCCCATTTAGTGGGGGTAGAGCCTACTTGCAAGTCTCTCCGACCTTCACAGAAAAAGTTATTCAAGAATATCTCCTCAGATTTGGGGGAATTTCGTCGGTCGACCTCTTCCGAAGGTCGTACAAGCTCGGGGATGGTACCAATCGATCCGCAGGACCCAAATTAGTCCAGATGCAACCACTTTCCAAGTCTCTCCGACCTTCACAAAAAAAGTTATTCAAGAATATCTCTTTCTCCTATGTGCTTTCATCCCTAACCCTAACCCTAACCCTTCCGAAAGTCGGAGAAGCTCAAGGATGGTACCGATCGATGCGCGCTACCCCATTTAGTGGGGGTAGAGCCTACTTGCAAGTCTCTCCGACCTTCACAAAAAAAGTTATTCAAGAATATCTCCTCAGATTTGGGGGAATTTCGTCGGTCGACCTCTTCCGAAGGTCGTACAAGCTCGGGGATGGTACCAATCGATCCGCAGGACCCAAATTAGTCCAGATGCAACCACTTTCCAAGTCTCTCCGACCTTCACAAAAAAAGTTATTCAAGAATATCTCTTTCTCCTATGTGCTTTCATCCCTAACCCTAACTCTAACCCTTCCGAAAGTCGGAGAAGCTCAAGGATGGTACCGATCGATGCGCGCTACCCCATTTAGTGGGGGTAGAGCCTACTTGCAAGTCTCTCCGACCTTCACAAAAAAAGTTATTCAAGAATATCTCTTTCTCCTATGTGCTTTCATCCCTAACCCTAACCCTAACCCTTCCGAAAGTCGGAGAAGCTCAAGGATGGTACCGATCGATGCGCGCTACCCCATTTAGTGGGGGTAGAGCCTACTTGCAAGTCTCTCCGACCTTCACAAAAAAAGTTATTCAAGAATATCTCCTCAGATTTGGGGGAATTTCGTCGGTCGACCTCTTCCAAAGGTCGTACAAGCTCGGGGATGGTACCAATCGATCCGCAGGACCCAAATTAGTCCAGATGCAACCACTTTCCAAGTCTCTCCGACCTTCACAAAAAAAGTTATTCAAGAATAACTCTTTCTCCTATGTGCTTTCATCCCTAACCCTAACCCTAACCCTTCCGAAAGTCGGAGAAGCTCAAGGATGGTACCGATCGATGCGCGCTACCCCATTTAGTGGGGGTAGAGCCTACTTGCAAGTCTCTCCGACCTTCACAAAAAAAGTTATTCAAGAATATCTCTTTCTCCTATGTGCTTTCATCCCTAACCCTAACCCTAACCCTTCCGAAAGTCGGAGAAGCTCAAGGATGGTACCGATCGATGCGCGCTACCCCATTTAGTGGGGGTAGAGCCTACTTGCAAGTCTCTCCGACCTTCACAAAAAAAGTTATTCAAGAATATCTCCTCAGATTTGGGGGAATTTCGTCGGTCGACCTCTTCCGAAGGTCGTACAAGCTCGGGGATGGTACTAATCGATCCGCAGGACCCAAATTAGTCCAGATGCAACCACTTTCCAAGTCTCTCCGACCTTCACAAAAAAAGTTATTCAAGAATATCTCTTTCTCCTATGTGCTTTCATCCCTAACCCTAACCCTAACCCTTCCGAAAGTCGGAGAAGCTCAAGGATGGTACCGATCGATGCGCGCTACCCCATTTAGTGGGGGTAGAGCCTACTTGCAAGTCTCTCCGACCTTCACAAAAAAAGTTATTCAAGAATATCTCCTCAGATTTGGGGGAATTTCGTCGGTCGACCTCTTCCAAAGGTCGTACAAGCTCGGGGATGGTACCAATCGATCCGCAGGACCCAAATTAGTCCAGATGCAACCACTTTCCAAGTCTCTCCGACCTTCACAAAAAAAGTTATTCAAGAATATCTCTTTCTCCTATGTGCTTTCATCCCTAACCCTAACCCTAACCCTTCCGAAAGTCGGAGAAGCTCAAGGATGGTACCGATCGATGCGCGCTACCCCATTTAGTGGGGGTAGAGCCTACTTGCAAGTCTCTCCGACCTTCACAAAAAAAGTTATTCAAGAATATCTCTTTCTCCTATGTGCTTTCATCCCTAACCCTAACCCTTCCGAAAGTCGGAGAAGCTCAAGGATGGTACCGATCGATGCGCGCTACCCCATTTAGTGGGGGTAGAGCCTACTTGCAAGTCTCTCCGACCTTCACAAAAAAAGTTATTCAAGAATATCTCCTCAGATTTGGGGGAATTTCGTCGGTCGACCTCTTCCGAAGGTCGTACAAGCTCGGGGATGGTACCAATCGATCCGCAGGACCCAAATTAGTCCAGATGCAACCACTTTCCAAGTCTCTCCGACCTTCACAAAAAAAGTTATTCAAGAATATCTCTTTCTCCTATGTGCTTTCATCCCTAACCCTAACCCTAACCCTTCCGAAAGTCGGAGAAGCTCAAGGATGGTACCGATCGATGCGCGCTACCCCATTTAGTGGGGGTAGAGCCTACTTGCAAGTCTCTCCGACCTTCACAAAAAAAGTTATTCAAGAATATCTCTTTCTCCTATGTGCTTTCATCCCTAACCCTAACCCTAACCCTTCCGAAAGTCGGAGAAGCTCAAGGATGGTACCGATCGATGCGCGCTACCCCATTTAGTGGGGGTAGAGCCTACTTGCAAGTCTCTCCGACCTTCACAAAAAAAGTTATTCAAGAATATCTCCTCAGATTTGGGGGAATTTCGTCGGTCGACCTCTTCCGAAGGTCGTACAAGCTCGGGGATGGTACCAATCGATCCGCAGGACCCAAATTAGTCCAGATGCAACCACTTTCCAAGTCTCTCCGACCTTCACAAAAAAAGTTATTCAAGAATATCTCTTTCTCCTATGTGCTTTCATCCCTAACCCTAACCCTTCCGAAAGTCGGAGAAGCTCAAGGATGGTACCGATCGATGCGCGCTACCCCATTTAGTGGGGGTAGAGCCTACTTGCAAGTCTCTCCGACCTTCACAAAAAAAGTTATTCAAGAATATCTCTTTCTCCTATGTGCTTTCATCCCTAACCCTAACCCTAACCCTTCCGAAAGTCGGAGAAGCTCAAGGATGGTACCGATCGATGCGCGCTACCCCATTTAGTGGGGGTAGAGCCTACTTGCAAGTCTCTCCGACCTTCACAAAAAAAGTTATTCAAGAATATCTCCTCAGATTTGGGGGAATTTCGTCGGTCGACCTCTTCCGAAGGTCGTACAAGCTCGGGGATGGTACCAATCGATCCGCAGGACCCAAATTAGTCCAGATGCAACCACTTTCCAAGTCTCTCCGACCTTCACAAAAAAAGTTATTCAAGAATATCTCTTTCTCCTATGTGCTTTCATCCCTAACCCTAACTCTAACCCTTCCGAAAGTCGGAGAAGCTCAAGGATGGTACCGATCGATGCGCGCTACCCCATTTAGTGGGGGTAGAGCCTACTTGCAAGTCTCTCCGACCTTCACAAAAAAAGTTATTCAAGAATATCTCTTTCTCCTATGTGCTTTCATCCCTAACCCTAACCCTAACCCTTCCGAAAGTCGGAGAAGCTCAGGGATGGTACCGATCGATGCGCGCTACCCCATTTAGTGGGGGTAGAGCCTACTTGCAAGTCTCTCCGACCTTCACAAAAAAAGTTATTCAAGAATATCTCCTCAGATTTGGGGGAATTTCGTCGGTCGACCTCTTCCGAAGGTCGTACAAGCTCGGGGATGGTACCAATCGATCCGCAGGACCCAAATTAGTCCAGATGCAACCACTTTCCAAGTCTCTCCGACCTTCACAAAAAAAGTTATTCAAGAATATCTCTTTCTCCTATGTGCTTTCATCCCTAACCCTAACCCTAACCCTTCCGAAAGTCGGAGAAGCTCAAGGATGGTACCGATCGATGCGCGCTACCCCATTTAGTGGGGGTAGAGCCTACTTGCAAGTCTCTCCGACCTTCACAAAAAAAGTTATTCAAGAATATCTCTTTCTCCTATGTGCTTTCATCCCTAACCCTAACCCTAACCCTTCCGAAAGTCGGAGAAGCTCAAGGATGGTACCGATCGATGCGCGCTACCCCATTTAGTGGGGGTAGAGCCTACTTGCAAGTCTCTCCGACCTTCACAAAAAAAGTTATTCAAGAATATCTCCTCAGATTTGGGGGAATTTCGTCGGTCGACCTCTTCCGAAGGTCGTACAAGCTCGGGGATGGTACTAATCGATCCGCAGGACCCAAAATAGTCCAGATGCAACCACTTTCCAAGTCTCTCCGACCTTCACAAAAAAAGTTATTCAAGAATATCTCTTTCTCCTATGTGCTTTCATCCCTAACCCTAACCCTAACCCTTCCGAAAGTCGGAGAAGCTCAAGGATGGTACCGATCGATGCGCGCTACCCCATTTAGTGGGGGTAGAGCCTACTTGCAAGTCTCTCCGACCTTCACAAAAAAAGTTATTCAAGAATATCTCCTCAGATTTGGGGGAATTTCGTCGGTCGACCTCTTCCAAAGGTCGTACAAGCTCGGGGATGGTACCAATCGATCCGCAGGACCCAAATTAGTCCAGATGCAACCACTTTCCAAGTCTCTCCGACCTTCACAAAAAAAGTTATTCAAGAATATCTCTTTCTCCTATGTGCTTTCATCCCTAACCCTAACCCTAACCCTTCCGAAAGTCGGAGAAGCTCAAGGATGGTACCGATCGATGCGTGCTACCCCATTTAGTGGGGGTAGAGCCTACTTGCAAGTCTCTCCGACCTTCACAAAAAAAGTTATTCAAGAATATCTCTTTCTCCTATGTGCTTTCATCCCTAACCCTAACCCTAACCCTTCCGAAAGTCGGAGAAGCTCAAGGATGGTACCGATCGATGCGCGCTACCCCATTTAGTGGGGGTAGAGCCTACTTGCAAGTCTCTCCGACCTTCACAAAAAAAGTTATTCAAGAATATCTCCTCAGATTTGGGGGAATTTCGTCGGTCGACCTCTTCCGAAGGTCGTACAAGCTCGGGGATGGTACCAATCGATCCGCAGGACCCAAATTAGTCCAGATGCAACCACTTTCCAAGTCTCTCCGACCTTCACAAAAAAAGTTATTCAAGAATATCTCTTTCTCCTATGTGCTTTCATCCCTAACCCTAACCCTAACCCTTCCGAAAGTCGGAGAAGCTCAAGGATGGTACCGATCGATGCGCGCTACCCCATTTAGTGGGGGTAGAGCCTACTTGCAAGTCTCTCCGACCTTCACAAAAAAAGTTATTCAAGAATATCTCTTTCTCCTATGTGCTTTCATCCCTAACCCTAACCCTAACCCTTCCGAAAGTCGGAGAAGCTCAAGGATGGTACCGATCGATGCGCGCTACCCCATTTAGTGGGGGTAGAGCCTACTTGCAAGTCTCTCCGACCTTCACAAAAAAAGTTATTCAAGAATATCTCCTCAGATTTGGGGGAATTTCGTCGGTCGACCTCTTCCGAAGGTCGTACAAGCTCGGGGATGGTACCAATCGATCCGCAGGACCCAAATTAGTCCAGATGCAACCACTTTCCAAGTCTCTCCGACCTTCACAAAAAAAGTTATTCAAGAATATCTCTTTCTCCTATGTGCTTTCATCCCTAACCCTAACCCTAACCCTTCCGAAAGTCGGAGAAGCTCAAGGATGGTACCGATCGATGCGCGCTACCCCATTTAGTGGGGGTAGAGCCTACTTGCAAGTCTCTCCGACCTTCACAAAAAAAGTTATTCAAGAATATATCTTTCTCCTATGTGCTTTCATCCCTAACCCTAACCCTAACCCTTCCAAAAGTCGGAGAAGCTCAAGGATGGTACCGATCGATGCGCGCTACCCCATTTAGTGGGGGTAGAGCCTACTTGCAAGTCTCTCCGACCTTCACAAAAAAAGTTATTCAAGAATATCTCTTTCTCCTATGTGCTTTCATCCCTAACCCTAACCCTAACCCTTCCGAAAGTCGGAGAAGCTCAAGGATGGTACCGATCGATGCGCGCTACCCCATTTAGTGGGGGTAGAGCCTACTTGCAAGTCTCTCCGACCTTCACAAAAAAAGTTATTCAAGAATATCTCCTCAGATTTGGGGGAATTTCGTCGGTCGACCTCTTCCGAAGGTCGTACAAGCTCGGGGATGGTACCAATCGATCCGCAGGACCCAAATTAGTCCAGATGCAACCACTTTCCAAGTCTCTCCGACCTTCACAAAAAAAGTTATTCAAGAATATCTCTTTCTCCTATGTGCTTTCATCCCTAACCCTAACCCTAACCCTTCCGAAAGTCGGAGAAGCTCAAGGATGGTACCGATCGATGCGCGCTACCCCATTTAGTGGGGGTAGAGCCTACTTGCAAGTCTCTCCGACCTTCACAAAAAAAGTTATTCAAGAATATCTCCTCAGATTTGGGGGAATTTCGTCGGTCGACCTCTTCCGAAGGTCGTACAAGCTCGGGGATGGTACCAATCGATCCGCAGGACCCAAATTAGTCCAGATGCAACCACTTTCCAAGTCTCTCCGACCTTCACAAAAAAAGTTATTCAAGAATATCTCTTTCTCCTATGTGCTTTCATCCCTAACCCTAACTCTAACCCTTCCGAAAGTCGGAGAAGCTCAAGGATGGTACCGATCGATGCGCGCTACCCCATTTAGTGGGGGTAGAGCCTACTTGCAAGTCTCTCCGACCTTCACAAAAAAAGTTATTCAAGAATATCTCTTTCTCCTATGTGCTTTCATCCCTAACCCTAACCCTAACCCTTCCGAAAGTCGGAGAAGCTCAAGGATGGTACCGATCGATGCGCGTTACCCCATTTAGTGGGGGTAGAGCCTACTTGCAAGTCTCTCCGACCTTCACAAAAAAAGTTATTCAAGAATATCTCCTCAGATTTGGGGGAATTTCGTCGGTCGACCTCTTCCGAAGGTCGTACAAGCTCGGGGATGGTACCAATCGATCCGCAGGACCCAAATTAGTCCAGATGCAACCACTTTCCAAGTCTCTCCGACCTTCACAAAAAAAGTTATTCAAGAATATCTCTTTCTCCTATGTGCTTTCATCCCTAACCCTAACCCTAACCCTTCCGAAAGTCGGAGAAGCTCAAGGATGGTACCGATCGATGCGCGCTACCCCATTTAGTGGGGGTAGAGCCTACTTGCAAGTCTCTCCGACCTTCACAAAAAAAGTTATTCAAGAATATCTCTTTCTCCTATGTGCTTTCATCCCTAACCCTAACCCTAACCCTTCCGAAAGTCGGAGAAGCTCAAGGATGGTACCGATCGATGCGCGCTACCCCATTTAGTGGGGGTAGAGCCTACTTGCAAGTCTCTCCGACCTTCACAAAAAAAGTTATTCAAGAATATCTCCTCAGATTTGGGGGAATTTCGTCGGTCGACCTCTTCCGAAGGTCGTACAAGCTCGGGGATGGTACCAATCGATCCGCAGGACCCAAATTAGTCCAGATGCAACCACTTTCCAAGTCTCTCCGACCTTCACAAAAAAAGTTATTCAAGAATATCTCTTTCTCCTATGTGCTTTCATCCCTAACCCTAACCCTTCCGAAAGTCGGAGAAGCTCAAGGATGGTACCGATCGATGCGCGCTACCCCATTTAGTGGGGGTAGAGCCTACTTGCAAGTCTCTCCGACCTTCACAAAAAAAGTTATTCAAGAATATCTCTTTCTCCTATGTGCTTTCATCCCTAACCCTAACCCTAACCCTTCCGAAAGTCGGAGAAGCTCAAGGATGGTACCGATCGATGCGCGCTACCCCATTTAGTGGGGGTAGAGCCTACTTGCAAGTCTCTCCGACCTTCACAAAAAAAGTTATTCAAGAATATCTCCTCAGATTTGGGGGAATTTCGTCGGTCGACCTCTTCCGAAGGTCGTACAAGCTCGGGGATGGTACCAATCGATCCGCAGGACCCAAATTAGTCCAGATGCAACCACTTTCCAAGTCTCTCCGACCTTCACAAAAAAAGTTATTCAAGAATATCTCTTTCTCCTATGTGCTTTCATCCCTAACCCTAACCCTAACCCTTCCGAAAGTCGGAGAAGCTCAAGGATGGTACCGATCGATGCGCGCTACCCCATTTAGTGGGGGTAGAGCCTACTTGCAAGTCTCTCCGACCTTCACAAAAAAAGTTATTCAAGAATATATCTTTCTCCTATGTGCTTTCATCCCTAACCCTAACCCTAACCCTTCCAAAAGTCGGAGAAGCTCAAGGATGGTACCGATCGATGCGCGCTACCCCATTTAGTGGGGGTAGAGCCTACTTGCAAGTCTCTCCGACCTTCACAAAAAAAGTTATTCAAGAATATCTCTTTCTCCTATGTGCTTTCATCCCTAACCCTAACCCTAACCCTTCCGAAAGTCGGAGAAGCTCAAGGATGGTACCGATCGATGCGCGCTACCCCATTTAGTGGGGGTAGAGCCTACTTGCAAGTCTCTCCGACCTTCACAAAAAAAGTTATTCAAGAATATCTCCTCAGATTTGGGGGAATTTCGTCGGTCGACCTCTTCCGAAGGTCGTACAAGCTCGGGGATGGTACCAATCGATCCGCAGGACCCAAATTAGTCCAGATGCAACCACTTTCCAAGTCTCTCCGACCTTCACAAAAAAAGTTATTCAAGAATATCTCTTTCTCCTATGTGCTTTCATCCCTAACCCTAACCCTTCCGAAAGTCGGAGAAGCTCAAGGATGGTACCGATCGATGCGCGCTACCCCATTTAGTGGGGGTAGAGCCTACTTGCAAGTCTCTCCGACCTTCACAAAAAAAGTTATTCAAGAATATCTCCTCAGATTTGGGGGAATTTCGTCGGTCGACCTCTTCCGAAGGTCGTACAAGCTCGGGGATGGTACCAATCGATCCGCAGGACCCAAATTAGTCCAGATGCAACCACTTTCCAAGTCTCTCCGACCTTCACAAAAAAAGTTATTCAAGAATATCTCTTTCTCCTATGTGCTTTCATCCCTAACCCTAACCCTAACCCTTCCGAAAGTCGGAGAAGCTCAAGGATGGTACCGATCGATGCGCGCTACCCCATTTAGTGGGGGTAGAGCCTACTTGCAAGTCTCTCCGACCTTCACAAAAAAAGTTATTCAAGAATATCTCTTTCTCCTATGTGCTTTCATCCCTAACCCTAACCCTAACCCTTCCGAAAGTCGGAGAAGCTCAAGGATGGTACCGATCGATGCGCGCTACCCCATTTAGTGGGGGTAGAGCCTACTTGCAAGTCTCTCCGACCTTCACAAAAAAAGTTATTCAAGAATATCTCCTCAGATTTGGGGGAATTTCGTCGGTCGACCTCTTCCGAAGGTCGTACAAGCTCGGGGATGGTACCAATCGATCCGCAGGACCCAAATTAGTCCAGATGCAACCACTTTCCAAGTCTCTCCGACCTTCACAAAAAAAGTTATTCAAGAATATCTCTTTCTCCTATGTGCTTTCATCCCTAACCCTAACCCTAACCCTTCCGAAAGTCGGAGAAGCTCAAGGATGGTACCGATCGATGCGCGCTACCCCATTTAGTGGGGGTAGAGCCTACTTGCAAGTCTCTCCGACCTTCACAAAAAAAGTTATTCAAGAATATCTCCTCAGATTTGGGGGAATTTCGTCGGTCGACCTCTTCCGAAGGTCGTACAAGCTCGGGGATGGTACCAATCGATCCGCAGGACCCAAATTAGTCCAGATGCAACCACTTTCCAAGTCTCTCCGACCTTCACAAAAAAAGTTATTCAAGAATATCTCTTTCTCCTATGTGCTTTCATCCCTAACCCTAACCCTTCCGAAAGTCGGAGAAGCTCAAGGATGGTACCGATCGATGCGCGCTACCCCATTTAGTGGGGGTAGAGCCTACTTGCAAGTCTCTCCGACCTTCACAAAAAAAGTTATTCAAGAATATCTCCTCAGATTTGGGGGAATTTCGTCGGTCGACCTCTTCCGAAGGTCGTACAAGCTCGGGGATGGTACCAATCGATCCGCAGGACCCAAATTAGTCCAGATGCAACCACTTTCCAAGTCTCTCCGACCTTCACAAAAAAAGTTATTCAAGAATATCTCTTTCTCCTATGTGCTTTCATCCCTAACCCTAACCCTAACCCTTCCGAAAGTCGGAGAAGCTCAAGGATGGTACCGATCGATGCGCGCTACCCCATTTAGTGGGGGTAGAGCCTACTTGCAAGTCTCTCCGACCTTCACAAAAAAAGTTATTCAAGAATATCTCTTTCTCCTATGTGCTTTCATCCCTAACCCTAACCCTAACCCTTCCGAAAGTCGGAGAAGCTCAAGGATGGTACCGATCGATGCGCGCTACCCCATTTAGTGGGGGTAGAGCCTACTTGCAAGTCTCTCCGACCTTCACAAAAAAAGTTATTCAAGAATATCTCCTCAGATTTGGGGGAATTTCGTCGGTCGACCTCTTCCGAAGGTCGTACAAGCTCGGGGATGGTACCAATCGATCCGCAGGACCCAAATTAGTCCAGATGCAACCACTTTCCAAGTCTCTCCGACCTTCACAAAAAAAGTTATTCAAGAATATCTCTTTCTCCTATGTGCTTTCATCCCTAACCCTAACCCTAACCCTTCCGAAAGTCGGAGAAGCTCAAGGATGGTACCGATCGATGCGCGCTACCCCATTTAGTGGGGGTAGAGCCTACTTGCAAGTCTCTCCGACCTTCACAAAAAAAGTTATTCAAGAATATCTCTTTCTCCTATGTGCTTTCATCCCTAACCCTAACCCTAACCCTTCCGAAAGTCGGAGAAGCTCAAGGATGGTACCGATCGATGCGCGCTACCCCATTTAGTGGGGGTAGAGCCTACTTGCAAGTCTCTCCGACCTTCACAAAAAAAGTTATTCAAGAATATCTCCTCAGATTTGGGGGAATTTCGTCGGTCGACCTCTTCCGAAGGTCGTACAAGCTCGGGGATGGTACCAATCGATCCGCAGGACCCAAATTAGTCCAGATGCAACCACTTTCCAAGTCTCTCCGACCTTCACAAAAAAAGTTATTCAAGAATATCTCTTTCTCCTATGTGCTTTCATCCCTAACCCTAACCCTAACCCTTCCGAAAGTCGGAGAAGCTCAAGGATGGTACCGATCGATGCGCGCTACCCCATTTAGTGGGGGTAGAGCCTACTTGCAAGTCTCTCCGACCTTCACAAAAAAAGTTATTCAAGAATATCTCTTTCTCCTATGTGCTTTCATCCCTAACCCTAACCCTAACCCTTCCGAAAGTCGGAGAAGCTCAAGGATGGTACCGATCGATGCGCGCTACCCCATTTAGTGGGGGTAGAGCCTACTTGCAAGTCTCTCCGACCTTCACAAAAAAAGTTATTCAAGAATATCTCCTCAGATTTGGGGGAATTTCGTCGGTCGACCTCTTCCGAAGGTCGTACAAGCTCGGGGATGGTACTAATCGATCCGCAGGACCCAAATTAGTCCAGATGCAACCACTTTCCAAGTCTCTCCGACCTTCACAAAAAAAGTTATTCAAGAATATCTCTTTCTCCTATGTGCTTTCATCCCTAACCCTAACCCTAACCCTTCCGAAAGTCGGAGAAGCTCAAGGATGGTACCGATCGATGCGCGCTACCCCATTTAGTGGGGGTAGAGCCTACTTGCAAGTCTCTCCGACCTTCACAAAAAAAGTTATTCAAGAATATCTCCTCAGATTTGGGGGAATTTCGTCGGTCGACCTCTTCCAAAGGTCGTACAAGCTCGGGGATGGTACCAATCGATCCGCAGGACCCAAATTAGTCCAGATGCAACCACTTTCCAAGTCTCTCCGACCTTCACAAAAAAAGTTATTCAAGAATATCTCTTTCTCCTATGTGCTTTCATCCCTAACCCTAACCCTAACCCTTCCGAAAGTCGGAGAAGCTCAAGGATGGTACCGATCGATGCGTGCTACCCCATTTAGTGGGGGTAGAGCCTACTTGCAAGTCTCTCCGACCTTCACAAAAAAAGTTATTCAAGAATATCTCTTTCTCCTATGTGCTTTCATCCCTAACCCTAACCCTAACCCTTCCGAAAGTCGGAGAAGCTCAAGGATGGTACCGATCGATGCGCGCTACCCCATTTAGTGGGGGTAGAGCCTACTTGCAAGTCTCTCCGACCTTCACAAAAAAAGTTATTCAAGAATATCTCCTCAGATTTGGGGGAATTTCGTCGGTCGACCTCTTCCGAAGGTCGTACAAGCTCGGGGATGGTACCAATCGATCCGCAGGACCCAAATTAGTCCAGATGCAACCACTTTCCAAGTCTCTCCGACCTTCACAAAAAAAGTTATTCAAGAATATCTCTTTCTCCTATGTGCTTTCATCCCTAACCCTAACCCTAACCCTTCCGAAAGTCGGAGAAGCTCAAGGATGGTACCGATCGATGCGCGCTACCCCATTTAGTGGGGGTAGAGCCTACTTGCAAGTCTCTCCGACCTTCACAAAAAAAGTTATTCAAGAATATCTCTTTCTCCTATGTGCTTTCATCCCTAACCCTAACCCTAACCCTTCCGAAAGTCGGAGAAGCTCAAGGATGGTACCGATCGATGCGCGCTACCCCATTTAGTGGGGGTAGAGCCTACTTGCAAGTCTCTCCGACCTTCACAAAAAAAGTTATTCAAGAATATCTCCTCAGATTTGGGGGAATTTCGTCGGTCGACCTCTTCCGAAGGTCGTACAAGCTCGGGGATGGTACCAATCGATCCGCAGGACCCAAATTAGTCCAGATGCAACCACTTTCCAAGTCTCTCCGACCTTCACAAAAAAAGTTATTCAAGAATATCTCTTTCTCCTATGTGCTTTCATCCCTAACCCTAACCCTAACCCTTCCGAAAGTCGGAGAAGCTCAAGGATGGTACCGATCGATGCGCGCTACCCCATTTAGTGGGGGTAGAGCCTACTTGCAAGTCTCTCCGACCTTCACAAAAAAAGTTATTCAAGAATATATCTTTCTCCTATGTGCTTTCATCCCTAACCCTAACCCTAACCCTTCCAAAAGTCGGAGAAGCTCAAGGATGGTACCGATCGATGCGCGCTACCCCATTTAGTGGGGGTAGAGCCTACTTGCAAGTCTCTCCGACCTTCACAAAAAAAGTTATTCAAGAATATCTCTTTCTCCTATGTGCTTTCATCCCTAACCCTAACCCTAACCCTTCCGAAAGTCGGAGAAGCTCAAGGATGGTACCGATCGATGCGCGCTACCCCATTTAGTGGGGGTAGAGCCTACTTGCAAGTCTCTCCGACCTTCACAAAAAAAGTTATTCAAGAATATCTCCTCAGATTTGGGGGAATTTCGTCGGTCGACCTCTTCCGAAGGTCGTACAAGCTCGGGGATGGTACCAATCGATCCGCAGGACCCAAATTAGTCCAGATGCAACCACTTTCCAAGTCTCTCCGACCTTCACAAAAAAAGTTATTCAAGAATATCTCTTTCTCCTATGTGCTTTCATCCCTAACCCTAACCCTAACCCTTCCGAAAGTCGGAGAAGCTCAAGGATGGTACCGATCGATGCGCGCTACCCCATTTAGTGGGGGTAGAGCCTACTTGCAAGTCTCTCCGACCTTCACAAAAAAAGTTATTCAAGAATATCTCCTCAGATTTGGGGGAATTTCGTCGGTCGACCTCTTCCTAAGGTCGTACAAGCTCGGGGATGGTACCAATCGATCCGCAGGACCCAAATTAGTCCAAATGCAACCACTTTCCAAGTCTCTCCGACCTTCACAAAAAAAGTTATTCAAGAATATCTCTTTCTCCTATGTGCTTTCATCCCTAACCCTAACCCTAACCCTTCCGAAAGTCGGAGAAGCTCAAGGATGGTACCGATCGATGCGCGCTACCCCATTTAGTGGGGGTAGAGCCTACTTGCAAGTCTCTCCGACCTTCACAAAAAAAGTTATTCAAGAATATCTCCTCAGATTTGGGGGAATTTCGTCGGTCGACCTCTTCCGAAGGTCGTACAAGCTCGGGGATGGTACCAATCGATCTGCAGGACCCAAATTAGTCCAGATGCAACCACTTTCCAAGTCTCTCCGACCTTCACAAAAAAAGTTATTCAAGAATATCTCTTTCTCCTATGTGCTTTCATCCCTAACCCTAACCCTAACCCTTCCGAAAGTCGGAGAAGCTCAAGGATGGTACCGATCGATGCGCGCTACCCCATTTAGTGGGGGTAGAGCCTACTTGCAAGTCTCTCCGACCTTCACAAAAAAAGTTATTCAAGAATATATCTTTCTCCTATGTGCTTTCATCCCTAACCCTAACCCTAACCCTTCCAAAAGTCGGAGAAGCTCAAGGATGGTACCGATCGATGCGCGCTACCCCATTTAGTGGGGGTAGAGCCTACTTGCAAGTCTCTCCGACCTTCACAAAAAAAGTTATTCAAGAATATCTCTTTCTCCTATGTGCTTTCATCCCTAACCCTAACCCTAACCCTTCCGAAAGTCGGAGAAGCTCAAGGATGGTACCGATCGATGCGCGCTACCCCATTTAGTGGGGGTAGAGCCTACTTGCAAGTCTCTCCGACCTTCACAAAAAAAGTTATTCAAGAATATCTCCTCAGATTTGGGGGAATTTCGTCGGTCGACCTCTTCCGAAGGTCGTACAAGCTCGGGGATGGTACCAATCGATCCGCAGGACCCAAATTAGTCCAGATGCAACCACTTTCCAAGTCTCTCCGACCTTCACAAAAAAAGTTATTCAAGAATATCTCTTTCTCCTATGTGCTTTCATCCCTAACCCTAACCCTAACCCTTCCGAAAGTCGGAGAAGCTCAAGGATGGTACCGATCGATGCGCGCTACCCCATTTAGTGGGGGTAGAGCCTACTTGCAAGTCTCTCCGACCTTCACAAAAAAAGTTATTCAAGAATATCTCCTCAGATTTGGGGGAATTTCGTCGGTCGACCTCTTCCGAAGGTCGTACAAGCTCGGGGATGGTACCAATCGATCCGCAGGACCCAAATTAGTCCAAATGCAACCACTTTCCAAGTCTCTCCGACCTTCACAAAAAAAGTTATTCAAGAATATCTCTTTCTCCTATGTGCTTTCATCCCTAACCCTAACTCTAACCCTTCCGAAAGTCGGAGAAGCTCAAGGATGGTACCGATCGATGCGCGCTACCCCATTTAGTGGGGGTAGAGCCTACTTGCAAGTCTCTCCGACCTTCACAAAAAAAGTTATTCAAGAATATCTCCTCAGATTTGGGGGAATTTCGTCGGTCGACCTCTTCCGAAGGTCGTACAAGCTCGGGGATGGTACCAATCGATCCGCAGGACCCAAATTAGTCCAGATGCAACTACTTTCCAAGTCTCTCCGACCTTCACAAAAAAAGTTATTCAAGAATATCTCTTTCTCCTATGTGCTTTCATCCCTAACCCTAACCCTAACCCTTCCGAAAGTCGGAGAAGCTCAAGGATGGTACCGATCGATGCGCGCTACCCCATTTAGTGGGGGTAGAGCCTACTTGCAAGTCTCTCCGACCTTCACAAAAAAAGTTATTCAAGAATATCTCCTCAGATTTGGGGGAATTTCGTCGGTCGACCTCTTCCGAAGGTCGTACAAGCTCGGGGATGGTACCAATCGATCCGCAGGACCCAAATTAGTCCAAATGCAACCACTTTCCAAGTCTCTCCGACCTTCACAAAAAAAGTTATTCAAGAATATCTCTTTCTCCTATGTGCTTTCATCCCTAACCCTAACCCTAACCCTTCCGAAAGTCGGAGAAGCTCAAGGATGGTACCGATCGATGCGCGCTACCCCATTTAGTGGGGGTAGAGCCTACTTGCAAGTCTCTCCGACCTTCACAAAAAAAGTTATTCAAGAATATCTCCTCAGATTTGGGGGAATTTCGTCGGTCGACCTCTTCCGAAGGTCGTACAAGCTCGGGGATGGTACCAATCGATCCGCAGGACCCAAATTAGTCCAGATGCAACCACTTTCCAAGTCTCTCCGACCTTCACAAAAAAAGTTATTCAAGAATATCTCTTTCTCCTATGTGCTTTCATCCCTAACCCTAACCCTAACCCTTCCGAAAGTCGGAGAAGCTCAAGGATGGTACCGATCGATGCGCGCTACCCCATTTAGTGGGGGTAGAGCCTACTTGCAAGTCTCTCCGACCTTCACAAAAAAAGTTATTCAAGAATATCTCCTCAGATTTGGGGGAATTTCGTCGGTCGACCTCTTCCGAAGGTCGTACAAGCTCGGGGATGGTACCAATCGATCCGCAGGACCCAAATTAGTCCAGATGCAACCACTTTCCAAGTCTCTCCGACCTTCACAAAAAAAGTTATTCAAGAATATCTCTTTCTCCTATGTGCTTTCATCCCTAACCCTAACCCTAACCCTTCCGAAAGTCGGAGAAGCTCAAGGATGGTACCGATCGATGCGCGCTACCCCATTTAGTGGGGGTAGAGCCTACTTGCAAGTCTCTCCGACCTTCACAAAAAAAGTTATTCAAGAATATCTCCTCAGATTTGGGGGAATTTCGTCGGTCGACCTCTTCCGAAGGTCGTACAAGCTCGGGGATGGTACCAATCGATCCGCAGGACCCAAATTAGTCCAGATGCAACCACTTTCCAAGTCTCTCCGACCTTCACAAAAAAAGTTATTCAAGAATATCTCTTTCTCCTATGTGCTTTCATCCCTAACCCTAACCCTAACCCTTCCGAAAGTCGGAGAAGCTCAAGGATGGTACCGATCGATGCGCGCTACCCCATTTAGTGGGGGTAGAGCCTACTTGCAAGTCTCTCCGACCTTCACAAAAAAAGTTATTCAAGAATATATCTTTCTCCTATGTGCTTTCATCCCTAACCCTAACCCTAACCCTTCCAAAAGTCGGAGAAGCTCAAGGATGGTACCGATCGATGCGCGCTACCCCATTTAGTGGGGGTAGAGCCTACTTGCAAGTCTCTCCGACCTTCACAAAAAAAGTTATTCAAGAATATCTCTTTCTCCTATGTGCTTTCATCCCTAACCCTAACCCTAACCCTTCCGAAAGTCGGAGAAGCTCAAGGATGGTACTGATCGATGCGCGCTACCCCATTTAGTGGGGGTAGAGCCTACTTGCAAGTCTCTCCGACCTTCACAAAAAAAGTTATTCAAGAATATCTCCTCAGATTTGGGGGAATTTCGTCGGTCGACCTCTTCCGAAGGTCGTACAAGCTCGGGGATGGTACCAATCGATCCGCAGGACCCAAATTAGTCCAGATGCAACCACTTTCCAAGTCTCTCCGACCTTCACAAAAAAAGTTATTCAAGAATATCTCTTTCTCCTATGTGCTTTCATCCCTAACCCTAACCCTAACCCTTCCGAAAGTCGGAGAAGCTCAAGGATGGTACCGATCGATGCGCGCTACCCCATTTAGTGGGGGTAGAGCCTACTTGCAAGTCTCTCCGACCTTCACAAAAAAAGTTATTCAAGAATATCTCCTCAGATTTGGGGGAATTTCGTCGGTCGACCTCTTCCGAAGGTCGTACAAGCTCGGGGATGGTACCAATCGATCCGCAGGACCCAAATTAGTCCAAATGCAACCACTTTCCAAGTCTCTCCGACCTTCACAAAAAAAGTTATTCAAGAATATCTCTTTCTCCTATGTGCTTTCATCCCTAACCCTAACTCTAACCCTTCCGAAAGTCGGAGAAGCTCAAGGATGGTACCGATCGATGCGCGCTACCCCATTTAGTGGGGGTAGAGCCTACTTGCAAGTCTCTCCGACCTTCACAAAAAAAGTTATTCAAGAATATCTCTTTCTCCTATGTGCTTTCATCCCTAACCCTAACCCTTCCGAAAGTCGGAGAAGCTCAAGGATGGTACCGATCGATGCGCGTTACCCCATTTAGTGGGGGTAGAGCCTACTTGCAAGTCTCTCCGACCTTCACAAAAAAAGTTATTCAAGAATATCTCCTCAGATTTGGGGGAATTTCGTCGGTCGACCTCTTCCGAAGGTCGTACAAGCTCGGGGATGGTACCAATCGATCCGCAGGACCCAAATTAGTCCAGATGCAACCACTTTCCAAGTCTCTCCGACCTTCACAAAAAAAGTTATTCAAGAATATCTCTTTCTCCTATGTGCTTTCATCCCTAACCCTAACCCTAACCCTTCCGAAAGTCGGAGAAGCTCAAGGATGGTACCGATCGATGCGCGCTACCCCATTTAGTGGGGGTAGAGCCTACTTGCAAGTCTCTCCGACCTTCACAAAAAAAGTTATTCAAGAATATCTCTTTCTCCTATGTGCTTTCATCCCTAACCCTAACCCTAACCCTTCCGAAAGTCGGAGAAGCTCAAGGATGGTACCGATCGATGCGCGCTACCCCATTTAGTGGGGGTAGAGCCTACTTGCAAGTCTCTCCGACCTTCACAAAAAAAGTTATTCAAGAATATCTCCTCAGATTTGGGGGAATTTCGTCGGTCGACCTCTTCCGAAGGTCGTACAAGCTCGGGGATGGTACCAATCGATCCGCAGGACCCAAATTAGTCCAGATGCAACCACTTTCCAAGTCTCTCCGACCTTCACAAAAAAAGTTATTCAAGAATATCTCTTTCTCCTATGTGCTTTCATCCCTAACCCTAACCCTTCCGAAAGTCGGAGAAGCTCAAGGATGGTACCGATCGATGCGCGCTACCCCATTTAGTGGGGGTAGAGCCTACTTGCAAGTCTCTCCGACCTTCACAAAAAAAGTTATTCAAGAATATCTCTTTCTCCTATGTGCTTTCATCCCTAACCCTAACCCTAACCCTTCCGAAAGTCGGAGAAGCTCAAGGATGGTACCGATCGATGCGCGCTACCCCATTTAGTGGGGGTAGAGCCTACTTGCAAGTCTCTCCGACCTTCACAAAAAAAGTTATTCAAGAATATCTCCTCAGATTTGGGGGAATTTCGTCGGTCGACCTCTTCCGAAGGTCGTACAAGCTCGGGGATGGTACCAATCGATCCGCAGGACCCAAATTAGTCCAGATGCAACCACTTTCCAAGTCTCTCCGACCTTCACAAAAAAAGTTATTCAAGAATATCTCTTTCTCCTATGTGCTTTCATCCCTAACCCTAACCCTAACCCTTCCGAAAGTCGGAGAAGCTCAAGGATGGTACCGATCGATGCGCGCTACCCCATTTAGTGGGGGTAGAGCCTACTTGCAAGTCTCTCCGACCTTCACAAAAAAAGTTATTCAAGAATATATCTTTCTCCTATGTGCTTTCATCCCTAACCCTAACCCTAACCCTTCCAAAAGTCGGAGAAGCTCAAGGATGGTACCGATCGATGCGCGCTACCCCATTTAGTGGGGGTAGAGCCTACTTGCAAGTCTCTCCGACCTTCACAAAAAAAGTTATTCAAGAATATCTCTTTCTCCTATGTGCTTTCATCCCTAACCCTAACCCTAACCCTTCCGAAAGTCGGAGAAGCTCAAGGATGGTACCGATCGATGCGCGCTACCCCATTTAGTGGGGGTAGAGCCTACTTGCAAGTCTCTCCGACCTTCACAAAAAAAGTTATTCAAGAATATCTCCTCAGATTTGGGGGAATTTCGTCGGTCGACCTCTTCCGAAGGTCGTACAAGCTCGGGGATGGTACCAATCGATCCGCAGGACCCAAATTAGTCCAGATGCAACCACTTTCCAAGTCTCTCCGACCTTCACAAAAAAAGTTATTCAAGAATATCTCTTTCTCCTATGTGCTTTCATCCCTAACCCTAACCCTTCCGAAAGTCGGAGAAGCTCAAGGATGGTACCGATCGATGCGCGCTACCCCATTTAGTGGGGGTAGAGCCTACTTGCAAGTCTCTCCGACCTTCACAAAAAAAGTTATTCAAGAATATCTCCTCAGATTTGGGGGAATTTCGTCGGTCGACCTCTTCCGAAGGTCGTACAAGCTCGGGGATGGTACCAATCGATCCGCAGGACCCAAATTAGTCCAGATGCAACCACTTTCCAAGTCTCTCCGACCTTCACAAAAAAAGTTATTCAAGAATATCTCTTTCTCCTATGTGCTTTCATCCCTAACCCTAACCCTAACCCTTCCGAAAGTCGGAGAAGCTCAAGGATGGTACCGATCGATGCGCGCTACCCCATTTAGTGGGGGTAGAGCCTACTTGCAAGTCTCTCCGACCTTCACAAAAAAAGTTATTCAAGAATATCTCCTCAGATTTGGGGGAATTTCGTCGGTCGACCTCTTCCGAAGGTCGTACAAGCTCGGGGATGGTACCAATCGATCCGCAGGACCCAAATTAGTCCAGATGCAACCACTTTCCAAGTCTCTCCGACCTTCACAAAAAAAGTTATTCAAGAATATCTCTTTCTCCTATGTGCTTTCATCCCTAACCCTAACCCTAACCCTTCCGAAAGTCGGAGAAGCTCAAGGATGGTACCGATCGATGCGCGCTACCCCATTTAGTGGGGGTAGAGCCTACTTGCAAGTCTCTCCGACCTTCACAAAAAAAGTTATTCAAGAATATCTCCTCAGATTTGGGGGAATTTCGTCGGTCGACCTCTTCCGAAGGTCGTACAAGCTCGGGGATGGTACCAATCGATCCGCAGGACCCAAATTAGTCCAGATGCAACCACTTTCCAAGTCTCTCCGACCTTCACAAAAAAAGTTATTCAAGAATATCTCTTTCTCCTATGTGCTTTCATCCCTAACCCTAACCCTAACCCTTCCGAAAGTCGGAGAAGCTCAAGGATGGTACCGATCGATGCGCGCTACCCCATTTAGTGGGGGTAGAGCCTACTTGCAAGTCTCTCCGACCTTCACAAAAAAAGTTATTCAAGAATATATCTTTCTCCTATGTGCTTTCATCCCTAACCCTAACCCTAACCCTTCCAAAAGTCGGAGAAGCTCAAGGATGGTACCGATCGATGCGCGCTACCCCATTTAGTGGGGGTAGAGCCTACTTGCAAGTCTCTCCGACCTTCACAAAAAAAGTTATTCAAGAATATCTCTTTCTCCTATGTGCTTTCATCCCTAACCCTAACCCTAACCCTTCCGAAAGTCGGAGAAGCTCAAGGATGGTACTGATCGATGCGCGCTACCCCATTTAGTGGGGGTAGAGCCTACTTGCAAGTCTCTCCGACCTTCACAAAAAAAGTTATTCAAGAATATCTCCTCAGATTTGGGGGAATTTCGTCGGTCGACCTCTTCCGAAGGTCGTACAAGCTCGGGGATGGTACCAATCGATCCGCAGGACCCAAATTAGTCCAGATGCAACCACTTTCCAAGTCTCTCCGACCTTCACAAAAAAAGTTATTCAAGAATATCTCTTTCTCCTATGTGCTTTCATCCCTAACCCTAACCCTAACCCTTCCGAAAGTCGGAGAAGCTCAAGGATGGTACCGATCGATGCGCGCTACCCCATTTAGTGGGGGTAGAGCCTACTTGCAAGTCTCTCCGACCTTCACAAAAAAAGTTATTCAAGAATATCTCCTCAGATTTGGGGGAATTTCGTCGGTCGACCTCTTCCGAAGGTCGTACAAGCTCGGGGATGGTACCAATCGATCCGCAGGACCCAAATTAGTCCAAATGCAACCACTTTCCAAGTCTCTCCGACCTTCACAAAAAAAGTTATTCAAGAATATCTCTTTCTCCTATGTGCTTTCATCCCTAACCCTAACTCTAACCCTTCCGAAAGTCGGAGAAGCTCAAGGATGGTACCGATCGATGCGCGCTACCCCATTTAGTGGGGGTAGAGCCTACTTGCAAGTCTCTCCGACCTTCACAAAAAAAGTTATTCAAGAATATCTCTTTCTCCTATGTGCTTTCATCCCTAACCCTAACCCTTCCGAAAGTCGGAGAAGCTCAAGGATGGTACCGATCGATGCGCGTTACCCCATTTAGTGGGGGTAGAGCCTACTTGCAAGTCTCTCCGACCTTCACAAAAAAAGTTATTCAAGAATATCTCCTCAGATTTGGGGGAATTTCGTCGGTCGACCTCTTCCGAAGGTCGTACAAGCTCGGGGATGGTACCAATCGATCCGCAGGACCCAAATTAGTCCAGATGCAACCACTTTCCAAGTCTCTCCGACCTTCACAAAAAAAGTTATTCAAGAATATCTCTTTCTCCTATGTGCTTTCATCCCTAACCCTAACCCTAACCCTTCCGAAAGTCGGAGAAGCTCAAGGATGGTACCGATCGATGCGCGCTACCCCATTTAGTGGGGGTAGAGCCTACTTGCAAGTCTCTCCGACCTTCACAAAAAAAGTTATTCAAGAATATCTCTTTCTCCTATGTGCTTTCATCCCTAACCCTAACCCTAACCCTTCCGAAAGTCGGAGAAGCTCAAGGATGGTACCGATCGATGCGCGCTACCCCATTTAGTGGGGGTAGAGCCTACTTGCAAGTCTCTCCGACCTTCACAAAAAAAGTTATTCAAGAATATCTCCTCAGATTTGGGGGAATTTCGTCGGTCGACCTCTTCCGAAGGTCGTACAAGCTCGGGGATGGTACCAATCGATCCGCAGGACCCAAATTAGTCCAGATGCAACCACTTTCCAAGTCTCTCCGACCTTCACAAAAAAAGTTATTCAAGAATATCTCTTTCTCCTATGTGCTTTCATCCCTAACCCTAACCCTTCCGAAAGTCGGAGAAGCTCAAGGATGGTACCGATCGATGCGCGCTACCCCATTTAGTGGGGGTAGAGCCTACTTGCAAGTCTCTCCGACCTTCACAAAAAAAGTTATTCAAGAATATCTCTTTCTCCTATGTGCTTTCATCCCTAACCCTAACCCTAACCCTTCCGAAAGTCGGAGAAGCTCAAGGATGGTACCGATCGATGCGCGCTACCCCATTTAGTGGGGGTAGAGCCTACTTGCAAGTCTCTCCGACCTTCACAAAAAAAGTTATTCAAGAATATCTCCTCAGATTTGGGGGAATTTCGTCGGTCGACCTCTTCCGAAGGTCGTACAAGCTCGGGGATGGTACCAATCGATCCGCAGGACCCAAATTAGTCCAGATGCAACCACTTTCCAAGTCTCTCCGACCTTCACAAAAAAAGTTATTCAAGAATATCTCTTTCTCCTATGTGCTTTCATCCCTAACCCTAACCCTAACCCTTCCGAAAGTCGGAGAAGCTCAAGGATGGTACCGATCGATGCGCGCTACCCCATTTAGTGGGGGTAGAGCCTACTTGCAAGTCTCTCCGACCTTCACAAAAAAAGTTATTCAAGAATATATCTTTCTCCTATGTGCTTTCATCCCTAACCCTAACCCTAACCCTTCCAAAAGTCGGAGAAGCTCAAGGATGGTACCGATCGATGCGCGCTACCCCATTTAGTGGGGGTAGAGCCTACTTGCAAGTCTCTCCGACCTTCACAAAAAAAGTTATTCAAGAATATCTCTTTCTCCTATGTGCTTTCATCCCTAACCCTAACCCTAACCCTTCCGAAAGTCGGAGAAGCTCAAGGATGGTACCGATCGATGCGCGCTACCCCATTTAGTGGGGGTAGAGCCTACTTGCAAGTCTCTCCGACCTTCACAAAAAAAGTTATTCAAGAATATCTCCTCAGATTTGGGGGAATTTCGTCGGTCGACCTCTTCCGAAGGTCGTACAAGCTCGGGGATGGTACCAATCGATCCGCAGGACCCAAATTAGTCCAGATGCAACCACTTTCCAAGTCTCTCCGACCTTCACAAAAAAAGTTATTCAAGAATATCTCTTTCTCCTATGTGCTTTCATCCCTAACCCTAACCCTTCCGAAAGTCGGAGAAGCTCAAGGATGGTACCGATCGATGCGCGCTACCCCATTTAGTGGGGGTAGAGCCTACTTGCAAGTCTCTCCGACCTTCACAAAAAAAGTTATTCAAGAATATCTCCTCAGATTTGGGGGAATTTCGTCGGTCGACCTCTTCCGAAGGTCGTACAAGCTCGGGGATGGTACCAATCGATCCGCAGGACCCAAATTAGTCCAGATGCAACCACTTTCCAAGTCTCTCCGACCTTCACAAAAAAAGTTATTCAAGAATATCTCTTTCTCCTATGTGCTTTCATCCCTAACCCTAACCCTAACCCTTCCGAAAGTCGGAGAAGCTCAAGGATGGTACCGATCGATGCGCGCTACCCCATTTAGTGGGGGTAGAGCCTACTTGCAAGTCTCTCCGACCTTCACAAAAAAAGTTATTCAAGAATATCTCTTTCTCCTATGTGCTTTCATCCCTAACCCTAACCCTAACCCTTCCGAAAGTCGGAGAAGCTCAAGGATGGTACCGATCGATGCGCGCTACCCCATTTAGTGGGGGTAGAGCCTACTTGCAAGTCTCTCCGACCTTCACAAAAAAAGTTATTCAAGAATATCTCCTCAGATTTGGGGGAATTTCGTCGGTCGACCTCTTCCGAAGGTCGTACAAGCTCGGGGATGGTACCGATCGATGCGCGCTACCCCATTTAGTGGGGGTAGAGCCTACTTGCAAGTCTCTCCGACCTTCACAAAAAAAGTTATTCAAGAATATCTCTTTCTCCTATGTGCTTTCATCCCTAACCCTAACCCTAACCCTTCCGAAAGTCGGAGAAGCTCAAGGATGGTACCGATCGATGCGCGCTACCCCATTTAGTGGGGGTAGAGCCTACTTGCAAGTCTCTCCGACCTTCACAAAAAAAGTTATTCAAGAATATCTCCTCAGATTTGGGGGAATTTCGTCGGTCGACCTCTTCCGAAGGTCGTACAAGCTCGGGGATGGTACCAATCGATCCGCAGGACCCAAATTAGTCCAGATGCAACCACTTTCCAAGTCTCTCCGACCTTCACAAAAAAAGTTATTCAAGAATATCTCTTTCTCCTATGTGCTTTCATCCCTAACCCTAACCCTAACCCTTCCGAAAGTCGGAGAAGCTCAAGGATGGTACCGATCGATGCGCGCTACCCCATTTAGTGGGGGTAGAGCCTACTTGCAAGTCTCTCCGACCTTCACAAAAAAAGTTATTCAAGAATATCTCCTCAGATTTGGGGGAATTTCGTCGGTCGACCTCTTCCTAAGGTCGTACAAGCTCGGGGATGGTACCAATCGATCCGCAGGACCCAAATTAGTCCAAATGCAACCACTTTCCAAGTCTCTCCGACCTTCACAAAAAAAGTTATTCAAGAATATCTCTTTCTCCTATGTGCTTTCATCCCTAACCCTAACCCTAACCCTTCCGAAAGTCGGAGAAGCTCAAGGATGGTACCGATCGATGCGCGCTACCCCATTTAGTGGGGGTAGAGCCTACTTGCAAGTCTCTCCGACCTTCACAAAAAAAGTTATTCAAGAATATCTCCTCAGATTTGGGGGAATTTCGTCGGTCGACCTCTTCCGAAGGTCGTACAAGCTCGGGGATGGTACCAATCGATCTGCAGGACCCAAATTAGTCCAGATGCAACCACTTTCCAAGTCTCTCCGACCTTCACAAAAAAAGTTATTCAAGAATATCTCTTTCTCCTATGTGCTTTCATCCCTAACCCTAACCCTAACCCTTCCGAAAGTCGGAGAAGCTCAAGGATGGTACCGATCGATGCGCGCTACCCCATTTAGTGGGGGTAGAGCCTACTTGCAAGTCTCTCCGACCTTCACAAAAAAAGTTATTCAAGAATATATCTTTCTCCTATGTGCTTTCATCCCTAACCCTAACCCTAACCCTTCCAAAAGTCGGAGAAGCTCAAGGATGGTACCGATCGATGCGCGCTACCCCATTTAGTGGGGGTAGAGCCTACTTGCAAGTCTCTCCGACCTTCACAAAAAAAGTTATTCAAGAATATCTCTTTCTCCTATGTGCTTTCATCCCTAACCCTAACCCTAACCCTTCCGAAAGTCGGAGAAGCTCAAGGATGGTACCGATCGATGCGCGCTACCCCATTTAGTGGGGGTAGAGCCTACTTGCAAGTCTCTCCGACCTTCACAAAAAAAGTTATTCAAGAATATCTCCTCAGATTTGGGGGAATTTCGTCGGTCGACCTCTTCCGAAGGTCGTACAAGCTCGGGGATGGTACCAATCGATCCGCAGGACCCAAATTAGTCCAGATGCAACCACTTTCCAAGTCTCTCCGACCTTCACAAAAAAAGTTATTCAAGAATATCTCTTTCTCCTATGTGCTTTCATCCCTAACCCTAACCCTAACCCTTCCGAAAGTCGGAGAAGCTCAAGGATGGTACCGATCGATGCGCGCTACCCCATTTAGTGGGGGTAGAGCCTACTTGCAAGTCTCTCCGACCTTCACAAAAAAAGTTATTCAAGAATATCTCCTCAGATTTGGGGGAATTTCGTCGGTCGACCTCTTCCGAAGGTCGTACAAGCTCGGGGATGGTACCAATCGATCCGCAGGACCCAAATTAGTCCAAATGCAACCACTTTCCAAGTCTCTCCGACCTTCACAAAAAAAGTTATTCAAGAATATCTCTTTCTCCTATGTGCTTTCATCCCTAACCCTAACTCTAACCCTTCCGAAAGTCGGAGAAGCTCAAGGATGGTACCGATCGATGCGCGCTACCCCATTTAGTGGGGGTAGAGCCTACTTGCAAGTCTCTCCGACCTTCACAAAAAAAGTTATTCAAGAATATCTCCTCAGATTTGGGGGAATTTCGTCGGTCGACCTCTTCCGAAGGTCGTACAAGCTCGGGGATGGTACCAATCGATCCGCAGGACCCAAATTAGTCCAGATGCAACCACTTTCCAAGTCTCTCCGACCTTCACAAAAAAAGTTATTCAAGAATATCTCTTTCTCCTATGTGCTTTCATCCCTAACCCTAACCCTAACCCTTCCGAAAGTCGGAGAAGCTCAAGGATGGTACCGATCGATGCGCGCTACCCCATTTAGTGGGGGTAGAGCCTACTTGCAAGTCTCTCCGACCTTCACAAAAAAAGTTATTCAAGAATATCTCCTCAGATTTGGGGGAATTTCGTCGGTCGACCTCTTCCGAAGGTCGTACAAGCTCGGGGATGGTACCAATCGATCCGCAGGACCCAAATTAGTCCAAATGCAACCACTTTCCAAGTCTCTCCGACCTTCACAAAAAAAGTTATTCAAGAATATCTCTTTCTCCTATGTGCTTTCATCCCTAACCCTAACCCTAACCCTTCCGAAAGTCGGAGAAGCTCAAGGATGGTACCGATCGATGCGCGCTACCCCATTTAGTGGGGGTAGAGCCTACTTGCAAGTCTCTCCGACCTTCACAAAAAAAGTTATTCAAGAATATCTCCTCAGATTTGGGGGAATTTCGTCGGTCGACCTCTTCCGAAGGTCGTACAAGCTCGGGGATGGTACCAATCGATCCGCAGGACCCAAATTAGTCCAGATGCAACCACTTTCCAAGTCTCTCCGACCTTCACAAAAAAAGTTATTCAAGAATATCTCTTTCTCCTATGTGCTTTCATCCCTAACCCTAACCCTTCCGAAAGTCGGAGAAGCTCAAGGATGGTACCGATCGATGCGCGCTACCCCATTTAGTGGGGGTAGAGCCTACTTGCAAGTCTCTCCGACCTTCACAAAAAAAGTTATTCAAGAATATCTCCTCAGATTTGGGGGAATTTCGTCGGTCGACCTCTTCCGAAGGTCGTACAAGCTCGGGGATGGTACCAATCGATCCGCAGGACCCAAATTAGTCCAAATGCAACCACTTTTCAAGTCTCTCCGACCTTCACAAAAAAAGTTATTCAAGAATATCTCTTTCTCCTATGTGCTTTCATCCCTAACCCTAACTCTAACCCTTCCGAAAGTCGGAGAAGCTCAAGGATGGTACCGATCGATGCGCGCTACCCCATTTAGTGGGGGTAGAGCCTACTTGCAAGTCTCTCCGACCTTCACAAAAAAAGTTATTCAAGAATATCTCCTCAGATTTGGGGGAATTTCGTCGGTCGACCTCTTCCGAAGGTCGTACAAGCTCGGGGATGGTACCAATCGATCCGCAGGACCCAAATTAGTCCAGATGCAACCACTTTCCAAGTCTCTCCGACCTTCACAAAAAAAGTTATTCAAGAATATCTCTTTCTCCTATGTGCTTTCATCCCTAACCCTAACCCTAACCCTTCCGAAAGTCGGAGAAGCTCAAGGATGGTACCGATCGATGCGCGCTACCCCATTTAGTGGGGGTAGAGCCTACTTGCAAGTCTCTCCGACCTTCACAAAAAAAGTTATTCAAGAATATCTCCTCAGATTTGGGGGAATTTCGTCGGTCGACCTCTTCCGAAGGTCGTACAAGCTCGGGGATGGTACCAATCGATCCGCAGGACCCAAATTAGTCCAAATGCAACCACTTTCCAAGTCTCTCCGACCTTCACAAAAAAAGTTATTCAAGAATATCTCTTTCTCCTATGTGCTTTCATCCCTAACCCTAACCCTAACCCTTCCGAAAGTCGGAGAAGCTCAAGGATGGTACCGATCGATGCGCGCTACCCCATTTAGTGGGGGTAGAGCCTACTTGCAAGTCTCTCCGACCTTCACAAAAAAAGTTATTCAAGAATATCTCCTCAGATTTGGGGGAATTTCGTCGGTCGACCTCTTCCGAAGGTCGTACAAGCTCGGGGATGGTACCAATCGATCCGCAGGACCCAAATTAGTCCAGATGCAACCACTTTCCAAGTCTCTCCGACCTTCACAAAAAAAGTTATTCAAGAATATCTCTTTCTCCTATGTGCTTTCATCCCTAACCCTAACCCTAACCCTTCCGAAAGTCGGAGAAGCTCAAGGATGGTACCGATCGATGCGCGCTACCCCATTTAGTGGGGGTAGAGCCTACTTGCAAGTCTCTCCGACCTTCACAAAAAAAGTTATTCAAGAATATCTCCTCAGATTTGGGGGAATTTCGTCGGTCGACCTCTTCCGAAGGTCGTACAAGCTCGGGGATGGTACCAATCGATCCGCAGGACCCAAATTAGTCCAGATGCAACCACTTTCCAAGTCTCTCTGACCTTCACAAAAAAAGTTATTCAAGAATATCTCTTTCTCCTATGTGCTTTCATCCCTAACCCTAACCCTAACCCTTCCGAAAGTCGGAGAAGCTCAAGGATGGTACCGATCGATGCGCGCTACCCCATTTAGTGGGGGTAGAGCCTACTTGCAAGTCTCTCCGACCTTCACAAAAAAAGTTATTCAAGAATATCTCCTCAGATTTGGGGGAATTTCGTCGGTCGACCTCTTCCGAAGGTCGTACAAGCTCGGGGATGGTACCAATCGATCCGCAGGACCCAAATTAGTCCAGATGCAACCACTTTCCAAGTCTCTCCGACCTTCACAAAAAAAGTTATTCAAGAATATCTCTTTCTCCTATGTGCTTTCATCCCTAACCCTAACCCTAACCCTTCCGAAAGTCGGAGAAGCTCAAAGATGGTACTGATCGATGCGCGCTACCCCATTTAGTGGGGGTAGAGCCTACTTGCAAGTCTCTCCGACCTTCACAAAAAAAGTTATTCAAGAATATATCTTTCTCCTATGTGCTTTCATCCCTAACCCTAACCCTAACCCTTCCAAAAGTCGGAGAAGCTCAAGGATGGTACCGATCGATGCGCGCTACCCCATTTAGTGGGGGTAGAGCCTACTTGCAAGTCTCTCCGACCTTCACAAAAAAAGTTATTCAAGAATATCTCTTTCTCCTATGTGCTTTCATCCATAACCCTAACCCTTCCGAAAGTCGGAGAAGCTCAAGGATGGTACTGATCGATGCGCGCTACCCCATTTAGTGGGGGTAGAGCCTACTTGCAAGTCTCTCCGACCTTCACAAAAAAAGTTATTCAAGAATATCTCCTCAGATTTGGGGGAATTTCGTCGGTCGACCTCTTCCGAAGGTCGTACAAGCTCGGGGATGGTACCAATCGATCCGCAGGACCCAAATTAGTCCAGATGCAACCACTTTCCAAGTCTCTCCGACCTTCACAAAAAAAGTTATTCAAGAATATCTCTTTCTCCTATGTGCTTTCATCCCTAACCCTAACCCTAACCCTTCCGAAAGTCGGAGAAGCTCAAGGATGGTACCGATCGATGCGCGCTATCCCATTTAGTGGGGGTAGAGCCTACTTGCAAGTCTCTCCGACCTTCACAAAAAAAGTTATTCAAGAATATCTCCTCAGATTTGGGGGAATTTCGTCGGTCGACCTCTTCCGAAGGTCGTACAAGCTCGGGGATGGTACCAATCGATCCGCAGGACCCAAATTAGTCCAAATGCAACCACTTTCCAAGTCTCTCCGACCTTCACAAAAAAAGTTATTCAAGAATATCTCTTTCTCCTATGTGCTTTCATCCCTAACCCTAACTCTAACCCTTCCGAAAGTCGGAGAAGCTCAAGGATGGTACCGATCGATGCGCGCTACCCCATTTAGTGGGGGTAGAGCCTACTTGCAAGTCTCTCCGACCTTCACAAAAAAAGTTATTCAAGAATATCTCTTTCTCCTATGTGCTTTCATCCCTAACCCTAACCCTAACCCTTCCGAAAGTCGGAGAAGCTCAAGGATGGTACCGATCGATGCGCGTTACCCCATTTAGTGGGGGTAGAGCCTACTTGCAAGTCTCTCCGACCTTCACAAAAAAAGTTATTCAAGAATATCTCCTCAGATTTGGGGGAATTTCGTCGGTCGACCTCTTCCGAAGGTCGTACAAGCTCGGGGATGGTACCAATCGATCCGCAGGACCCAAATTAGTCCAGATGCAACCACTTTCCAAGTCTCTCCGACCTTCACAAAAAAAGTTATTCAAGAATATCTCTTTCTCCTATGTGCTTTCATCCCTAACCCTAACCCTAACCCTTCCGAAAGTCGGAGAAGCTCAAGGATGGTACCGATCGATGCGCGCTACCCCATTTAGTGGGGGTAGAGCCTACTTGCAAGTCTCTCCGACCTTCACAAAAAAAGTTATTCAAGAATATCTCTTTCTCCTATGTGCTTTCATCCCTAACCCTAACCCTAACCCTTCCGAAAGTCGGAGAAGCTCAAGGATGGTACCGATCGATGCGCGCTACCCCATTTAGTGGGGGTAGAGCCTACTTGCAAGTCTCTCCGACCTTCACAAAAAAAGTTATTCAAGAATATCTCCTCAGATTTGGGGGAATTTCGTCGGTCGACCTCTTCCGAAGGTCGTACAAGCTCGGGGATGGTACCAATCGATCCGCAGGACCCAAATTAGTCCAGATGCAACCACTTTCCAAGTCTCTCCGACCTTCACAAAAAAAGTTATTCAAGAATATCTCTTTCTCCTATGTGCTTTCATCCCTAACCCTAACCCTTCCGAAAGTCGGAGAAGCTCAAGGATGGTACCGATCGATGCGCGCTACCCCATTTAGTGGGGGTAGAGCCTACTTGCAAGTCTCTCCGACCTTCACAAAAAAAGTTATTCAAGAATATCTCTTTCTCCTATGTGCTTTCATCCCTAACCCTAACCCTAACCCTTCCGAAAGTCGGAGAAGCTCAAGGATGGTACCGATCGATGCGCGCTACCCCATTTAGTGGGGGTAGAGCCTACTTGCAAGTCTCTCCGACCTTCACAAAAAAAGTTATTCAAGAATATCTCCTCAGATTTGGGGGAATTTCGTCGGTCGACCTCTTCCGAAGGTCGTACAAGCTCGGGGATGGTACCAATCGATCCGCAGGACCCAAATTAGTCCAGATGCAACCACTTTCCAAGTCTCTCCGACCTTCACAAAAAAAGTTATTCAAGAATATCTCTTTCTCCTATGTGCTTTCATCCCTAACCCTAACCCTAACCCTTCCGAAAGTCGGAGAAGCTCAAGGATGGTACCGATCGATGCGCGCTACCCCATTTAGTGGGGGTAGAGCCTACTTGCAAGTCTCTCCGACCTTCACAAAAAAAGTTATTCAAGAATATCTCTTTCTCCTATGTGCTTTCATCCCTAACCCTAACCCTAACCCTTCCGAAAGTCGGAGAAGCTCAAGGATGGTACCGATCGATGCGCGCTACCCCATTTAGTGGGGGTAGAGCCTACTTGCAAGTCTCTCCGACCTTCACAAAAAAAGTTATTCAAGAATATCTCCTCAGATTTGGGGGAATTTCGTCGGTCGACCTCTTCCGAAGGTCGTACAAGCTCGGGGATGGTACCAATCGATCCGCAGGACCCAAATTAGTCCAGATGCAACCACTTTCCAAGTCTCTCCGACCTTCACAAAAAAAGTTATTCAAGAATATCTCTTTCTCCTATGTGCTTTCATCCCTAACCCTAACCCTTCCGAAAGTCGGAGAAGCTCAAGGATGGTACCGATCGATGCGCGCTACCCCATTTAGTGGGGGTAGAGCCTACTTGCAAGTCTCTCCGACCTTCACAAAAAAAGTTATTCAAGAATATCTCCTCAGATTTGGGGGAATTTCGTCGGTCGACCTCTTCCGAAGGTCGTACAAGCTCGGGGATGGTACCAATCGATCCGCAGGACCCAAATTAGTCCAGATGCAACCACTTTCCAAGTCTCTCCGACCTTCACAAAAAAAGTTATTCAAGAATATCTCTTTCTCCTATGTGCTTTCATCCCTAACCCTAACCCTAACCCTTCCGAAAGTCGGAGAAGCTCAAGGATGGTACCGATCGATGCGCGCTACCCCATTTAGTGGGGGTAGAGCCTACTTGCAAGTCTCTCCGACCTTCACAAAAAAAGTTATTCAAGAATATCTCTTTCTCCTATGTGCTTTCATCCCTAACCCTAACCCTAACCCTTCCGAAAGTCGGAGAAGCTCAAGGATGGTACCGATCGATGCGCGCTACCCCATTTAGTGGGGGTAGAGCCTACTTGCAAGTCTCTCCGACCTTCACAAAAAAAGTTATTCAAGAATATCTCCTCAGATTTGGGGGAATTTCGTCGGTCGACCTCTTCCGAAGGTCGTACAAGCTCGGGGATGGTACCAATCGATCCGCAGGACCCAAATTAGTCCAGATGCAACCACTTTCCAAGTCTCTCCGACCTTCACAAAAAAAGTTATTCAAGAATATCTCTTTCTCCTATGTGCTTTCATCCCTAACCCTAACCCTAACCCTTCCGAAAGTCGGAGAAGCTCAAGGATGGTACCGATCGATGCGCGCTACCCCATTTAGTGGGGGTAGAGCCTACTTGCAAGTCTCTCCGACCTTCACAAAAAAAGTTATTCAAGAATATCTCCTCAGATTTGGGGGAATTTCGTCGGTCGACCTCTTCCGAAGGTCGTACAAGCTCGGGGATGGTACCAATCGATCCGCAGGACCCAAATTAGTCCAGATGCAACCACTTTCCAAGTCTCTCCGACCTTCACAAAAAAAGTTATTCAAGAATATCTCTTTCTCCTATGTGCTTTCATCCCTAACCCTAACCCTAACCCTTCCGAAAGTCGGAGAAGCTCAAGGATGGTACCGATCGATGCGCGCTACCCCATTTAGTGGGGGTAGAGCCTACTTGCAAGTCTCTCCGACCTTCACAAAAAAAGTTATTCAAGAATATCTCTTTCTCCTATGTGCTTTCATCCCTAACCCTAACCCTAACCCTTCCGAAAGTCGGAGAAGCTCAAGGATGGTACCGATCGATGCGCGCTACCCCATTTAGTGGGGGTAGAGCCTATTTGCAAGTCTCTCCGACCTTCACAAAAAAAGTTATTCAAGAATATCTCTTTCTCCTATGTGCTTTCATCCCTAACCCTAACCCTAACCCTTCCGAAAGTCGGAGAAGCTCAAAGATGGTACCGATCGATGCGCGCTACCCCATTTAGTGGGGGTAGAGCCTACTTGCAAGTCTCTCCGACCTTCACAAAAAAAGTTATTCAAGAATATCTCTTTCTCCTATGTGCTTTCATCCCTAACCCTAACCCTAACCCTTCCGAAAGTCGGAGAAGCTCAAGGATGGTACTGATCGATGCGCGCAACCCCATTTAGTGGGGGTAGAGCCTACTTGCAAGTCTCTCCGACCTTCACAAAAAAAGTTATTCAAGAATATCTCCTCAGATTTGGGGGAATTTCGTCGGTCGACCTCTTCCGAAGGTCGTACAAGCTCGGGGATGGTACCAATCGATCCGCAGGACCCAAATTAGTCCAGATGCAACCACTTTCCAAGTCTCTCCGACCTTCACAAAAAAAGTTATTCAAGAATATCTCTTTCTCCTATGTGCTTTCATCCCTAACCCTAACCCTAACCCTTCCGAAAGTCGGAGAAGCTCAAGGATGGTACCGATCGATGCGCGCTACCCCATTTAGTGGGGGTAGAGCCTACTTGCAAGTCTCTCCGACCTTCACAAAAAAAGTTATTCAAGAATATCTCTTTCTCCTATGTGCTTTCATCCCTAACCCTAACCCTTCCGAAAGTCGGAGAAGCTCAAGGATGGTACCGATCGATGCGCGCTACCCCATTTAGTGGGGGTAGAGCCTACTTGCAAGTCTCTCCGACCTTCACAAAAAAAGTTATTCAAGAATATCTCCTCAGATTTGGGGGAATTTCGTCGGTCGACCTCTTCCGAAGGTCGTACAAGCTCGGGGATGGTACCAATCGATCTGCAGGACCCAAATTAGTCCAGATGCAACCACTTTCCAAGTCTCTCCGACCTTCACAAAAAAAGTTATTCAAGAATATCTCTTTCTCCTATGTGCTTTCATCCCTAACCCTAACCCTAACCCTTCCGAAAGTCGGAGAAGCTCAAGGATGGTACCGATCGATGCGCGCTACCCCATTTAGTGGGGGTAGAGCCTACTTGCAAGTCTCTCCGACCTTCACAAAAAAAGTTATTCAAGAATATCTCCTCAGATTTGGGGGAATTTCGTCGGTCGACCTCTTTCGAAGGTCGTACAAGCTCGGGGATGGTACCAATCGATCCGCAGGACCCAAATTAGTCCAGATGCAACCACTTTCCAAGTCTCTCCGACCTTCACAAAAAAAGTTATTCAAGAATATCTCTTTCTCCTATGTGCTTTCATCCCTAACCCTAACCCTAACCCTTCCGAAAGTCGGAGAAGCTCAAGGATGGTACCGATCGATGCGCGCTACCCCATTTAGTGGGGGTAGAGCCTACTTGCAAGTCTCTCCGACCTTCACAAAAAAAGTTATTCAAGAATATATCTTTCTCCTATGTGCTTTCATCCCTAACCCTAACCCTAACCCTTCCAAAAGTCGGAGAAGCTCAAGGATGGTACCGATCGATGCGCGCTACCCCATTTAGTGGGGGTAGAGCCTACTTGCAAGTCTCTCCGACCTTCACAAAAAAAGTTATTCAAGAATATCTCTTTCTCCTATGTGCTTTCATCCCTAACCCTAACCCTTCCGAAAGTCGGAGAAGCTCAAGGATGGTACCGATCGATGCGCGCTACCCCATTTAGTGGGGGTAGAGCCTACTTGCAAGTCTCTCCGACCTTCACAAAAAAAGTTATTCAAGAATATCTCCTCAGATTTGGGGGAATTTCGTCGGTCGACCTCTTCCGAAGGTCGTACAAGCTCGGGGATGGTACCAATCGATCTGCAGGACCCAAATTAGTCCAGATGCAACCACTTTTCAAGTCTCTCCGACCTTCACAAAAAAAGTTATTCAAGAATATCTCTTTCTCCTATGTGCTTTCATCCCTAACCCTAACCCTAACCCTTCCGAAAGTCGGAGAAGCTCAAGGATGGTACCGATCGATGCGCGCTACCCCATTTAGTGGGGGTAGAGCCTACTTGCAAGTCTCTCCGACCTTCACAAAAAAAGTTATTCAAGAATATCTCCTCAGATTTGGGGGAATTTCGTCGGTCGACCTCTTTCGAAGGTCGTACAAGCTCGGGGATGGTACCAATCGATCCGCAGGACCCAAATTAGTCCAGATGCAACCACTTTCCAAGTCTCTCCGACCTTCACAAAAAAAGTTATTCAAGAATATCTCTTTCTCCTATGTGCTTTCATCCCTAACCCTAACCCTAACCCTTCCGAAAGTCGGAGAAGCTCAAGGATGGTACCGATCGATGCGCGCTACCCCATTTAGTGGGGGTAGAGCCTACTTGCAAGTCTCTCCGACCTTCACAAAAAAAGTTATTCAAGAATATATCTTTCTCCTATGTGCTTTCATCCCTAACCCTAACCCTAACCCTTCCAAAAGTCGGAGAAGCTCAAGGATGGTACCGATCGATGCGCGCTACCCCATTTAGTGGGGGTAGAGCCTACTTGCAAGTCTCTCCGACCTTCACAAAAAAAGTTATTCAAGAATATCTCTTTCTCCTATGTGCTTTCATCCCTAACCCTAACCCTAACCCTTCCGAAAGTCGGAGAAGCTCAAGGATGGTACCGATCGATGCGCGCTACCCCATTTAGTGGGGGTAGAGCCTACTTGCAAGTCTCTCCGACCTTCACAAAAAAAGTTATTCAAGAATATCTCCTCAGATTTGGGGGAATTTCGTCGGTCGACCTCTTCCGAAGGTCGTACAAGCTCGGGGATGGTACCAATCGATCCGCAGGACCCAAATTAGTACAGATGCAACCACTTTCCAAGTCTCTCCGACCTTCACAAAAAAAGTTATTCAAGAATATCTCTTTCTCCTATGTGCTTTCATCCCTAACCCTAACCCTAACCCTTCCGAAAGTCGGAGAAGCTCAAGGATGGTACCGATCGATGCGCGCTACCCCATTTAGTGGGGGTAGAGCCTACTTGCAAGTCTCTCCGACCTTCACAAAAAAAGTTATTCAAGAATATCTCCTCAGATTTGGGGGAATTTCGTCGGTCGACCTCTTTCGAAGGTCGTACAAGCTCGGGGATGGTACCAATCGATCCGCAGGACCCAAATTAGTCCAGATGCAACCACTTTCCAAGTCTCTCCGACCTTCACAAAAAAAGTTATTCAAGAATATCTCTTTCTCCTATGTGCTTTCATCCCTAACCCTAACCCTAACCCTTCCGAAAGTCGGAGAAGCTCAAGGATGGTACCGATCGATGCGCGCTACCCCATTTAGTGGGGGTAGAGCCTACTTGCAAGTCTCTCCGACCTTCACAAAAAAAGTTATTCAAGAATATATCTTTCTCCTATGTGCTTTCATCCCTAACCCTAACCCTTCCAAAAGTCGGAGAAGCTCAAGGATGGTACCGATCGATGTGCGCTACCCCATTTAGTGGGGGTAGAGCCTACTTGCAAGTCTCTCCGACCTTCACAAAAAAAGTTATTCAAGAATATCTCTTTCTCCTATGTGCTTTCATCCCTAACCCTAACCCTTCCGAAAGTCGGAGAAGCTCAAGGATGGTACCGATCGATGCGCGCTACCCCATTTAGTGGGGGTAGAGCCTACTTGCAAGTCTCTCCGACCTTCACAAAAAAAGTTATTCAAGAATATCTCCTCAGATTTGGGGGAATTTCGTCGGTCGACCTCTTCCGAAGGTCGTACAAGCTCGGGGATGGTACCAATCGATCCGCAGGACCCAAATTAGTCCAGATGCAACCACTTTTCAAGTCTCTCCGACCTTCACAAAAAAAGTTATTCAAGAATATCTCTTTCTCCTATGTGCTTTCATCCCTAACCCTAACCCTAACCCTTCCGAAAGTCGGAGAAGCTCAAGGATGGTACCGATCGATGCGCGCTACCCCATTTAGTGGGGGTAGAGCCTACTTGCAAGTCTCTCCGACCTTCACAAAAAAAGTTATTCAAGAATATCTCTTTCTCCTATGTGCTTTCATCCCTAACCCTAACCCTTCCGAAAGTCGGAGAAGCTCAAGGATGGTACCGATCGATGCGCGCTACCCCATTTAGTGGGGGTAGAGCCTACTTGCAAGTCTCTCCGACCTTCACAAAAAAAGTTATTCAAGAATATCTCCTCAGATTTGGGGGAATTTCGTCGGTCGACCTCTTCCGAAGGTCGTACAAGCTCGGGGATGGTACCAATCGATCCGCAGGACCCAAATTAGTCCAGATGCAACCACTTTCCAAGTCTCTCCGACCTTCACAAAAAAAGTTATTCAAGAATATCTCTTTCTCCTATGTGCTTTCATCCCTAACCCTAACCCTTCCGAAAGTCGGAGAAGCTCAAAGATGGTACCGATCGATGCGCGCTACCCCATTTAGTGGGGGTAGAGCCTATTTGCAAGTCTCTCCGACCTTCACAAAAAAAGTTATTCAAGAATATCTCTTTCTCCTATGTGCTTTCATCCCTAACCCTAACCCTAACCCTTCCGAAAGTCGGAGAAGCTCAAAGATGGTACCGATCGATGCGCGCTACCCCATTTAGTGGGGGTAGAGCCTACTTGCAAGTCTCTCCGACCTTCACAAAAAAAGTTATTCAAGAATATCTCTTTCTCCTATGTGCTTTCATCCCTAACCCTAACCCTAACCCTTCCGAAAGTCGGAGAAGCTCAAGGATGGTACTGATCGATGCGCGCAACCCCATTTAGTGGGGGTAGAGCCTACTTGCAAGTCTCTCCGACCTTCACAAAAAAAGTTATTCAAGAATATCTCCTCAGATTTGGGGGAATTTCGTCGGTCGACCTCTTCCGAAGGTCGTACAAGCTCGGGGATGGTACCAATCGATCCGCAGGACCCAAATTAGTCCAGATGCAACCACTTTCCAAGTCTCTCCGACCTTCACAAAAAAAGTTATTCAAGAATATCTCTTTCTCCTATGTGCTTTCATCCCTAACCCTAACCCTAACCCTTCCGAAAGTCGGAGAAGCTCAAGGATGGTACCGATCGATGCGCGCTACCCCATTTAGTGGGGGTAGAGCCTACTTGCAAGTCTCTCCGACCTTCACAAAAAAAGTTATTCAAGAATATCTCTTTCTCCTATGTGCTTTCATCCCTAACCCTAACCCTTCCGAAAGTCGGAGAAGCTCAAGGATGGTACCGATCGATGCGCGCTACCCCATTTAGTGGGGGTAGAGCCTACTTGCAAGTCTCTCCGACCTTCACAAAAAAAGTTATTCAAGAATATCTCCTCAGATTTGGGGGAATTTCGTCGGTCGACCTCTTCCGAAGGTCGTACAAGCTCGGGGATGGTACCAATCGATCTGCAGGACCCAAATTAGTCCAGATGCAACCACTTTCCAAGTCTCTCCGACCTTCACAAAAAAAGTTATTCAAGAATATCTCTTTCTCCTATGTGCTTTCATCCCTAACCCTAACCCTAACCCTTCCGAAAGTCGGAGAAGCTCAAGGATGGTACCGATCGATGCGCGCTACCCCATTTAGTGGGGGTAGAGCCTACTTGCAAGTCTCTCCGACCTTCACAAAAAAAGTTATTCAAGAATATCTCCTCAGATTTGGGGGAATTTCGTCGGTCGACCTCTTTCGAAGGTCGTACAAGCTCGGGGATGGTACCAATCGATCCGCAGGACCCAAATTAGTCCAGATGCAACCACTTTCCAAGTCTCTCCGACCTTCACAAAAAAAGTTATTCAAGAATATCTCTTTCTCCTATGTGCTTTCATCCCTAACCCTAACCCTAACCCTTCCGAAAGTCGGAGAAGCTCAAGGATGGTACCGATCGATGCGCGCTACCCCATTTAGTGGGGGTAGAGCCTACTTGCAAGTCTCTCCGACCTTCACAAAAAAAGTTATTCAAGAATATATCTTTCTCCTATGTGCTTTCATCCCTAACCCTAACCCTAACCCTTCCAAAAGTCGGAGAAGCTCAAGGATGGTACCGATCGATGCGCGCTACCCCATTTAGTGGGGGTAGAGCCTACTTGCAAGTCTCTCCGACCTTCACAAAAAAAGTTATTCAAGAATATCTCTTTCTCCTATGTGCTTTCATCCCTAACCCTAACCCTTCCGAAAGTCGGAGAAGCTCAAGGATGGTACCGATCGATGCGCGCTACCCCATTTAGTGGGGGTAGAGCCTACTTGCAAGTCTCTCCGACCTTCACAAAAAAAGTTATTCAAGAATATCTCCTCAGATTTGGGGGAATTTCGTCGGTCGACCTCTTCCGAAGGTCGTACAAGCTCGGGGATGGTACCAATCGATCTGCAGGACCCAAATTAGTCCAGATGCAACCACTTTTCAAGTCTCTCCGACCTTCACAAAAAAAGTTATTCAAGAATATCTCTTTCTCCTATGTGCTTTCATCCCTAACCCTAACCCTAACCCTTCCGAAAGTCGGAGAAGCTCAAGGATGGTACCGATCGATGCGCGCTACCCCATTTAGTGGGGGTAGAGCCTACTTGCAAGTCTCTCCGACCTTCACAAAAAAAGTTATTCAAGAATATCTCCTCAGATTTGGGGGAATTTCGTCGGTCGACCTCTTTCGAAGGTCGTACAAGCTCGGGGATGGTACCAATCGATCCGCAGGACCCAAATTAGTCCAGATGCAACCACTTTCCAAGTCTCTCCGACCTTCACAAAAAAAGTTATTCAAGAATATCTCTTTCTCCTATGTGCTTTCATCCCTAACCCTAACCCTAACCCTTCCGAAAGTCGGAGAAGCTCAAGGATGGTACCGATCGATGCGCGCTACCCCATTTAGTGGGGGTAGAGCCTACTTGCAAGTCTCTCCGACCTTCACAAAAAAAGTTATTCAAGAATATATCTTTCTCCTATGTGCTTTCATCCCTAACCCTAACCCTAACCCTTCCAAAAGTCGGAGAAGCTCAAGGATGGTACCGATCGATGCGCGCTACCCCATTTAGTGGGGGTAGAGCCTACTTGCAAGTCTCTCCGACCTTCACAAAAAAAGTTATTCAAGAATATCTCTTTCTCCTATGTGCTTTCATCCCTAACCCTAACCCTAACCCTTCCGAAAGTCGGAGAAGCTCAAGGATGGTACCGATCGATGCGCGCTACCCCATTTAGTGGGGGTAGAGCCTACTTGCAAGTCTCTCCGACCTTCACAAAAAAAGTTATTCAAGAATATCTCCTCAGATTTGGGGGAATTTCGTCGGTCGACCTCTTCCGAAGGTCGTACAAGCTCGGGGATGGTACCAATCGATCCGCAGGACCCAAATTAGTACAGATGCAACCACTTTCCAAGTCTCTCCGACCTTCACAAAAAAAGTTATTCAAGAATATCTCTTTCTCCTATGTGCTTTCATCCCTAACCCTAACCCTAACCCTTCCGAAAGTCGGAGAAGCTCAAGGATGGTACCGATCGATGCGCGCTACCCCATTTAGTGGGGGTAGAGCCTACTTGCAAGTCTCTCCGACCTTCACAAAAAAAGTTATTCAAGAATATCTCCTCAGATTTGGGGGAATTTCGTCGGTCGACCTCTTTCGAAGGTCGTACAAGCTCGGGGATGGTACCAATCGATCCGCAGGACCCAAATTAGTCCAGATGCAACCACTTTCCAAGTCTCTCCGACCTTCACAAAAAAAGTTATTCAAGAATATCTCTTTCTCCTATGTGCTTTCATCCCTAACCCTAACCCTAACCCTTCCGAAAGTCGGAGAAGCTCAAGGATGGTACCGATCGATGCGCGCTACCCCATTTAGTGGGGGTAGAGCCTACTTGCAAGTCTCTCCGACCTTCACAAAAAAAGTTATTCAAGAATATATCTTTCTCCTATGTGCTTTCATCCCTAACCCTAACCCTAACCCTTCCAAAAGTCGGAGAAGCTCAAGGATGGTACCGATCGATGTGCGCTACCCCATTTAGTGGGGGTAGAGCCTACTTGCAAGTCTCTCCGACCTTCACAAAAAAAGTTATTCAAGAATATCTCTTTCTCCTATGTGCTTTCATCCCTAACCCTAACCCTTCCGAAAGTCGGAGAAGCTCAAGGATGGTACCGATCGATGCGCGCTACCCCATTTAGTGGGGGTAGAGCCTACTTGCAAGTCTCTCCGACCTTCACAAAAAAAGTTATTCAAGAATATCTCCTCAGATTTGGGGGAATTTCGTCGGTCGACCTCTTCCGAAGGTCGTACAAGCTCGGGGATGGTACCAATCGATCCGCAGGACCCAAATTAGTCCAGATGCAACCACTTTTCAAGTCTCTCCGACCTTCACAAAAAAAGTTATTCAAGAATATCTCTTTCTCCTATGTGCTTTCATCCCTAACCCTAACCCTAACCCTTCCGAAAGTCGGAGAAGCTCAAGGATGGTACCGATCGATGCGCGCTACCCCATTTAGTGGGGGTAGAGCCTACTTGCAAGTCTCTCCGACCTTCACAAAAAAAGTTATTCAAGAATATCTCTTTCTCCTATGTGCTTTCATCCCTAACCCTAACCCTTCCGAAAGTCGGAGAAGCTCAAGGATGGTACCGATCGATGCGCGCTACCCCATTTAGTGGGGGTAGAGCCTACTTGCAAGTCTCTCCGACCTTCACAAAAAAAGTTATTCAAGAATATCTCCTCAGATTTGGGGGAATTTCGTCGGTCGACCTCTTCCGAAGGTCGTACAAGCTCGGGGATGGTACCAATCGATCCGCAGGACCCAAATTAGTCCAGATGCAACCACTTTCCAAGTCTCTCCGACCTTCACAAAAAAAGTTATTCAAGAATATCTCTTTCTCCTATGTGCTTTCATCCCTAACCCTAACCCTTCCGAAAGTCGGAGAAGCTCAAAGATGGTACCGATCGATGCGCGCTACCCCATTTAGTGGGGGTAGAGCCTACTTGCAAGTCTCTCCGACCTTCACAAAAAAAGTTATTCAAGAATATCTCCTCAGATTTGGGGGAATTTCGTCGGTCGACCTCTTCCAAAGGTCGTACAAGCTCGGGGATGGTACCAATCGATCCGCAGGACCCAAATTAGTCCAGATGCAACCACTTTCCAAGTCTCTCCGACCTTCACAAAAAAAGTTATTCAAGAATATCTCTTTCTCCTATGTGCTTTCATCCCTAACCCTAACCCTAACCCTTCCGAAAGTCGGAGAAGCTCAAGGATGGTACCGATCGATGCGCGCTACCCCATTTAGTGGGGGTAGAGCCTACTTGCAAGTCTCTCCGACCTTCACAAAAAAAGTTATTCAAGAATATCTCTTTCTCCTATGTGCTTTCATCCCTAACCCTAACCCTAACCCTTCCGAAAGTCGGAGAAGCTCAAGGATGGTACCGATCGATGCGCGCTACCCCATTTAGTGGGGGTAGAGCCTACTTGCAAGTCTCTCCGACCTTCACAAAAAAAGTTATTCAAGAATATCTCCTCAGATTTGGGGGAATTTCGTCGGTCGACCTCTTCCGAAGGTCGTACAAGCTCGGGGATGGTACCAATCGATCCGCAGGACCCAAATTAGTCCAGATGCAACCACTTTCCAAGTCTCTCAGACCTTCACAAAAAAAGTTATTCAAGAATATCTCTTTCTCCTATGTGCTTTCATCCCTAACCCTAACCCTAACCCTTCCGAAAGTCGGAGAAGCTCAAGGATGGTACCGATCGATGCGCGCTACCCCATTTAGTGGGGGTAGAGCCTACTTGCAAGTCTCTCCGACCTTCACAAAAAAAGTTATTCAAGAATATCTCCTCAGATTTGGGGGAATTTCGTCGGTCGACCTCTTCCGAAGGTCGTACAAGCTCGGGGATGGTACCAATCGATCTGCAGGACCCAAATTAGTCCAGATGCAACCACTTTCCAAGTCTCTCCGACCTTCACAAAAAAAGTTATTCAAGAATATCTCTTTCTCCTATGTGCTTTCATCCCTAACCCTAACCCTAACCCTTCCGAAAGTCGGAGAAGCTCAAGGATGGTACCGATCGATGCGCGCTACCCCATTTAGTGGGGGTAGAGCCTACTTGCAAGTCTCTCCGACCTTCACAAAAAAAGTTATTCAAGAATATCTCTTTCTCCTATGTGCTTTCATCCCTAACCCTAACCCTAACCCTTCCGAAAGTCGGAGAAGCTCAAGGATGGTACCGATCGATGCGCGCTACCCCATTTAGTGGGGGTAGAGCCTACTTGCAAGTCTCTCCGACCTTCACAAAAAAAGTTATTCAAGAATATCTCCTCAGATTTGGGGGAATTTCGTCGGTCGACCTTTTCCGAAGGTCGTACAAGCTCGGGGATGGTACCAATCGATCCGCAGGACCCAAATTAGTCCAGATGCAACCACTTTCCAAGTCTCTCAGACCTTCACAAAAAAAGTTATTCAAGAATATCTCTTTCTCCTATGTGCTTTCATCCCTAACCCTAACCCTAACCCTTCCGAAAGTCGGAGAAGCTCAAGGATGGTACCGATCGATGCGCGCTACCCCATTTAGTGGGGGTAGAGCCTACTTGCAAGTCTCTCCGACCTTCACAAAAAAAGTTATTCAAGAATATCTCCTCAGATTTGGGGGAATTTCGTCGGTCGACCTCTTTCGAAGGTCGTACAAGCTCGGGGATGGTACCAATCGATCCGCAGGACCCAAATTAGTCCAGATGCAACCACTTTCCAAGTCTCTCCGACCTTCACAAAAAAAGTTATTCAAGAATATCTCTTTCTCCTATGTGCTTTCATCCCTAACCCTAACCCTAACCCTTCCGAAAGTCGGAGAAGCTCAAGGATGGTACCGATCGATGCGCGCTACCCCATTTAGTGGGGGTAGAGCCTACTTGCAAGTCTCTCCGACCTTCACAAAAAAAGTTATTCAAGAATATATCTTTCTCCTATGTGCTTTCATCCCTAACCCTAACCCTAACCCTTCCAAAAGTCGGAGAAGCTCAAGGATGGTACCGATCGATGCGCGCTACCCCATTTAGTGGGGGTAGAGCCTACTTGCAAGTCTCTCCGACCTTCACAAAAAAAGTTATTCAAGAATATCTCTTTCTCCTATGTGCTTTCATCCCTAACCCTAACCCTTCCGAAAGTCGGAGAAGCTCAAAGATGGTACCGATCGATGCGCGCTACCCCATTTAGTGGGGGTAGAGCCTACTTGCAAGTCTCTCCGACCTTCACAAAAAAAGTTATTCAAGAATATCTCCTCAGATTTGGGGGAACTTCGTCGGTCGACCTCTTCCGAAGGTCGTACAAGCTCGGGGATTGGACCAATCGATCCGCAGGACCCAAATTAGTCCAGATGCAACCACTTTCCAAGTCTCTCCGACCTTCACAAAAAAAGTTATTCAAGAATATCTCTTTCTCCTATGTGCTTTCATCCCTAACCCTAACCCTAACCCTTCCGAAAGTCGGAGAAGCTCAAGGATGGTACCGATCGATGCGCGCTACCCCATTTAGTGGGGGTAGAGCCTACTTGCAAGTCTCTCCGACCTTCACAAAAAAAGTTATTCAAGAATATCTCCTCAGATTTGGGGGAATTTCGTCGGTCGACCTCTTCCGAAGGTCGTACAAGCTCGGGGATGGTACCAATCGATCCGCAGGACCCAAATTAGTCCAGATGCAACCACTTTCCAAGTCTCTCCGACCTTCACAAAAAAAGTTATTCAAGAATATCTCTTTCTCCTATGTGCTTTCATCCCTAACCCTAACCCTAACCCTTCCGAAAGTCGGAGAAGCTCAAGGATGGTACCGATCGATGCGCGCTACCCCATTTAGTGGGGGTAGAGCCTACTTGCAAGTCTCTCCGACCTTCACAAAAAAAGTTATTCAAGAATATCTCCTCAGATTTGGGGGAATTTCGTCGGTCGACCTCTTCCGAAGGTCGTACAAGCTCGGGGATGGTACCAATCGATCCGCAGGACCCAAATTAGTCCAAATGCAACCACTTTCCAAGTCTCTCCGACCTTCACAAAAAAAGTTATTCAAGAATATCTCTTTCTCCTATGTGCTTTCATCCCTAACCCTAACCCTAACCCTTCCGAAAGTCGGAGAAGCTCAAGGATGGTACCGATCGATGCGCGCTACCCCATTTAGTGGGGGTAGAGCCTACTTGCAAGTCTCTCCGACCTTCACAAAAAAAGTTATTCAAGAATATCTCCTCAGATTTGGGGGAATTTCGTCGGTCGACCTCTTCCGAAGGTCGTACAAGCTCGGGGATGGTACCAATCGATCCGCAGGACCCAAATTAGTCCAGATGCAACCACTTTCCAAGTCTCTCCGACCTTCACAAAAAAAGTTATTCAAGAATATCTCTTTCTCCTATGTGCTTTCATCCCTAACCCTAACCCTAACCCTTCCGAAAGTCGGAGAAGCTCAAGGATGGTACCGATCGATGCGCGCTACCCCATTTAGTGGGGGTAGAGCCTACTTGCAAGTCTCTCCGACCTTCACAAAAAAAGTTATTCAAGAATATCTCCTCAGATTTGGGGGAATTTCGTCGGTCGACCTCTTCCGAAGGTCGTACAAGCTCGGGGATGGTACCAATCGATCCGCAGGACCCAAATTAGTCCAGATGCAACCACTTTCCAAGTCTCTCTGACCTTCACAAAAAAAGTTATTCAAGAATATCTCTTTCTCCTATGTGCTTTCATCCCTAACCCTAACCCTAACCCTTCCGAAAGTCGGAGAAGCTCAAGGATGGTACCGATCGATGCGCGCTACCCCATTTAGTGGGGGTAGAGCCTACTTGCAAGTCTCTCCGACCTTCACAAAAAAAGTTATTCAAGAATATCTCCTCAGATTTGGGGGAATTTCGTCGGTCGACCTCTTCCGAAGGTCGTACAAGCTCGGGGATGGTACCAATCGATCCGCAGGACCCAAATTAGTCCAGATGCAACCACTTTCCAAGTCTCTCCGACCTTCACAAAAAAAGTTATTCAAGAATATCTCTTTCTCCTATGTGCTTTCATCCCTAACCCTAACCCTAACCCTTCCGAAAGTCGGAGAAGCTCAAAGATGGTACTGATCGATGCGCGCTACCCCATTTAGTGGGGGTAGAGCCTACTTGCAAGTCTCTCCGACCTTCACAAAAAAAGTTATTCAAGAATATATCTTTCTCCTATGTGCTTTCATCCCTAACCCTAACCCTAACCCTTCCAAAAGTCGGAGAAGCTCAAGGATGGTACCGATCGATGCGCGCTACCCCATTTAGTGGGGGTAGAGCCTACTTGCAAGTCTCTCCGACCTTCACAAAAAAAGTTATTCAAGAATATCTCTTTCTCCTATGTGCTTTCATCCATAACCCTAACCCTTCCGAAAGTCGGAGAAGCTCAAGGATGGTACTGATCGATGCGCGCTACCCCATTTAGTGGGGGTAGAGCCTACTTGCAAGTCTCTCCGACCTTCACAAAAAAAGTTATTCAAGAATATCTCCTCAGATTTGGGGGAATTTCGTCGGTCGACCTCTTCCGAAGGTCGTACAAGCTCGGGGATGGTACCAATCGATCCGCAGGACCCAAATTAGTCCAGATGCAACCACTTTCCAAGTCTCTCCGACCTTCACAAAAAAAGTTATTCAAGAATATCTCTTTCTCCTATGTGCTTTCATCCCTAACCCTAACCCTAACCCTTCCGAAAGTCGGAGAAGCTCAAGGATGGTACCGATCGATGCGCGCTACCCCATTTAGTGGGGGTAGAGCCTACTTGCAAGTCTCTCCGACCTTCACAAAAAAAGTTATTCAAGAATATCTCCTCAGATTTGGGGGAATTTCGTCGGTCGACCTCTTCCGAAGGTCGTACAAGCTCGGGGATGGTACCAATCGATCCGCAGGACCCAAATTAGTCCAAATGCAACCACTTTCCAAGTCTCTCCGACCTTCACAAAAAAAGTTATTCAAGAATATCTCTTTCTCCTATGTGCTTTCATCCCTAACCCTAACTCTAACCCTTCCGAAAGTCGGAGAAGCTCAAGGATGGTACCGATCGATGCGCGCTACCCCATTTAGTGGGGGTAGAGCCTACTTGCAAGTCTCTCCGACCTTCACAAAAAAAGTTATTCAAGAATATCTCTTTCTCCTATGTGCTTTCATCCCTAACCCTAACCCTAACCCTTCCGAAAGTCGGAGAAGCTCAAGGATGGTACCGATCGATGCGCGTTACCCCATTTAGTGGGGGTAGAGCCTACTTGCAAGTCTCTCCGACCTTCACAAAAAAAGTTATTCAAGAATATCTCCTCAGATTTGGGGGAATTTCGTCGGTCGACCTCTTCCGAAGGTCGTACAAGCTCGGGGATGGTACCAATCGATCCGCAGGACCCAAATTAGTCCAGATGCAACCACTTTCCAAGTCTCTCCGACCTTCACAAAAAAAGTTATTCAAGAATATCTCTTTCTCCTATGTGCTTTCATCCCTAACCCTAACCCTAACCCTTCCGAAAGTCGGAGAAGCTCAAGGATGGTACCGATCGATGCGCGCTACCCCATTTAGTGGGGGTAGAGCCTACTTGCAAGTCTCTCCGACCTTCACAAAAAAAGTTATTCAAGAATATCTCTTTCTCCTATGTGCTTTCATCCCTAACCCTAACCCTAACCCTTCCGAAAGTCGGAGAAGCTCAAGGATGGTACCGATCGATGCGCGCTACCCCATTTAGTGGGGGTAGAGCCTACTTGCAAGTCTCTCCGACCTTCACAAAAAAAGTTATTCAAGAATATCTCCTCAGATTTGGGGGAATTTCGTCGGTCGACCTCTTCCGAAGGTCGTACAAGCTCGGGGATGGTACCAATCGATCCGCAGGACCCAAATTAGTCCAGATGCAACCACTTTCCAAGTCTCTCCGACCTTCACAAAAAAAGTTATTCAAGAATATCTCTTTCTCCTATGTGCTTTCATCCCTAACCCTAACCCTTCCGAAAGTCGGAGAAGCTCAAGGATGGTACCGATCGATGCGCGCTACCCCATTTAGTGGGGGTAGAGCCTACTTGCAAGTCTCTCCGACCTTCACAAAAAAAGTTATTCAAGAATATCTCTTTCTCCTATGTGCTTTCATCCCTAACCCTAACCCTAACCCTTCCGAAAGTCGGAGAAGCTCAAGGATGGTACCGATCGATGCGCGCTACCCCATTTAGTGGGGGTAGAGCCTACTTGCAAGTCTCTCCGACCTTCACAAAAAAAGTTATTCAAGAATATCTCTTTCTCCTATGTGCTTTCATCCCTAACCCTAACCCTAACCCTTCCGAAAGTCGGAGAAGCTCAAGGATGGTACCGATCGATGCGCGCTACCCCATTTAGTGGGGGTAGAGCCTACTTGCAAGTCTCTCCGACCTTCACAAAAAAAGTTATTCAAGAATATCTCCTCAGATTTGGGGGAATTTCGTCGGTCGACCTTTTCCGAAGGTCGTACAAGCTCGGGGATGGTACCAATCGATCCGCAGGACCCAAATTAGTCCAGATGCAACCACTTTCCAAGTCTCTCAGACCTTCACAAAAAAAGTTATTCAAGAATATCTCTTTCTCCTATGTGCTTTCATCCCTAACCCTAACCCTAACCCTTCCGAAAGTCGGAGAAGCTCAAGGATGGTACCGATCGATGCGCGCTACCCCATTTAGTGGGGGTAGAGCCTACTTGCAAGTCTCTCCGACCTTCACAAAAAAAGTTATTCAAGAATATCTCCTCAGATTTGGGGGAATTTCGTCGGTCGACCTCTTTCGAAGGTCGTACAAGCTCGGGGATGGTACCAATCGATCCGCAGGACCCAAATTAGTCCAGATGCAACCACTTTCCAAGTCTCTCCGACCTTCACAAAAAAAGTTATTCAAGAATATCTCTTTCTCCTATGTGCTTTCATCCCTAACCCTAACCCTAACCCTTCCGAAAGTCGGAGAAGCTCAAGGATGGTACCGATCGATGCGCGCTACCCCATTTAGTGGGGGTAGAGCCTACTTGCAAGTCTCTCCGACCTTCACAAAAAAAGTTATTCAAGAATATATCTTTCTCCTATGTGCTTTCATCCCTAACCCTAACCCTAACCCTTCCAAAAGTCGGAGAAGCTCAAGGATGGTACCGATCGATGCGCGCTACCCCATTTAGTGGGGGTAGAGCCTACTTGCAAGTCTCTCCGACCTTCACAAAAAAAGTTATTCAAGAATATCTCTTTCTCCTATGTGCTTTCATCCCTAACCCTAACCCTTCCGAAAGTCGGAGAAGCTCAAAGATGGTACCGATCGATGCGCGCTACCCCATTTAGTGGGGGTAGAGCCTACTTGCAAGTCTCTCCGACCTTCACAAAAAAAGTTATTCAAGAATATCTCCTCAGATTTGGGGGAACTTCGTCGGTCGACCTCTTCCGAAGGTCGTACAAGCTCGGGGATGGTACCAATCGATCCGCAGGACCCAAATTAGTCCAGATGCAACCACTTTCCAAGTCTCTCCGACCTTCACAAAAAAAGTTATTCAAGAATATCTCTTTCTCCTATGTGCTTTCATCCCTAACCCTAACCCTAACCCTTCCGAAAGTCGGAGAAGCTCAAGGATGGTACCGATCGATGCGCGCTACCCCATTTAGTGGGGGTAGAGCCTACTTGCAAGTCTCTCCGACCTTCACAAAAAAAGTTATTCAAGAATATCTCCTCAGATTTGGGGGAATTTCGTCGGTCGACCTCTTCCGAAGGTCGTACAAGCTCGGGGATGGTACCAATCGATCCGCAGGACCCAAATTAGTCCAGATGCAACCACTTTCCAAGTCTCTCCGACCTTCACAAAAAAAGTTATTCAAGAATATCTCTTTCTCCTATGTGCTTTCATCCCTAACCCTAACCCTAACCCTTCCGAAAGTCGGAGAAGCTCAAGGATGGTACCGATCGATGCGCGCTACCCCATTTAGTGGGGGTAGAGCCTACTTGCAAGTCTCTCCGACCTTCACAAAAAAAGTTATTCAAGAATATCTCCTCAGATTTGGGGGAATTTCGTCGGTCGACCTCTTCCGAAGGTCGTACAAGCTCGGGGATGGTACCAATCGATCCGCAGGACCCAAATTAGTCCAAATGCAACCACTTTCCAAGTCTCTCCGACCTTCACAAAAAAAGTTATTCAAGAATATCTCTTTCTCCTATGTGCTTTCATCCCTAACCCTAACCCTAACCCTTCCGAAAGTCGGAGAAGCTCAAGGATGGTACCGATCGATGCGCGCTACCCCATTTAGTGGGGGTAGAGCCTACTTGCAAGTCTCTCCGACCTTCACAAAAAAAGTTATTCAAGAATATCTCCTCAGATTTGGGGGAATTTCGTCGGTCGACCTCTTCCGAAGGTCGTACAAGCTCGGGGATGGTACCAATCGATCCGCAGGACCCAAATTAGTCCAGATGCAACCACTTTCCAAGTCTCTCCGACCTTCACAAAAAAAGTTATTCAAGAATATCTCTTTCTCCTATGTGCTTTCATCCCTAACCCTAACCCTAACCCTTCCGAAAGTCGGAGAAGCTCAAGGATGGTACCGATCGATGCGCGCTACCCCATTTAGTGGGGGTAGAGCCTACTTGCAAGTCTCTCCGACCTTCACAAAAAAAGTTATTCAAGAATATCTCCTCAGATTTGGGGGAATTTCGTCGGTCGACCTCTTCCGAAGGTCGTACAAGCTCGGGGATGGTACCAATCGATCCGCAGGACCCAAATTAGTCCAGATGCAACCACTTTCCAAGTCTCTCTGACCTTCACAAAAAAAGTTATTCAAGAATATCTCTTTCTCCTATGTGCTTTCATCCCTAACCCTAACCCTAACCCTTCCGAAAGTCGGAGAAGCTCAAGGATGGTACCGATCGATGCGCGCTACCCCATTTAGTGGGGGTAGAGCCTACTTGCAAGTCTCTCCGACCTTCACAAAAAAAGTTATTCAAGAATATCTCCTCAGATTTGGGGGAATTTCGTCGGTCGACCTCTTCCGAAGGTCGTACAAGCTCGGGGATGGTACCAATCGATCCGCAGGACCCAAATTAGTCCAGATGCAACCACTTTCCAAGTCTCTCCGACCTTCACAAAAAAAGTTATTCAAGAATATCTCTTTCTCCTATGTGCTTTCATCCCTAACCCTAACCCTAACCCTTCCGAAAGTCGGAGAAGCTCAAAGATGGTACTGATCGATGCGCGCTACCCCATTTAGTGGGGGTAGAGCCTACTTGCAAGTCTCTCCGACCTTCACAAAAAAAGTTATTCAAGAATATATCTTTCTCCTATGTGCTTTCATCCCTAACCCTAACCCTAACCCTTCCAAAAGTCGGAGAAGCTCAAGGATGGTACCGATCGATGCGCGCTACCCCATTTAGTGGGGGTAGAGCCTACTTGCAAGTCTCTCCGACCTTCACAAAAAAAGTTATTCAAGAATATCTCTTTCTCCTATGTGCTTTCATCCATAACCCTAACCCTTCCGAAAGTCGGAGAAGCTCAAGGATGGTACTGATCGATGCGCGCTACCCCATTTAGTGGGGGTAGAGCCTACTTGCAAGTCTCTCCGACCTTCACAAAAAAAGTTATTCAAGAATATCTCCTCAGATTTGGGGGAATTTCGTCGGTCGACCTCTTCCGAAGGTCGTACAAGCTCGGGGATGGTACCAATCGATCCGCAGGACCCAAATTAGTCCAGATGCAACCACTTTCCAAGTCTCTCCGACCTTCACAAAAAAAGTTATTCAAGAATATCTCTTTCTCCTATGTGCTTTCATCCCTAACCCTAACCCTAACCCTTCCGAAAGTCGGAGAAGCTCAAGGATGGTACCGATCGATGCGCGCTACCCCATTTAGTGGGGGTAGAGCCTACTTGCAAGTCTCTCCGACCTTCACAAAAAAAGTTATTCAAGAATATCTCCTCAGATTTGGGGGAATTTCGTCGGTCGACCTCTTCCGAAGGTCGTACAAGCTCGGGGATGGTACCAATCGATCCGCAGGACCCAAATTAGTCCAAATGCAACCACTTTCCAAGTCTCTCCGACCTTCACAAAAAAAGTTATTCAAGAATATCTCTTTCTCCTATGTGCTTTCATCCCTAACCCTAACTCTAACCCTTCCGAAAGTCGGAGAAGCTCAAGGATGGTACCGATCGATGCGCGCTACCCCATTTAGTGGGGGTAGAGCCTACTTGCAAGTCTCTCCGACCTTCACAAAAAAAGTTATTCAAGAATATCTCTTTCTCCTATGTGCTTTCATCCCTAACCCTAACCCTAACCCTTCCGAAAGTCGGAGAAGCTCAAGGATGGTACCGATCGATGCGCGTTACCCCATTTAGTGGGGGTAGAGCCTACTTGCAAGTCTCTCCGACCTTCACAAAAAAAGTTATTCAAGAATATCTCCTCAGATTTGGGGGAATTTCGTCGGTCGACCTCTTCCGAAGGTCGTACAAGCTCGGGGATGGTACCAATCGATCCGCAGGACCCAAATTAGTCCAGATGCAACCACTTTCCAAGTCTCTCCGACCTTCACAAAAAAAGTTATTCAAGAATATCTCTTTCTCCTATGTGCTTTCATCCCTAACCCTAACCCTAACCCTTCCGAAAGTCGGAGAAGCTCAAGGATGGTACCGATCGATGCGCGCTACCCCATTTAGTGGGGGTAGAGCCTACTTGCAAGTCTCTCCGACCTTCACAAAAAAAGTTATTCAAGAATATCTCTTTCTCCTATGTGCTTTCATCCCTAACCCTAACCCTAACCCTTCCGAAAGTCGGAGAAGCTCAAGGATGGTACCGATCGATGCGCGCTACCCCATTTAGTGGGGGTAGAGCCTACTTGCAAGTCTCTCCGACCTTCACAAAAAAAGTTATTCAAGAATATCTCCTCAGATTTGGGGGAATTTCGTCGGTCGACCTCTTCCGAAGGTCGTACAAGCTCGGGGATGGTACCAATCGATCCGCAGGACCCAAATTAGTCCAGATGCAACCACTTTCCAAGTCTCTCCGACCTTCACAAAAAAAGTTATTCAAGAATATCTCTTTCTCCTATGTGCTTTCATCCCTAACCCTAACCCTTCCGAAAGTCGGAGAAGCTCAAGGATGGTACCGATCGATGCGCGCTACCCCATTTAGTGGGGGTAGAGCCTACTTGCAAGTCTCTCCGACCTTCACAAAAAAAGTTATTCAAGAATATCTCTTTCTCCTATGTGCTTTCATCCCTAACCCTAACCCTAACCCTTCCGAAAGTCGGAGAAGCTCAAGGATGGTACCGATCGATGCGCGCTACCCCATTTAGTGGGGGTAGAGCCTACTTGCAAGTCTCTCCGACCTTCACAAAAAAAGTTATTCAAGAATATCTCCTCAGATTTGGGGGAATTTCGTCGGTCGACCTCTTCCGAAGGTCGTACAAGCTCGGGGATGGTACCAATCGATCCGCAGGACCCAAATTAGTCCAGATGCAACCACTTTCCAAGTCTCTCCGACCTTCACAAAAAAAGTTATTCAAGAATATCTCTTTCTCCTATGTGCTTTCATCCCTAACCCTAACCCTAACCCTTCCGAAAGTCGGAGAAGCTCAAGGATAGTACCGATCGATGCGCGCTACCCCATTTAGTGGGGGTAGAGCCTACTTGCAAGTCTCTCCGACCTTCACAAAAAAAGTTATTCAAGAATATCTCTTTCTCCTATGTGCTTTCATCCCTAACCCTAACCCTAACCCTTCCGAAAGTCGGAGAAGCTCAAGGATGGTACCGATCGATGCGCGCTACCCCATTTAGTGGGGGTAGAGCCTACTTGCAAGTCTCTCCGACCTTCACAAAAAAAGTTATTCAAGAATATCTCCTCAGATTTGGGGGAATTTCGTCGGTCGACCTCTTCCGAAGGTCGTACAAGCTCGGGGATGGTACCAATCGATCCGCAGGACCCAAATTAGTCCAGATGCAACCACTTTCCAAGTCTCTCCGACCTTCACAAAAAAAGTTATTCAAGAATATCTCTTTCTCCTATGTGCTTTCATCCCTAACCCTAACCCTTCCGAAAGTCGGAGAAGCTCAAGGATGGTACCGATCGATGCGCGCTACCCCATTTAGTGGGGGTAGAGCCTACTTGCAAGTCTCTCCGACCTTCACAAAAAAAGTTATTCAAGAATATCTCCTCAGATTTGGGGGAATTTCGTCGGTCGACCTCTTCCGAAGGTCGTACAAGCTCGGGGATGGTACCAATCGATCCGCAGGACCCAAATTAGTCCAGATGCAACCACTTTCCAAGTCTCTCCGACCTTCACAAAAAAAGTTATTCAAGAATATCTCTTTCTCCTATGTGCTTTCATCCCTAACCCTAACCCTAACCCTTCCGAAAGTCGGAGAAGCTCAAGGATGGTACCGATCGATGCGCGCTACCCCATTTAGTGGGGGTAGAGCCTACTTGCAAGTCTCTCCGACCTTCACAAAAAAAGTTATTCAAGAATATCTCTTTCTCCTATGTGCTTTCATCCCTAACCCTAACCCTAACCCTTCCGAAAGTCGGAGAAGCTCAAGGATGGTACCGATCGATGCGCGCTACCCCATTTAGTGGGGGTAGAGCCTACTTGCAAGTCTCTCCGACCTTCACAAAAAAAGTTATTCAAGAATATCTCCTCAGATTTGGGGGAATTTCGTCGGTCGACCTCTTCCGAAGGTCGTACAAGCTCGGGGATGGTACCAATCGATCCGCAGGACCCAAATTAGTCCAGATGCAACCACTTTCCAAGTCTCTCCGACCTTCACAAAAAAAGTTATTCAAGAATATCTCTTTCTCCTATGTGCTTTCATCCCTAACCCTAACCCTAACCCTTCCGAAAGTCGGAGAAGCTCAAGGATGGTACCGATCGATGCGCGCTACCCCATTTAGTGGGGGTAGAGCCTACTTGCAAGTCTCTCCGACCTTCACAAAAAAAGTTATTCAAGAATATCTCCTCAGATTTGGGGGAATTTCGTCGGTCGACCTCTTCCGAAGGTCGTACAAGCTCGGGGATGGTACCAATCGATCCGCAGGACCCAAATTAGTCCAGATGCAACCACTTTCCAAGTCTCTCCGACCTTCACAAAAAAAGTTATTCAAGAATATCTCTTTCTCCTATGTGCTTTCATCCCTAACCCTAACCCTAACCCTTCCGAAAGTCGGAGAAGCTCAAGGATGGTACCGATCGATGCGCGCTACCCCATTTAGTGGGGGTAGAGCCTACTTGCAAGTCTCTCCGACCTTCACAAAAAAAGTTATTCAAGAATATCTCTTTCTCCTATGTGCTTTCATCCCTAACCCTAACCCTAACCCTTCCGAAAGTCGGAGAAGCTCAAGGATGGTACCGATCGATGCGCGCTACCCCATTTAGTGGGGGTAGAGCCTATTTGCAAGTCTCTCCGACCTTCACAAAAAAAGTTATTCAAGAATATCTCTTTCTCCTATGTGCTTTCATCCCTAACCCTAACCCTAACCCTTCCGAAAGTCGGAGAAGCTCAAAGATGGTACCGATCGATGCGCGCTACCCCATTTAGTGGGGGTAGAGCCTACTTGCAAGTCTCTCCGACCTTCACAAAAAAAGTTATTCAAGAATATCTCTTTCTCCTATGTGCTTTCATCCCTAACCCTAACCCTAACCCTTCCGAAAGTCGGAGAAGCTCAAGGATGGTACTGATCGATGCGCGCAACCCCATTTAGTGGGGGTAGAGCCTACTTGCAAGTCTCTCCGACCTTCACAAAAAAAGTTATTCAAGAATATCTCCTCAGATTTGGGGGAATTTCGTCGGTCGACCTCTTCCGAAGGTCGTACAAGCTCGGGGATGGTACCAATCGATCCGCAGGACCCAAATTAGTCCAGATGCAACCACTTTCCAAGTCTCTCCGACCTTCACAAAAAAAGTTATTCAAGAATATCTCTTTCTCCTATGTGCTTTCATCCCTAACCCTAACCCTAACCCTTCCGAAAGTCGGAGAAGCTCAAGGATGGTACCGATCGATGCGCGCTACCCCATTTAGTGGGGGTAGAGCCTACTTGCAAGTCTCTCCGACCTTCACAAAAAAAGTTATTCAAGAATATCTCTTTCTCCTATGTGCTTTCATCCCTAACCCTAACCCTTCCGAAAGTCGGAGAAGCTCAAGGATGGTACCGATCGATGCGCGCTACCCCATTTAGTGGGGGTAGAGCCTACTTGCAAGTCTCTCCGACCTTCACAAAAAAAGTTATTCAAGAATATCTCCTCAGATTTGGGGGAATTTCGTCGGTCGACCTCTTCCGAAGGTCGTACAAGCTCGGGGATGGTACCAATCGATCTGCAGGACCCAAATTAGTCCAGATGCAACCACTTTCCAAGTCTCTCCGACCTTCACAAAAAAAGTTATTCAAGAATATCTCTTTCTCCTATGTGCTTTCATCCCTAACCCTAACCCTAACCCTTCCGAAAGTCGGAGAAGCTCAAGGATGGTACCGATCGATGCGCGCTACCCCATTTAGTGGGGGTAGAGCCTACTTGCAAGTCTCTCCGACCTTCACAAAAAAAGTTATTCAAGAATATCTCCTCAGATTTGGGGGAATTTCGTCGGTCGACCTCTTTCGAAGGTCGTACAAGCTCGGGGATGGTACCAATCGATCTGCAGGACCCAAATTAGTCCAGATGCAACCACTTTCCAAGTCTCTCCGACCTTCACAAAAAAAGTTATTCAAGAATATCTCTTTCTCCTATGTGCTTTCATCCCTAACCCTAACCCTAACCCTTCCGAAAGTCGGAGAAGCTCAAGGATGGTACCGATCGATGCGCGCTACCCCATTTAGTGGGGGTAGAGCCTACTTGCAAGTCTCTCCGACCTTCACAAAAAAAGTTATTCAAGAATATATCTTTCTCCTATGTGCTTTCATCCCTAACCCTAACCCTAACCCTTCCAAAAGTCGGAGAAGCTCAAGGATGGTACCGATCGATGCGCGCTACCCCATTTAGTGGGGGTAGAGCCTACTTGCAAGTCTCTCCGACCTTCACAAAAAAAGTTATTCAAGAATATCTCTTTCTCCTATGTGCTTTCATCCCTAACCCTAACCCTTCCGAAAGTCGGAGAAGCTCAAGGATGGTACCGATCGATGCGCGCTACCCCATTTAGTGGGGGTAGAGCCTACTTGCAAGTCTCTCCGACCTTCACAAAAAAAGTTATTCAAGAATATCTCCTCAGATTTGGGGGAATTTCGTCGGTCGACCTCTTCCGAAGGTCGTACAAGCTCGGGGATGGTACCAATCGATCTGCAGGACCCAAATTAGTCCAGATGCAACCACTTTTCAAGTCTCTCCGACCTTCACAAAAAAAGTTATTCAAGAATATCTCTTTCTCCTATGTGCTTTCATCCCTAACCCTAACCCTAACCCTTCCGAAAGTCGGAGAAGCTCAAGGATGGTACCGATCGATGCGCGCTACCCCATTTAGTGGGGGTAGAGCCTACTTGCAAGTCTCTCCGACCTTCACAAAAAAAGTTATTCAAGAATATCTCCTCAGATTTGGGGGAATTTCGTCGGTCGACCTCTTTCGAAGGTCGTACAAGCTCGGGGATGGTACCAATCGATCCGCAGGACCCAAATTAGTCCAGATGCAACCACTTTCCAAGTCTCTCCGACCTTCACAAAAAAAGTTATTCAAGAATATCTCTTTCTCCTATGTGCTTTCATCCCTAACCCTAACCCTAACCCTTCCGAAAGTCGGAGAAGCTCAAGGATGGTACCGATCGATGCGCGCTACCCCATTTAGTGGGGGTAGAGCCTACTTGCAAGTCTCTCCGACCTTCACAAAAAAAGTTATTCAAGAATATATCTTTCTCCTATGTGCTTTCATCCCTAACCCTAACCCTAACCCTTCCAAAAGTCGGAGAAGCTCAAGGATGGTACCGATCGATGCGCGCTACCCCATTTAGTGGGGGTAGAGCCTACTTGCAAGTCTCTCCGACCTTCACAAAAAAAGTTATTCAAGAATATCTCTTTCTCCTATGTGCTTTCATCCCTAACCCTAACCCTAACCCTTCCGAAAGTCGGAGAAGCTCAAGGATGGTACCGATCGATGCGCGCTACCCCATTTAGTGGGGGTAGAGCCTACTTGCAAGTCTCTCCGACCTTCACAAAAAAAGTTATTCAAGAATATCTCCTCAGATTTGGGGGAATTTCGTCGGTCGACCTCTTCCGAAGGTCGTACAAGCTCGGGGATGGTACCAATCGATCCGCAGGACCCAAATTAGTACAGATGCAACCACTTTCCAAGTCTCTCCGACCTTCACAAAAAAAGTTATTCAAGAATATCTCTTTCTCCTATGTGCTTTCATCCCTAACCCTAACCCTAACCCTTCCGAAAGTCGGAGAAGCTCAAGGATGGTACCGATCGATGCGCGCTACCCCATTTAGTGGGGGTAGAGCCTACTTGCAAGTCTCTCCGACCTTCACAAAAAAAGTTATTCAAGAATATCTCCTCAGATTTGGGGGAATTTCGTCGGTCGACCTCTTTCGAAGGTCGTACAAGCTCGGGGATGGTACCAATCGATCCGCAGGACCCAAATTAGTCCAGATGCAACCACTTTCCAAGTCTCTCCGACCTTCACAAAAAAAGTTATTCAAGAATATCTCTTTCTCCTATGTGCTTTCATCCCTAACCCTAACCCTAACCCTTCCGAAAGTCGGAGAAGCTCAAGGATGGTACCGATCGATGCGCGCTACCCCATTTAGTGGGGGTAGAGCCTACTTGCAAGTCTCTCCGACCTTCACAAAAAAAGTTATTCAAGAATATATCTTTCTCCTATGTGCTTTCATCCCTAACCCTAACCCTAACCCTTCCAAAAGTCGGAGAAGCTCAAGGATGGTACCGATCGATGTGCGCTACCCCATTTAGTGGGGGTAGAGCCTACTTGCAAGTCTCTCCGACCTTCACAAAAAAAGTTATTCAAGAATATCTCTTTCTCCTATGTGCTTTCATCCCTAACCCTAACCCTTCCGAAAGTCGGAGAAGCTCAAGGATGGTACCGATCGATGCGCGCTACCCCATTTAGTGGGGGTAGAGCCTACTTGCAAGTCTCTCCGACCTTCACAAAAAAAGTTATTCAAGAATATCTCCTCAGATTTGGGGGAATTTCGTCGGTCGACCTCTTCCGAAGGTCGTACAAGCTCGGGGATGGTACCAATCGATCCGCAGGACCCAAATTAGTCCAGATGCAACCACTTTTCAAGTCTCTCCGACCTTCACAAAAAAAGTTATTCAAGAATATCTCTTTCTCCTATGTGCTTTCATCCCTAACCCTAACCCTAACCCTTCCGAAAGTCGGAGAAGCTCAAGGATGGTACCGATCGATGCGCGCTACCCCATTTAGTGGGGGTAGAGCCTACTTGCAAGTCTCTCCGACCTTCACAAAAAAAGTTATTCAAGAATATCTCTTTCTCCTATGTGCTTTCATCCCTAACCCTAACCCTTCCGAAAGTCGGAGAAGCTCAAGGATGGTACCGATCGATGCGCGCTACCCCATTTAGTGGGGGTAGAGCCTACTTGCAAGTCTCTCCGACCTTCACAAAAAAAGTTATTCAAGAATATCTCCTCAGATTTGGGGGAATTTCGTCGGTCGACCTCTTCCGAAGGTCGTACAAGCTCGGGGATGGTACCAATCGATCCGCAGGACCCAAATTAGTCCAGATGCAACCACTTTCCAAGTCTCTCCGACCTTCACAAAAAAAGTTATTCAAGAATATCTCTTTCTCCTATGTGCTTTCATCCCTAACCCTAACCCTTCCGAAAGTCGGAGAAGCTCAAGGATGGTACCGATCGATGCGCGCTACCCCATTTAGTGGGGGTAGAGCCTACTTGCAAGTCTCTCCGACCTTCACAAAAAAAGTTATTCAAGAATATCTCCTCAGATTTGGGGGAATTTCGTCGGTCGACCTCTTCCGAAGGTCGTACAAGCTCGGGGATGGTACCAATCGATCTGCAGGACCCAAATTAGTCCAGATGCAACCACTTTCCAAGTCTCTCCGACCTTCACAAAAAAAGTTATTCAAGAATATCTCTTTCTCCTATGTGCTTTCATCCCTAACCCTAACCCTAACCCTTCCGAAAGTCGGAGAAGCTCAAGGATGGTACCGATCGATGCGCGCTACCCCATTTAGTGGGGGTAGAGCCTACTTGCAAGTCTCTCCGACCTTCACAAAAAAAGTTATTCAAGAATATCTCCTCAGATTTGGGGGAATTTCGTCGGTCGACCTCTTTCGAAGGTCGTACAAGCTCGGGGATGGTACCAATCGATCTGCAGGACCCAAATTAGTCCAGATGCAACCACTTTCCAAGTCTCTCCGACCTTCACAAAAAAAGTTATTCAAGAATATCTCTTTCTCCTATGTGCTTTCATCCCTAACCCTAACCCTAACCCTTCCGAAAGTCGGAGAAGCTCAAGGATGGTACCGATCGATGCGCGCTACCCCATTTAGTGGGGGTAGAGCCTACTTGCAAGTCTCTCCGACCTTCACAAAAAAAGTTATTCAAGAATATATCTTTCTCCTATGTGCTTTCATCCCTAACCCTAACCCTAACCCTTCCAAAAGTCGGAGAAGCTCAAGGATGGTACCGATCGATGCGCGCTACCCCATTTAGTGGGGGTAGAGCCTACTTGCAAGTCTCTCCGACCTTCACAAAAAAAGTTATTCAAGAATATCTCTTTCTCCTATGTGCTTTCATCCCTAACCCTAACCCTTCCGAAAGTCGGAGAAGCTCAAGGATGGTACCGATCGATGCGCGCTACCCCATTTAGTGGGGGTAGAGCCTACTTGCAAGTCTCTCCGACCTTCACAAAAAAAGTTATTCAAGAATATCTCCTCAGATTTGGGGGAATTTCGTCGGTCGACCTCTTCCGAAGGTCGTACAAGCTCGGGGATGGTACCAATCGATCTGCAGGACCCAAATTAGTCCAGATGCAACCACTTTTCAAGTCTCTCCGACCTTCACAAAAAAAGTTATTCAAGAATATCTCTTTCTCCTATGTGCTTTCATCCCTAACCCTAACCCTAACCCTTCCGAAAGTCGGAGAAGCTCAAGGATGGTACCGATCGATGCGCGCTACCCCATTTAGTGGGGGTAGAGCCTACTTGCAAGTCTCTCCGACCTTCACAAAAAAAGTTATTCAAGAATATCTCCTCAGATTTGGGGGAATTTCGTCGGTCGACCTCTTTCGAAGGTCGTACAAGCTCGGGGATGGTACCAATCGATCCGCAGGACCCAAATTAGTCCAGATGCAACCACTTTCCAAGTCTCTCCGACCTTCACAAAAAAAGTTATTCAAGAATATCTCTTTCTCCTATGTGCTTTCATCCCTAACCCTAACCCTAACCCTTCCGAAAGTCGGAGAAGCTCAAGGATGGTACCGATCGATGCGCGCTACCCCATTTAGTGGGGGTAGAGCCTACTTGCAAGTCTCTCCGACCTTCACAAAAAAAGTTATTCAAGAATATATCTTTCTCCTATGTGCTTTCATCCCTAACCCTAACCCTAACCCTTCCAAAAGTCGGAGAAGCTCAAGGATGGTACCGATCGATGCGCGCTACCCCATTTAGTGGGGGTAGAGCCTACTTGCAAGTCTCTCCGACCTTCACAAAAAAAGTTATTCAAGAATATCTCTTTCTCCTATGTGCTTTCATCCCTAACCCTAACCCTAACCCTTCCGAAAGTCGGAGAAGCTCAAGGATGGTACCGATCGATGCGCGCTACCCCATTTAGTGGGGGTAGAGCCTACTTGCAAGTCTCTCCGACCTTCACAAAAAAAGTTATTCAAGAATATCTCCTCAGATTTGGGGGAATTTCGTCGGTCGACCTCTTCCGAAGGTCGTACAAGCTCGGGGATGGTACCAATCGATCCGCAGGACCCAAATTAGTACAGATGCAACCACTTTCCAAGTCTCTCCGACCTTCACAAAAAAAGTTATTCAAGAATATCTCTTTCTCCTATGTGCTTTCATCCCTAACCCTAACCCTAACCCTTCCGAAAGTCGGAGAAGCTCAAGGATGGTACCGATCGATGCGCGCTACCCCATTTAGTGGGGGTAGAGCCTACTTGCAAGTCTCTCCGACCTTCACAAAAAAAGTTATTCAAGAATATCTCCTCAGATTTGGGGGAATTTCGTCGGTCGACCTCTTTCGAAGGTCGTACAAGCTCGGGGATGGTACCAATCGATCCGCAGGACCCAAATTAGTCCAGATGCAACCACTTTCCAAGTCTCTCCGACCTTCACAAAAAAAGTTATTCAAGAATATCTCTTTCTCCTATGTGCTTTCATCCCTAACCCTAACCCTAACCCTTCCGAAAGTCGGAGAAGCTCAAGGATGGTACCGATCGATGCGCGCTACCCCATTTAGTGGGGGTAGAGCCTACTTGCAAGTCTCTCCGACCTTCACAAAAAAAGTTATTCAAGAATATATCTTTCTCCTATGTGCTTTCATCCCTAACCCTAACCCTAACCCTTCCAAAAGTCGGAGAAGCTCAAGGATGGTACCGATCGATGTGCGCTACCCCATTTAGTGGGGGTAGAGCCTACTTGCAAGTCTCTCCGACCTTCACAAAAAAAGTTATTCAAGAATATCTCTTTCTCCTATGTGCTTTCATCCCTAACCCTAACCCTTCCGAAAGTCGGAGAAGCTCAAGGATGGTACCGATCGATGCGCGCTACCCCATTTAGTGGGGGTAGAGCCTACTTGCAAGTCTCTCCGACCTTCACAAAAAAAGTTATTCAAGAATATCTCCTCAGATTTGGGGGAATTTCGTCGGTCGACCTCTTCCGAAGGTCGTACAAGCTCGGGGATGGTACCAATCGATCCGCAGGACCCAAATTAGTCCAGATGCAACCACTTTTCAAGTCTCTCCGACCTTCACAAAAAAAGTTATTCAAGAATATCTCTTTCTCCTATGTGCTTTCATCCCTAACCCTAACCCTAACCCTTCCGAAAGTCGGAGAAGCTCAAGGATGGTACCGATCGATGCGCGCTACCCCATTTAGTGGGGGTAGAGCCTACTTGCAAGTCTCTCCGACCTTCACAAAAAAAGTTATTCAAGAATATCTCTTTCTCCTATGTGCTTTCATCCCTAACCCTAACCCTTCCGAAAGTCGGAGAAGCTCAAGGATGGTACCGATCGATGCGCGCTACCCCATTTAGTGGGGGTAGAGCCTACTTGCAAGTCTCTCCGACCTTCACAAAAAAAGTTATTCAAGAATATCTCCTCAGATTTGGGGGAATTTCGTCGGTCGACCTCTTCCGAAGGTCGTACAAGCTCGGGGATGGTACCAATCGATCCGCAGGACCCAAATTAGTCCAGATGCAACCACTTTCCAAGTCTCTCCGACCTTCACAAAAAAAGTTATTCAAGAATATCTCTTTCTCCTATGTGCTTTCATCCCTAACCCTAACCCTTCCGAAAGTCGGAGAAGCTCAAAGATGGTACCGATCGATGCGCGCTACCCCATTTAGTGGGGGTAGAGCCTACTTGCAAGTCTCTCCGACCTTCACAAAAAAAGTTATTCAAGAATATCTCCTCAGATTTGGGGGAATTTCGTCGGTCGACCTCTTCCAAAGGTCGTACAAGCTCGGGGATGGTACCAATCGATCCGCAGGACCCAAATTAGTCCAGATGCAACCACTTTCCAAGTCTCTCCGACCTTCACAAAAAAAGTTATTCAAGAATATCTCTTTCTCCTATGTGCTTTCATCCCTAACCCTAACCCTAACCCTTCCGAAAGTCGGAGAAGCTCAAGGATGGTACCGATCGATGCGCGCTACCCCATTTAGTGGGGGTAGAGCCTACTTGCAAGTCTCTCCGACCTTCACAAAAAAAGTTATTCAAGAATATCTCTTTCTCCTATGTGCTTTCATCCCTAACCCTAACCCTAACCCTTCCGAAAGTCGGAGAAGCTCAAGGATGGTACCGATCGATGCGCGCTACCCCATTTAGTGGGGGTAGAGCCTACTTGCAAGTCTCTCCGACCTTCACAAAAAAAGTTATTCAAGAATATCTCCTCAGATTTGGGGGAATTTCGTCGGTCGACCTCTTCCGAAGGTCGTACAAGCTCGGGGATGGTACCAATCGATCCGCAGGACCCAAATTAGTCCAGATGCAACCACTTTCCAAGTCTCTCAGACCTTCACAAAAAAAGTTATTCAAGAATATCTCTTTCTCCTATGTGCTTTCATCCCTAACCCTAACCCTAACCCTTCCGAAAGTCGGAGAAGCTCAAGGATGGTACCGATCGATGCGCGCTACCCCATTTAGTGGGGGTAGAGCCTACTTGCAAGTCTCTCCGACCTTCACAAAAAAAGTTATTCAAGAATATCTCCTCAGATTTGGGGGAATTTCGTCGGTCGACCTCTTCCGAAGGTCGTACAAGCTCGGGGATGGTACCAATCGATCCGCAGGACCCAAATTAGTCCAGATGCAACCACTTTCCAAGTCTCTCCGACCTTCACAAAAAAAGTTATTCAAGAATATCTCTTTCTCCTATGTGCTTTCATCCCTAACCCTAACCCTAACCCTTCCGAAAGTCGGAGAAGCTCAAGGATGGTACCGATCGATGCGCGCTACCCCATTTAGTGGGGGTAGAGCCTACTTGCAAGTCTCTCCGACCTTCACAAAAAAAGTTATTCAAGAATATCTCTTTCTCCTATGTGCTTTCATCCCTAACCCTAACCCTAACCCTTCCGAAAGTCGGAGAAGCTCAAGGATGGTACCGATCGATGCGCGCTACCCCATTTAGTGGGGGTAGAGCCTACTTGCAAGTCTCTCCGACCTTCACAAAAAAAGTTATTCAAGAATATCTCCTCAGATTTGGGGGAATTTCGTCGGTCGACCTTTTCCGAAGGTCGTACAAGCTCGGGGATGGTACCAATCGATCCGCAGGACCCAAATTAGTCCAGATGCAACCACTTTCCAAGTCTCTCAGACCTTCACAAAAAAAGTTATTCAAGAATATCTCTTTCTCCTATGTGCTTTCATCCCTAACCCTAACCCTAACCCTTCCGAAAGTCGGAGAAGCTCAAGGATGGTACCGATCGATGCGCGCTACCCCATTTAGTGGGGGTAGAGCCTACTTGCAAGTCTCTCCGACCTTCACAAAAAAAGTTATTCAAGAATATCTCCTCAGATTTGGGGGAATTTCGTCGGTCGACCTCTTTCGAAGGTCGTACAAGCTCGGGGATGGTACCAATCGATCCGCAGGACCCAAATTAGTCCAGATGCAACCACTTTCCAAGTCTCTCCGACCTTCACAAAAAAAGTTATTCAAGAATATCTCTTTCTCCTATGTGCTTTCATCCCTAACCCTAACCCTAACCCTTCCGAAAGTCGGAGAAGCTCAAGGATGGTACCGATCGATGCGCGCTACCCCATTTAGTGGGGGTAGAGCCTACTTGCAAGTCTCTCCGACCTTCACAAAAAAAGTTATTCAAGAATATATCTTTCTCCTATGTGCTTTCATCCCTAACCCTAACCCTAACCCTTCCAAAAGTCGGAGAAGCTCAAGGATGGTACCGATCGATGCGCGCTACCCCATTTAGTGGGGGTAGAGCCTACTTGCAAGTCTCTCCGACCTTCACAAAAAAAGTTATTCAAGAATATCTCTTTCTCCTATGTGCTTTCATCCCTAACCCTAACCCTTCCGAAAGTCGGAGAAGCTCAAAGATGGTACCGATCGATGCGCGCTACCCCATTTAGTGGGGGTAGAGCCTACTTGCAAGTCTCTCCGACCTTCACAAAAAAAGTTATTCAAGAATATCTCCTCAGATTTGGGGGAACTTCGTCGGTCGACCTCTTCCGAAGGTCGTACAAGCTCGGGGATGGTACCAATCGATCCGCAGGACCCAAATTAGTCCAGATGCAACCACTTTCCAAGTCTCTCCGACCTTCACAAAAAAAGTTATTCAAGAATATCTCTTTCTCCTATGTGCTTTCATCCCTAACCCTAACCCTAACCCTTCCGAAAGTCGGAGAAGCTCAAGGATGGTACCGATCGATGCGCGCTACCCCATTTAGTGGGGGTAGAGCCTACTTGCAAGTCTCTCCGACCTTCACAAAAAAAGTTATTCAAGAATATCTCTTTCTCCTATGTGCTTTCATCCCTAACCCTAACCCTAACCCTTCCGAAAGTCGGAGAAGCTCAAGGATGGTACCGATCGATGCGCGCTACCCCATTTAGTGGGGGTAGAGCCTACTTGCAAGTCTCTCCGACCTTCACAAAAAAAGTTATTCAAGAATATCTCCTCAGATTTGGGGGAATTTCGTCGGTCGACCTCTTCCGAAGGTCGTACAAGCTCGGGGATGGTACCAATCGATCCGCAGGACCCAAATTAGTCCAGATGCAACCACTTTCCAAGTCTCTCCGACCTTCACAAAAAAAGTTATTCAAGAATATCTCTTTCTCCTATGTGCTTTCATCCCTAACCCTAACCCTAACCCTTCCGAAAGTCGGAGAAGCTCAAGGATGGTACCGATCGATGCGCGCTACCCCATTTAGTGGGGGTAGAGCCTACTTGCAAGTCTCTCCGACCTTCACAAAAAAAGTTATTCAAGAATATCTCTTTCTCCTATGTGCTTTCATCCCTAACCCTAACCCTAACCCTTCCGAAAGTCGGAGAAGCTCAAGGATGGTACCGATCGATGCGCGCTACCCCATTTAGTGGGGGTAGAGCCTACTTGCAAGTCTCTCCGACCTTCACAAAAAAAGTTATTCAAGAATATCTCTTTCTCCTATGTGCTTTCATCCCTAACCCTAACCCTAACCCTTCCGAAAGTCGGAGAAGCTCAAGGATGGTACCGATCGATGCGCGCTACCCCATTTAGTGGGGGTAGAGCCTACTTGCAAGTCTCTCCGACCTTCACAAAAAAAGTTATTCAAGAATATCTCCTCAGATTTGGGGGAATTTCGTCGGTCGACCTCTTCCGAAGGTCGTACAAGCTCGGGAATGGTACCAATCGATCCGCAGGACCCAAATTAGTCCAGATGCAACCACTTTCCAAGTCTCTCCGACCTTCACAAAAAAAGTTATTCAAGAATATCTCTTTCTCCTATGTGCTTTCATCCCTAACCCTAACCCTTCCGAAAGTCGGAGAAGCTCAAGGATGGTACTGATCGATGCGCGCTACCCCATTTAGTGGGGGTAGAGCCTACTTGCAAGTCTCTCCGACCTTCACAAAAAAAGTTATTCAAGAATATCTCCTCAGATTTGGGGGAATTTCGTCGGTCGACCTCTTCCGAAGGTCGTACAAGCTCGGGGATGGTACCAATCGATCCGCAGGACCCAAATTAGTCCAGATGCAACCACTTTCCAAGTCTCTCCGACCTTCACAAAAAAAGTTATTCAAGAATATCTCTTTCTCCTATGTGCTTTCATCCCTAACCCTAACCCTAACCCTTCCGAAAGTCGGAGAAGCTCAAAGATGGTACCGATCGATGCGCGCTACCCCATTTAGTGGGGGTAGAGCCTACTTGCAAGTCTCTCCGACCTTCACAAAAAAAGTTATTCAAGAATATCTCTTTCTCCTATGTGCTTTCATCCCTAACCCTAACCCTAACCCTTCCGAAAGTCGGAGAAGCTCAAGGATGGTACCGATCGATGCGCGCTACCCCATTTAGTGGGGGTAGAGCCTACTTGCAAGTCTCTCCGACCTTCACAAAAAAAGTTATTCAAGAATATCTCCTCAGATTTGGGGGAATTTCGTCGGTCGACCTCTTCCGAAGGTCGTACAAGCTCGGGGATGGTACCAATCGATCCGCAGGACCCAAATTAGTCCAGATGCAACCACTTTCCAAGTCTCTCCGACCTTCACAAAAAAAGTTATTCAAGAATATCTCTTTCTCCTATGTGCTTTCATCCCTAACCCTAACCCTAACCCTTCCGAAAGTCGGAGAAGCTCAAGGATGGTACCGATCGATGCGCGCTACCCCATTTAGTGGGGGTAGAGCCTACTTGCAAGTCTCTCCGACCTTCACAAAAAAAGTTATTCAAGAATATCTCTTTCTCCTATGTGCTTTCATCCCTAACCCTAACCCTAACCCTTCCGAAAGTCGGAGAAGCTCAAGGATAGTACCGATCGATGCGCGCTACCCCATTTAGTGGGGGTAGAGCCTACTTGCAAGTCTCTCCGACCTTCACAAAAAAAGTTATTCAAGAATATCTCCTCAGATTTGGGGGAATTTCGTCGGTCGACCTCTTCCGAAGGTCGTACAAGCTCGGGGATGGTACCAATCGATCCGCAGGACCCAAATTAGTCCAAATGCAACCTCTTTCCAAGTCTCTCCGACCTTCAAAAAAAAAGTTATTCAAGAATATCTCTTTCTCCTATGTGCTTTCATCCCTAACCCTAACCCTAACCCTTCCGAAAGTCGGAGAAGCTCAAGGATGGTACCGATCGATGCGCGCTACCCCATTTAGTGGGGGTAGAGCCTACTTGCAAGTCTCTCCGACCTTCACAAAAAAAGTTATTCAAGAATATCTCCTCAGATTTGGGGGAATTTCGTCGGTCGACCTCTTCCGAAGGTCGTACAAGCTCGGGGATGGTACCAATCGATCCGCAGGACCCAAATTAGTCCAGATGCAACCACTTTTCAAGTCTCTCCGACCTTCACAAAAAAAGTTATTCAAGAATATCTCTTTCTCCTATGTGCTTTCATCCCTAACCCTAACCCTAACCCTTCCGAAAGTCGGAGAAGCTCAAGGATGGTACCGATCGATGCGCGCTACCCCATTTAGTGGGGGTAGAGCCTACTTGCAAGTCTCTCCGACCTTCACAAAAAAAGTTATTCAAGAATATCTCCTCAGATTTGGGGGAATTTCGTCGGTCGACCTCTTCCAAAGGTCGTACAAGCTCGGGGATGGTACCAATCGATCCGCAGGACCCAAATTAGTCCAGATGCAACCACTTTCCAAGTCTCTCCGACCTTCACAAAAAAAGTTATTCAAGAATATCTCTTTCTCCTATGTGCTTTCATCCCTAACCCTAACCCTTCCGAAAGTCGGAGAAGCTCAAGGATGGTACCGATCGATGCGCGCTACCCCATTTAGTGGGGGTAGAGCCTACTTGCAAGTCTCTCCGACCTTCACAAAAAAAGTTATTCAAGAATATCTCCTCAGATTTGGGGGAATTTCGTCGGTCGACCTCTTCCGAAGGTCGTACAAGCTCGGGGATGGTACCAATCGATCCGCAGGACCCAAATTAGTCCAGATGCAACCACTTTCCAAGTCTCTCCGACCTTCACAAAAAAAGTTATTCAAGAATATCTCTTTCTCCTATGTGCTTTCATCCCTAACCCTAACCCTAACCCTTCCGAAAGTCGGAGAAGCTCAAGGATGGTACCGATCGATGCGCGCTACCCCATTTAGTGGGGGTAGAGCCTACTTGCAAGTCTCTCCGACCTTCACAAAAAAAGTTATTCAAGAATATCTCTTTCTCCTATGTGCTTTCATCCCTAACCCTAACCCTAACCCTTCCGAAAGTCGGAGAAGCTCAAGGATGGTACCGATCGATGCGCGCTACCCCATTTAGTGGGGGTAGAGCCTACTTGCAAGTCTCTCCGACCTTCACAAAAAAAGTTATTCAAGAATATCTCCTCAGATTTGGGGGAATTTCGTCGGTCGACCTCTTCCGAAGGTCGTACAAGCTCGGGGATGGTACCAATCGATCCGCAGGACCCAAATTAGTCCAGATGCAACCACTTTCCAAGTCTCTCAGACCTTCACAAAAAAAGTTATTCAAGAATATCTCTTTCTCCTATGTGCTTTCATCCCTAACCCTAACCCTAACCCTTCCGAAAGTCGGAGAAGCTCAAGGATGGTATCGATCGATGCGCGCTACCCCATTTAGTGGGGGTAGAGCCTACTTGCAAGTCTCTCCGACCTTCACAAAAAAAGTTATTCAAGAATATCTCCTCAGATTTGGGGGAATTTCGTCGGTCGACCTCTTTCGAAGGTCGTACAAGCTCGGGGATGGTACCAATCGATCCGCAGGACCCAAATTAGTCCAGATGCAACCACTTTCCAAGTCTCTCCGACCTTCACAAAAAAAGTTATTCAAGAATATCTCTTTCTCCTATGTGCTTTCATCCCTAACCCTAACCCTAACCCTTCCGAAAGTCGGAGAAGCTCAAGGATGGTACCGATCGATGTGCGCTACCCCATTTAGTGGGGGTAGAGCCTACTTGCAAGTCTCTCCGACCTTCACAAAAAAAGTTATTCAAGAATATCTCTTTCTCCTATGTGCTTTCATCCCTAACCCTAACCCTTCCGAAAGTGGGAGAAGCTCAAGGATGGTACCGATCGATGCGCGCTACCCCATTTAGTGGGGGTAGAGCCTACTTGCAAGTCTCTCCGACCTTCACAAAAAAAGTTATTCAAGAATATCTCCTCAGATTTGGGGGAATTTCGTCGGTCGACCTCTTCCGAAGGTCGTACAAGCTCGGGGATGGTACCAATCGATCCGCAGGACCCAAATTAGTCCAGATGCAACCACTTTCCAAGTCTCTCCGACCTTCACAAAAAAAGTTATTCAAGAATATCTCTTTCTCCTATGTGCTTTCATCCCTAACCCTAACCCTTCCGAAAGTCGGAGAAGCTCAAGGATGGTACCGATCGATGCGCGCTACCCCATTTAGTGGGGGTAGAGCCTACTTGCAAGTCTCTCCGACCTTCACAAAAAAAGTTATTCAAGAATATCTCCTCAGATTTGGGGGAATTTCGTCGGTCGACCTCTTCCGAAGGTCGTACAAGCTCGGGGATGGTACCAATCGATCCGCAGGACCCAAATTAGTCCAGATGCAACCACTTTCCAAGTCTCTCCGACCTTCACAAAAAAAGTTATTCAAGAATATCTCTTTCTCCTATGTGCTTTCATCCCTAACCCTAACCCTAACCCTTCCGAAAGTCGGAGAAGCTCAAGGATGGTACCGATCGATGCGCGCTACCCCATTTAGTGGGGGTAGAGCCTACTTGCAAGTCTCTCCGACCTTCACAAAAAAAGTTATTCAAGAATATCTCTTTCTCCTATGTGCTTTCATCCCTAACCCTAACCCTAACCCTTCCGAAAGTCGGAGAAGCTCAAGGATGGTACCGATCGATGCGCGCTACCCCATTTAGTGGGGGTAGAGCCTACTTGCAAGTCTCTCCGACCTTCACAAAAAAAGTTATTCAAGAATATCTCCTCAGATTTGGGGGAATTTCGTCGGTCGACCTCTTCCGAAGGTCGTACAAGCTCGGGGATGGTACCAATCGATCCGCAGGACCCAAATTAGTCCAGATGCAACCACTTTCCAAGTCTCTCCGACCTTCACAAAAAAAGTTATTCAAGAATATCTCTTTCTCCTATGTGCTTTCATCCCTAACCCTAACCCTAACCCTTCCGAAAGTCGGAGAAGCTCAAGGATGGTACCGATCGATGCGCGCTACCCCATTTAGTGGGGGTAGAGCCTACTTGCAAGTCTCTCCGACCTTCACAAAAAAAGTTATTCAAGAATATTTCTTTCTCCTATGTGCTTTCATCCCTAACCCTAACCCTAACCCTTCCGAAAGTCGGAGAAGCTCAAGGATGGTACCGATCGATGCGCGCTACCCCATTTAGTGGGGGTAGAGCCTACTTGCAAGTCTCTCCGACCTTCACAAAAAAAGTTATTCAAGAATATCTCTTTCTCCTATGTGCTTTCATCCCTAACCCTAACCCTAACCCTTCCGAAAGTCGGAGAAGCTCAAGGATGGTACCGATCGATGCGCGCTACCCCATTTAGTGGGGGTAGAGCCTACTTGCAAGTCTCTCCGACCTTCACAAAAAAAGTTATTCAAGAATATCTCCTCAGATTTGGGGGAATTTCGTCGGTCGACCTCTTCCGAAGGTCGTACAAGCTCGGGAATGGTACCAATCGATCCGCAGGACCCAAATTAGTCCAGATGCAACCACTTTCCAAGTCTCTCCGACCTTCACAAAAAAAGTTATTCAAGAATATCTCTTTCTCCTATGTGCTTTCATCCCTAACCCTAACCCTTCCGAAAGTCGGAGAAGCTCAAGGATGGTACCGATCGATGCGCGCTACCCCATTTAGTGGGGGTAGAGCCTACTTGCAAGTCTCTCCGACCTTCACAAAAAAAGTTATTCAAGAATATCTCCTCAGATTTGGGGGAATTTCGTCGGTCGACCTCTTCCGAAGGTCGTACAAGCTCGGGGATGGTACCAATCGATCCGCAGGACCCAAATTAGTCCAGATGCAACCACTTTCCAAGTCTCTCCGACCTTCACAAAAAAAGTTATTCAAGAATATCTCTTTCTCCTATGTGCTTTCATCCCTAACCCTAACCCTAACCCTTCCGAAAGTCGGAGAAGCTCAAAGATGGTACCGATCGATGCGCGCTACCCCATTTAGTGGGGGTAGAGCCTACTTGCAAGTCTCTCCGACCTTCACAAAAAAAGTTATTCAAGAATATCTCTTTCTCCTATGTGCTTTCATCCCTAACCCTAACCCTAACCCTTCCGAAAGTCGGAGAAGCTCAAGGATGGTACCGATCGATGCGCGCTACCCCATTTAGTGGGGGTAGAGCCTACTTGCAAGTCTCTCCGACCTTCACAAAAAAAGTTATTCAAGAATATCTCCTCAGATTTGGGGGAATTTCGTCGGTCGACCTCTTCCGAAGGTCGTACAAGCTCGGGGATGGTACCAATCGATCCGCAGGACCCAAATTAGTCCAGATGCAACCACTTTCCAAGTCTCTCCGACCTTCACAAAAAAAGTTATTCAAGAATATCTCTTTCTCCTATGTGCTTTCATCCCTAACCCTAACCCTAACCCTTCCGAAAGTCGGAGAAGCTCAAGGATGGTACCGATCGATGCGTGCTACCCCATTTAGTGGGGGTAGAGCCTACTTGCAAGTCTCTCCGACCTTCACAAAAAAAGTTATTCAAGAATATCTCTTTCTCCTATGTGCTTTCATCCCTAACCCTAACCCTAACCCTTCCGAAAGTCGGAGAAGCTCAAGGATGGTACCGATCGATGCGCGCTACCCCATTTAGTGGGGGTAGAGCCTACTTGCAAGTCTCTCCGACCTTCACAAAAAAAGTTATTCAAGAATATCTCCTCAGATTTGGGGGAATTTCGTCGGTCGACCTCTTCCGAAGGTCGTACAAGCTCGGGGATGGTACCAATCGATCCGCAGGACCCAAATTAGTCCAAATGCAACCTCTTTCCAAGTCTCTCCGACCTTCAAAAAAAAAGTTATTCAAGAATATCTCTTTCTCCTATGTGCTTTCATCCCTAACCCTAACCCTAACCCTTCCGAAAGTCGGAGAAGCTCAAGGATGGTACCGATCGATGCGCGCTACCCCATTTAGTGGGGGTAGAGCCTACTTGCAAGTCTCTCCGACCTTCACAAAAAAAGTTATTCAAGAATATCTCTTTCTCCTATGTGCTTTCATCCCTAACCCTAACCCTAACCCTTCCGAAAGTCGGAGAAGCTCAAGGATGGTACCGATCGATGCGCGCTACCCCATTTAGTGGGGGTAGAGCCTACTTGCAAGTCTCTCCGACCTTCACAAAAAAAGTTATTCAAGAATATCTCTTTCTCCTATGTGCTTTCATCCCTAACCCTAACCCTAACCCTTCCGAAAGTCGGAGAAGCTCAAGGATGGTACCGATCGATGCGCGCTACCCCATTTAGTGGGGGTAGAGCCTACTTGCAAGTCTCTCCGACCTTCACAAAAAAAGTTATTCAAGAATATCTCCTCAGATTTGGGGGAATTTCGTCGGTCGACCTCTTCCGAAGGTCGTACAAGCTCGGGAATGGTACCAATCGATCCGCAGGACCCAAATTAGTCCAGATGCAACCACTTTCCAAGTCTCTCCGACCTTCACAAAAAAAGTTATTCAAGAATATCTCTTTCTCCTATGTGCTTTCATCCCTAACCCTAACCCTTCCGAAAGTCGGAGAAGCTCAAGGATGGTACTGATCGATGCGCGCTACCCCATTTAGTGGGGGTAGAGCCTACTTGCAAGTCTCTCCGACCTTCACAAAAAAAGTTATTCAAGAATATCTCCTCAGATTTGGGGGAATTTCGTCGGTCGACCTCTTCCGAAGGTCGTACAAGCTCGGGGATGGTACCAATCGATCCGCAGGACCCAAATTAGTCCAGATGCAACCACTTTCCAAGTCTCTCCGACCTTCACAAAAAAAGTTATTCAAGAATATCTCTTTCTCCTATGTGCTTTCATCCCTAACCCTAACCCTAACCCTTCCGAAAGTCGGAGAAGCTCAAAGATGGTACCGATCGATGCGCGCTACCCCATTTAGTGGGGGTAGAGCCTACTTGCAAGTCTCTCCGACCTTCACAAAAAAAGTTATTCAAGAATATCTCTTTCTCCTATGTGCTTTCATCCCTAACCCTAACCCTAACCCTTCCGAAAGTCGGAGAAGCTCAAGGATGGTACCGATCGATGCGCGCTACCCCATTTAGTGGGGGTAGAGCCTACTTGCAAGTCTCTCCGACCTTCACAAAAAAAGTTATTCAAGAATATCTCCTCAGATTTGGGGGAATTTCGTCGGTCGACCTCTTCCGAAGGTCGTACAAGCTCGGGGATGGTACCAATCGATCCGCAGGACCCAAATTAGTCCAGATGCAACCACTTTCCAAGTCTCTCCGACCTTCACAAAAAAAGTTATTCAAGAATATCTCTTTCTCCTATGTGCTTTCATCCCTAACCCTAACCCTAACCCTTCCGAAAGTCGGAGAAGCTCAAGGATGGTACCGATCGATGCGCGCTACCCCATTTAGTGGGGGTAGAGCCTACTTGCAAGTCTCTCCGACCTTCACAAAAAAAGTTATTCAAGAATATCTCTTTCTCCTATGTGCTTTCATCCCTAACCCTAACCCTAACCCTTCCGAAAGTCGGAGAAGCTCAAGGATGGTACCGATCGATGCGCGCTACCCCATTTAGTGGGGGTAGAGCCTACTTGCAAGTCTCTCCGACCTTCACAAAAAAAGTTATTCAAGAATATCTCCTCAGATTTGGGGGAATTTCGTCGGTCGACCTCTTCCGAAGGTCGTACAAGCTCGGGGATGGTACCAATCGATCCGCAGGACCCAAATTAGTCCAAATGCAACCTCTTTCCAAGTCTCTCCGACCTTCAAAAAAAAAGTTATTCAAGAATATCTCTTTCTCCTATGTGCTTTCATCCCTAACCCTAACCCTAACCCTTCCGAAAGTCGGAGAAGCTCAAGGATGGTACCGATCGATGCGCGCTACCCCATTTAGTGGGGGTAGAGCCTACTTGCAAGTCTCTCCGACCTTCACAAAAAAAGTTATTCAAGAATATCTCCTCAGATTTGGGGGAATTTCGTCGGTCGACCTCTTCCGAAGGTCGTACAAGCTCGGGGATGGTACCAATCGATCCGCAGGACCCAAATTAGTCCAGATGCAACCACTTTTCAAGTCTCTCCGACCTTCACAAAAAAAGTTATTCAAGAATATCTCTTTCTCCTATGTGCTTTCATCCCTAACCCTAACCCTAACCCTTCCGAAAGTCGGAGAAGCTCAAGGATGGTACCGATCGATGCGCGCTACCCCATTTAGTGGGGGTAGAGCCTACTTGCAAGTCTCTCCGACCTTCACAAAAAAAGTTATTCAAGAATATCTCCTCAGATTTGGGGGAATTTCGTCGGTCGACCTCTTCCAAAGGTCGTACAAGCTCGGGGATGGTACCAATCGATCCGCAGGACCCAAATTAGTCTAGATGCAACCACTTTCCAAGTCTCTCCGACCTTCACAAAAAAAGTTATTCAAGAATATCTCTTTCTCCTATGTGCTTTCATCCCTAACCCTAACCCTTCCGAAAGTCGGAGAAGCTCAAGGATGGTACCGATCGATGCGCGCTACCCCATTTAGTGGGGGTAGAGCCTACTTGCAAGTCTCTCCGACCTTCACAAAAAAAGTTATTCAAGAATATCTCCTCAGATTTGGGGGAATTTCGTCGGTCGACCTCTTCCGAAGGTCGTACAAGCTCGGGGATGGTACCAATCGATCCGCAGGACCCAAATTAGTCCAGATGCAACCACTTTCCAAGTCTCTCCGACCTTCACAAAAAAAGTTATTCAAGAATATCTCTTTCTCCTATGTGCTTTCATCCCTAACCCTAACCCTAACCCTTCCGAAAGTCGGAGAAGCTCAAGGATGGTACCGATCGATGCGCGCTACCCCATTTAGTGGGGGTAGAGCCTACTTGCAAGTCTCTCCGACCTTCACAAAAAAAGTTATTCAAGAATATCTCTTTCTCCTATGTGCTTTCATCCCTAACCCTAACCCTAACCCTTCCGAAAGTCGGAGAAGCTCAAGGATGGTACCGATCGATGCGCGCTACCCCATTTAGTGGGGGTAGAGCCTACTTGCAAGTCTCTCCGACCTTCACAAAAAAAGTTATTCAAGAATATCTCCTCAGATTTGGGGGAATTTCGTCGGTCGACCTCTTCCGAAGGTCGTACAAGCTCGGGGATGGTACCAATCGATCCGCAGGACCCAAATTAGTCCAAATGCAACCTCTTTCCAAGTCTCTCCGACCTTCAAAAAAAAAGTTATTCAAGAATATCTCTTTCTCCTATGTGCTTTCATCCCTAACCCTAACCCTAACCCTTCCGAAAGTCGGAGAAGCTCAAGGATGGTACCGATCGATGCGCGCTACCCCATTTAGTGGGGGTAGAGCCTACTTGCAAGTCTCTCCGACCTTCACAAAAAAAGTTATTCAAGAATATCTCCTCAGATTTGGGGGAATTTCGTCGGTCGACCTCTTCCGAAGGTCGTACAAGCTCGGGGATGGTACCAATCGATCCGCAGGACCCAAATTAGTCCAGATGCAACCACTTTTCAAGTCTCTCCGACCTTCACAAAAAAAGTTATTCAAGAATATCTCTTTCTCCTATGTGCTTTCATCCCTAACCCTAACCCTAACCCTTCCGAAAGTCGGAGAAGCTCAAGGATGGTACCGATCGATGCGCGCTACCCCATTTAGTGGGGGTAGAGCCTACTTGCAAGTCTCTCCGACCTTCACAAAAAAAGTTATTCAAGAATATCTCCTCAGATTTGGGGGAATTTCGTCGGTCGACCTCTTCCAAAGGTCGTACAAGCTCGGGGATGGTACCAATCGATCCGCAGGACCCAAATTAGTCCAGATGCAACCACTTTCCAAGTCTCTCCGACCTTCACAAAAAAAGTTATTCAAGAATATCTCTTTCTCCTATGTGCTTTCATCCCTAACCCTAACCCTTCCGAAAGTCGGAGAAGCTCAAGGATGGTACCGATCGATGCGCGCTACCCCATTTAGTGGGGGTAGAGCCTACTTGCAAGTCTCTCCGACCTTCACAAAAAAAGTTATTCAAGAATATCTCCTCAGATTTGGGGGAATTTCGTCGGTCGACCTCTTCCGAAGGTCGTACAAGCTCGGGGATGGTACCAATCGATCCGCAGGACCCAAATTAGTCCAGATGCAACCACTTTCCAAGTCTCTCCGACCTTCACAAAAAAAGTTATTCAAGAATATCTCTTTCTCCTATGTGCTTTCATCCCTAACCCTAACCCTAACCCTTCCGAAAGTCGGAGAAGCTCAAGGATGGTACCGATCGATGCGCGCTACCCCATTTAGTGGGGGTAGAGCCTACTTGCAAGTCTCTCCGACCTTCACAAAAAAAGTTATTCAAGAATATCTCTTTCTCCTATGTGCTTTCATCCCTAACCCTAACCCTAACCCTTCCGAAAGTCGGAGAAGCTCAAGGATGGTACCGATCGATGCGCGCTACCCCATTTAGTGGGGGTAGAGCCTACTTGCAAGTCTCTCCGACCTTCACAAAAAAAGTTATTCAAGAATATCTCCTCAGATTTGGGGGAATTTCGTCGGTCGACCTCTTCCGAAGGTCGTACAAGCTCGGGGATGGTACCAATCGATCCGCAGGACCCAAATTAGTCCAGATGCAACCACTTTCCAAGTCTCTCAGACCTTCACAAAAAAAGTTATTCAAGAATATCTCTTTCTCCTATGTGCTTTCATCCCTAACCCTAACCCTAACCCTTCCGAAAGTCGGAGAAGCTCAAGGATGGTACCGATCGATGCGCGCTACCCCATTTAGTGGGGGTAGAGCCTACTTGCAAGTCTCTCCGACCTTCACAAAAAAAGTTATTCAAGAATATCTCCTCAGATTTGGGGGAATTTCGTCGGTCGACCTCTTTCGAAGGTCGTACAAGCTCGGGGATGGTACCAATCGATCCGCAGGACCCAAATTAGTCCAGATGCAACCACTTTCCAAGTCTCTCCGACCTTCACAAAAAAAGTTATTCAAGAATATCTCTTTCTCCTATGTGCTTTCATCCCTAACCCTAACCCTAACCCTTCCGAAAGTCGGAGAAGCTCAAGGATGGTACCGATCGATGTGCGCTACCCCATTTAGTGGGGGTAGAGCCTACTTGCAAGTCTCTCCGACCTTCACAAAAAAAGTTATTCAAGAATATCTCTTTCTCCTATGTGCTTTCATCCCTAACCCTAACCCTTCCGAAAGTGGGAGAAGCTCAAGGATGGTACCGATCGATGCGCGCTACCCCATTTAGTGGGGGTAGAGCCTACTTGCAAGTCTCTCCGACCTTCACAAAAAAAGTTATTCAAGAATATCTCCTCAGATTTGGGGGAATTTCGTCGGTCGACCTCTTCCGAAGGTCGTACAAGCTCGGGGATGGTACCAATCGATCCGCAGGACCCAAATTAGTCCAGATGCAACCACTTTCCAAGTCTCTCCGACCTTCACAAAAAAAGTTATTCAAGAATATCTCTTTCTCCTATGTGCTTTCATCCCTAACCCTAACCCTTCCGAAAGTCGGAGAAGCTCAAGGATGGTACCGATCGATGCGCGCTACCCCATTTAGTGGGGGTAGAGCCTACTTGCAAGTCTCTCCGACCTTCACAAAAAAAGTTATTCAAGAATATCTCCTCAGATTTGGGGGAATTTCGTCGGTCGACCTCTTCCGAAGGTCGTACAAGCTCGGGGATGGTACCAATCGATCCGCAGGACCCAAATTAGTCCAGATGCAACCACTTTCCAAGTCTCTCCGACCTTCACAAAAAAAGTTATTCAAGAATATCTCTTTCTCCTATGTGCTTTCATCCCTAACCCTAACCCTAACCCTTCCGAAAGTCGGAGAAGCTCAAGGATGGTACCGATCGATGCGCGCTACCCCATTTAGTGGGGGTAGAGCCTACTTGCAAGTCTCTCCGACCTTCACAAAAAAAGTTATTCAAGAATATCTCTTTCTCCTATGTGCTTTCATCCCTAACCCTAACCCTAACCCTTCCGAAAGTCGGAGAAGCTCAAGGATGGTACCGATCGATGCGCGCTACCCCATTTAGTGGGGGTAGAGCCTACTTGCAAGTCTCTCCGACCTTCACAAAAAAAGTTATTCAAGAATATCTCCTCAGATTTGGGGGAATTTCGTCGGTCGACCTCTTCCGAAGGTCGTACAAGCTCGGGGATGGTACCAATCGATCCGCAGGACCCAAATTAGTCCAGATGCAACCACTTTCCAAGTCTCTCCGACCTTCACAAAAAAAGTTATTCAAGAATATCTCTTTCTCCTATGTGCTTTCATCCCTAACCCTAACCCTAACCCTTCCGAAAGTCGGAGAAGCTCAAGGATGGTACCGATCGATGCGCGCTACCCCATTTAGTGGGGGTAGAGCCTACTTGCAAGTCTCTCCGACCTTCACAAAAAAAGTTATTCAAGAATATCTCTTTCTCCTATGTGCTTTCATCCCTAACCCTAACCCTAACCCTTCCGAAAGTCGGAGAAGCTCAAGGATGGTACCGATCGATGCGCGCTACCCCATTTAGTGGGGGTAGAGCCTACTTGCAAGTCTCTCCGACCTTCACAAAAAAAGTTATTCAAGAATATCTCCTCAGATTTGGGGGAATTTCGTCGGTCGACCTCTTCCGAAGGTCGTACAAGCTCGGGAATGGTACCAATCGATCCGCAGGACCCAAATTAGTCCAGATGCAACCACTTTCCAAGTCTCTCCGACCTTCACAAAAAAAGTTATTCAAGAATATCTCTTTCTCCTATGTGCTTTCATCCCTAACCCTAACCCTTCCGAAAGTCGGAGAAGCTCAAGGATGGTACCGATCGATGCGCGCTACCCCATTTAGTGGGGGTAGAGCCTACTTGCAAGTCTCTCCGACCTTCACAAAAAAAGTTATTCAAGAATATCTCCTCAGATTTGGGGGAATTTCGTCGGTCGACCTCTTCCGAAGGTCGTACAAGCTCGGGGATGGTACCAATCGATCCGCAGGACCCAAATTAGTCCAGATGCAACCACTTTCCAAGTCTCTCCGACCTTCACAAAAAAAGTTATTCAAGAATATCTCTTTCTCCTATGTGCTTTCATCCCTAACCCTAACCCTAACCCTTCCGAAAGTCGGAGAAGCTCAAAGATGGTACCGATCGATGCGCGCTACCCCATTTAGTGGGGGTAGAGCCTACTTGCAAGTCTCTCCGACCTTCACAAAAAAAGTTATTCAAGAATATCTCTTTCTCCTATGTGCTTTCATCCCTAACCCTAACCCTAACCCTTCCGAAAGTCGGAGAAGCTCAAGGATGGTACCGATCGATGCGCGCTACCCCATTTAGTGGGGGTAGAGCCTACTTGCAAGTCTCTCCGACCTTCACAAAAAAAGTTATTCAAGAATATCTCCTCAGATTTGGGGGAATTTCGTCGGTCGACCTCTTCCGAAGGTCGTACAAGCTCGGGGATGGTACCAATCGATCCGCAGGACCCAAATTAGTCCAGATGCAACCACTTTCCAAGTCTCTCCGACCTTCACAAAAAAAGTTATTCAAGAATATCTCTTTCTCCTATGTGCTTTCATCCCTAACCCTAACCCTAACCCTTCCGAAAGTCGGAGAAGCTCAAGGATGGTACCGATCGATGCGTGCTACCCCATTTAGTGGGGGTAGAGCCTACTTGCAAGTCTCTCCGACCTTCACAAAAAAAGTTATTCAAGAATATCTCTTTCTCCTATGTGCTTTCATCCCTAACCCTAACCCTAACCCTTCCGAAAGTCGGAGAAGCTCAAGGATGGTACCGATCGATGCGCGCTACCCCATTTAGTGGGGGTAGAGCCTACTTGCAAGTCTCTCCGACCTTCACAAAAAAAGTTATTCAAGAATATCTCCTCAGATTTGGGGGAATTTCGTCGGTCGACCTCTTCCGAAGGTCGTACAAGCTCGGGGATGGTACCAATCGATCCGCAGGACCCAAATTAGTCCAAATGCAACCTCTTTCCAAGTCTCTCCGACCTTCAAAAAAAAAGTTATTCAAGAATATCTCTTTCTCCTATGTGCTTTCATCCCTAACCCTAACCCTAACCCTTCCGAAAGTCGGAGAAGCTCAAGGATGGTACCGATCGATGCGCGCTACCCCATTTAGTGGGGGTAGAGCCTACTTGCAAGTCTCTCCGACCTTCACAAAAAAAGTTATTCAAGAATATCTCTTTCTCCTATGTGCTTTCATCCCTAACCCTAACCCTAACCCTTCCGAAAGTCGGAGAAGCTCAAGGATGGTACCGATCGATGCGCGCTACCCCATTTAGTGGGGGTAGAGCCTACTTGCAAGTCTCTCCGACCTTCACAAAAAAAGTTATTCAAGAATATCTCCTCAGATTTGGGGGAATTTCGTCGGTCGACCTCTTCCGAAGGTCGTACAAGCTCGGGGATGGTACCAATCGATCCGCAGGACCCAAATTAGTCCAGATGCAACCACTTTCCAAGTCTCTCCGACCTTCACAAAAAAAGTTATTCAAGAATATCTCTTTCTCCTATGTGCTTTCATCCCTAACCCTAACCCTAACCCTTCCGAAAGTCGGAGAAGCTCAAGGATGGTACCGATCGATGCGCGCTACCCCATTTAGTGGGGGTAGAGCCTACTTGCAAGTCTCTCCGACCTTCACAAAAAAAGTTATTCAAGAATATCTCTTTCTCCTATGTGCTTTCATCCCTAACCCTAACCCTAACCCTTCCGAAAGTCGGAGAAGCTCAAGGATGGTACCGATCGATGCGCGCTACCCCATTTAGTGGGGGTAGAGCCTACTTGCAAGTCTCTCCGACCTTCACAAAAAAAGTTATTCAAGAATATCTCCTCAGATTTGGGGGAATTTCGTCGGTCGACCTCTTCCGAAGGTCGTACAAGCTCGGGGATGGTACCAATCGATCCGCAGGACCCAAATTAGTCCAGATGCAACCACTTTCCAAGTCTCTCAGACCTTCACAAAAAAAGTTATTCAAGAATATCTCTTTCTCCTATGTGCTTTCATCCCTAACCCTAACCCTAACCCTTCCGAAAGTCGGAGAAGCTCAAGGATGGTACCGATCGATGCGCGCTACCCCATTTAGTGGGGGTAGAGCCTACTTGCAAGTCTCTCCGACCTTCACAAAAAAAGTTATTCAAGAATATCTCCTCAGATTTGGGGGAATTTCGTCGGTCGACCTCTTTCGAAGGTCGTACAAGCTCGGGGATGGTACCAATCGATCCGCAGGACCCAAATTAGTCCAGATGCAACCACTTTCCAAGTCTCTCCGACCTTCACAAAAAAAGTTATTCAAGAATATCTCTTTCTCCTATGTGCTTTCATCCCTAACCCTAACCCTAACCCTTCCGAAAGTCGGAGAAGCTCAAGGATGGTACCGATCGATGTGCGCTACCCCATTTAGTGGGGGTAGAGCCTACTTGCAAGTCTCTCCGACCTTCACAAAAAAAGTTATTCAAGAATATCTCTTTCTCCTATGTGCTTTCATCCCTAACCCTAACCCTTCCGAAAGTGGGAGAAGCTCAAGGATGGTACCGATCGATGCGCGCTACCCCATTTAGTGGGGGTAGAGCCTACTTGCAAGTCTCTCCGACCTTCACAAAAAAAGTTATTCAAGAATATCTCCTCAGATTTGGGGGAATTTCGTCGGTCGACCTCTTCCGAAGGTCGTACAAGCTCGGGGATGGTACTAATCGATCCGCAGGACCCAAATTAGTCCAGATGCAACCACTTTCCAAGTCTCTCCGACCTTCACAAAAAAAGTTATTCAAGAATATCTCTTTCTCCTATGTGCTTTCATCCCTAACCCTAACCCTTCCGAAAGTCGGAGAAGCTCAAGGATGGTACCGATCGATGCGCGCTACCCCATTTAGTGGGGGTAGAGCCTACTTGCAAGTCTCTCCGACCTTCACAAAAAAAGTTATTCAAGAATATCTCCTCAGATTTGGGGGAATTTCGTCGGTCGACCTCTTCCGAAGGTCGTACAAGCTCGGGGATGGTACCAATCGATCCGCAGGACCCAAATTAGTCCAGATGCAACCACTTTCCAAGTCTCTCCGACCTTCACAAAAAAAGTTATTCAAGAATATCTCTTTCTCCTATGTGCTTTCATCCCTAACCCTAACCCTAACCCTTCCGAAAGTCGGAGAAGCTCAAGGATGGTACCGATCGATGCGCGCTACCCCATTTAGTGGGGGTAGAGCCTACTTGCAAGTCTCTCCGACCTTCACAAAAAAAGTTATTCAAGAATATCTCTTTCTCCTATGTGCTTTCATCCCTAACCCTAACCCTAACCCTTCCGAAAGTCGGAGAAGCTCAAGGATGGTACCGATCGATGCGCGCTACCCCATTTAGTGGGGGTAGAGCCTACTTGCAAGTCTCTCCGACCTTCACAAAAAAAGTTATTCAAGAATATCTCCTCAGATTTGGGGGAATTTCGTCGGTCGACCTCTTCCGAAGGTCGTACAAGCTCGGGGATGGTACCAATCGATCCGCAGGACCCAAATTAGTCCAGATGCAACCACTTTCCAAGTCTCTCCGACCTTCACAAAAAAAGTTATTCAAGAATATCTCTTTCTCCTATGTGCTTTCATCCCTAACCCTAACCCTAACCCTTCCGAAAGTCGGAGAAGCTCAAGGATGGTACCGATCGATGCGCGCTACCCCATTTAGTGGGGGTAGAGCCTACTTGCAAGTCTCTCCGACCTTCACAAAAAAAGTTATTCAAGAATATCTCTTTCTCCTATGTGCTTTCATCCCTAACCCTAACCCTAACCCTTCCGAAAGTCGGAGAAGCTCAAGGATGGTACCGATCGATGCGCGCTACCCCATTTAGTGGGGGTAGAGCCTACTTGCAAGTCTCTCCGACCTTCACAAAAAAAGTTATTCAAGAATATCTCTTTCTCCTATGTGCTTTCATCCCTAACCCTAACCCTTCCGAAAGTCGGAGAAGCTCAAGGATGGTACCGATCGATGCGCGCTACCCCATTTAGTGGGGGTAGAGCCTACTTGCAAGTCTCTCCGACCTTCACAAAAAAAGTTATTCAAGAATATCTCCTCAGATTTGGGGGAATTTCGTCGGTCGACCTCTTCCGAAGGTCGTACAAGCTCGGGAATGGTACCAATCGATCTGCAGGACCCAAATTAGTCCAGATGCAACCACTTTCCAAGTCTCTCCGACCTTCACAAAAAAAGTTATTCAAGAATATCTCTTTCTCCTATGTGCTTTCATCCCTAACCCTAACCCTTCCGAAAGTCGGAGAAGCTCAAGGATGGTACCGATCGATGCGCGCTACCCCATTTAGTGGGGGTAGAGCCTACTTGCAAGTCTCTCCGACCTTCACAAAAAAAGTTATTCAAGAATATCTCCTCAGATTTGGGGGAATTTCGTCGGTCGACCTCTTCCGAAGGTCGTACAAGCTCGGGGATGGTACCAATCGATCCGCAGGACCCAAATTAGTCCAGATGCAACCACTTTCCAAGTCTCTCCGACCTTCACAAAAAAAGTTATTCAAGAATATCTCTTTCTCCTATGTGCTTTCATCCCTAACCCTAACCCTAACCCTTCCGAAAGTCGGAGAAGCTCAAAGATGGTACCGATCGATGCGCGCTACCCCATTTAGTGGGGGTAGAGCCTACTTGCAAGTCTCTCCGACCTTCACAAAAAAAGTTATTCAAGAATATCTCTTTCTCCTATGTGCTTTCATCCCTAACCCTAACCCTAACCCTTCCGAAAGTCGGAGAAGCTCAAGGATGGTACCGATCGATGCGCGCTACCCCATTTAGTGGGGGTAGAGCCTACTTGCAAGTCTCTCCGACCTTCACAAAAAAAGTTATTCAAGAATATCTCCTCAGATTTGGGGGAATTTCGTCGGTCGACCTCTTCCGAAGGTCGTACAAGCTCGGGGATGGTACCAATCGATCCGCAGGACCCAAATTAGTCCAGATGCAACCACTTTCCAAGTCTCTCCGACCTTCACAAAAAAAGTTATTCAAGAATATCTCTTTCTCCTATGTGCTTTCATCCCTAACCCTAACCCTAACCCTTCCGAAAGTCGGAGAAGCTCAAGGATGGTACCGATCGATGCGTGCTACCCCATTTAGTGGGGGTAGAGCCTACTTGCAAGTCTCTCCGACCTTCACAAAAAAAGTTATTCAAGAATATCTCTTTCTCCTATGTGCTTTCATCCCTAACCCTAACCCTAACCCTTCCGAAAGTCGGAGAAGCTCAAGGATGGTACCGATCGATGCGCGCTACCCCATTTAGTGGGGGTAGAGCCTACTTGCAAGTCTCTCCGACCTTCACAAAAAAAGTTATTCAAGAATATCTCCTCAGATTTGGGGGAATTTCGTCGGTCGACCTCTTCCGAAGGTCGTACAAGCTCGGGGATGGTACCAATCGATCCGCAGGACCCAAATTAGTCCAAATGCAACCTCTTTCCAAGTCTCTCCGACCTTCAAAAAAAAAGTTATTCAAGAATATCTCTTTCTCCTATGTGCTTTCATCCCTAACCCTAACCCTAACCCTTCCGAAAGTCGGAGAAGCTCAAGGATGGTACCGATCGATGCGCGCTACCCCATTTAGTGGGGGTAGAGCCTACTTGCAAGTCTCTCCGACCTTCACAAAAAAAGTTATTCAAGAATATCTCTTTCTCCTATGTGCTTTCATCCCTAACCCTAACCCTAACCCTTCCGAAAGTCGGAGAAGCTCAAGGATGGTACCGATCGATGCGCGCTACCCCATTTAGTGGGGGTAGAGCCTACTTGCAAGTCTCTCCGACCTTCACAAAAAAAGTTATTCAAGAATATCTCCTCAGATTTGGGGGAATTTCGTCGGTCGACCTCTTCCGAAGGTCGTACAAGCTCGGGGATGGTACCAATCGATCCGCAGGACCCAAATTAGTCCAGATGCAACCACTTTCCAAGTCTCTCCGACCTTCACAAAAAAAGTTATTCAAGAATATCTCTTTCTCCTATGTGCTTTCATCCCTAACCCTAACCCTAACCCTTCCGAAAGTCGGAGAAGCTCAAGGATGGTACCGATCGATGCGCGCTACCCCATTTAGTGGGGGTAGAGCCTACTTGCAAGTCTCTCCGACCTTCACAAAAAAAGTTATTCAAGAATATCTCTTTCTCCTATGTGCTTTCATCCCTAACCCTAACCCTAACCCTTCCGAAAGTCGGAGAAGCTCAAGGATGGTACCGATCGATGCGCGCTACCCCATTTAGTGGGGGTAGAGCCTACTTGCAAGTCTCTCCGACCTTCACAAAAAAAGTTATTCAAGAATATCTCTTTCTCCTATGTGCTTTCATCCCTAACCCTAACCCTAACCCTTCCGAAAGTCGGAGAAGCTCAAGGATGGTACCGATCGATGCGCGCTACCCCATTTAGTGGGGGTAGAGCCTACTTGCAAGTCTCTCCGACCTTCACAAAAAAAGTTATTCAAGAATATCTCCTCAGATTTGGGGGAATTTCGTCGGTCGACCTCTTCCGAAGGTCGTACAAGCTCGGGAATGGTACCAATCGATCCGCAGGACCCAAATTAGTCCAGATGCAACCACTTTCCAAGTCTCTCCGACCTTCACAAAAAAAGTTATTCAAGAATATCTCTTTCTCCTATGTGCTTTCATCCCTAACCCTAACCCTTCCGAAAGTCGGAGAAGCTCAAGGATGGTACCGATCGATGCGCGCTACCCCATTTAGTGGGGGTAGAGCCTACTTGCAAGTCTCTCCGACCTTCACAAAAAAAGTTATTCAAGAATATCTCCTCAGATTTGGGGGAATTTCGTCGGTCGACCTCTTCCGAAGGTCGTACAAGCTCGGGGATGGTACCAATCGATCCGCAGGACCCAAATTAGTCCAGATGCAACCACTTTCCAAGTCTCTCCGACCTTCACAAAAAAAGTTATTCAAGAATATCTCTTTCTCCTATGTGCTTTCATCCCTAACCCTAACCCTAACCCTTCCGAAAGTCGGAGAAGCTCAAAGATGGTACCGATCGATGCGCGCTACCCCATTTAGTGGGGGTAGAGCCTACTTGCAAGTCTCTCCGACCTTCACAAAAAAAGTTATTCAAGAATATCTCTTTCTCCTATGTGCTTTCATCCCTAACCCTAACCCTAACCCTTCCGAAAGTCGGAGAAGCTCAAGGATGGTACCGATCGATGCGCGCTACCCCATTTAGTGGGGGTAGAGCCTACTTGCAAGTCTCTCCGACCTTCACAAAAAAAGTTATTCAAGAATATCTCCTCAGATTTGGGGGAATTTCGTCGGTCGACCTCTTCCGAAGGTCGTACAAGCTCGGGGATGGTACCAATCGATCCGCAGGACCCAAATTAGTCCAGATGCAACCACTTTCCAAGTCTCTCCGACCTTCACAAAAAAAGTTATTCAAGAATATCTCTTTCTCCTATGTGCTTTCATCCCTAACCCTAACCCTAACCCTTCCGAAAGTCGGAGAAGCTCAAGGATGGTACCGATCGATGCGTGCTACCCCATTTAGTGGGGGTAAAGCCTACTTGCAAGTCTCTCCGACCTTCACAAAAAAAGTTATTCAAGAATATCTCTTTCTCCTATGTGCTTTCATCCCTAACCCTAACCCTAACCCTTCCGAAAGTCGGAGAAGCTCAAGGATGGTACCGATCGATGCGCGCTACCCCATTTAGTGGGGGTAGAGCCTACTTGCAAGTCTCTCCGACCTTCACAAAAAAAGTTATTCAAGAATATCTCCTCAGATTTGGGGGAATTTCGTCGGTCGACCTCTTCCGAAGGTCGTACAAGCTCGGGGATGGTACCAATCGATCCGCAGGACCCAAATTAGTCCAAATGCAACCTCTTTCCAAGTCTCTCCGACCTTCAAAAAAAAAGTTATTCAAGAATATCTCTTTCTCCTATGTGCTTTCATCCCTAACCCTAACCCTAACCCTTCCGAAAGTCGGAGAAGCTCAAGGATGGTACTGATCGATGCGCGCTACCCCATTTAGTGGGGGTAAAGCCTACTTGCAAGTCTCTCCGACCTTCACAAAAAAAGTTATTCAAGAATATCTCCTCAGATTTGGGGGAATTTCGTCGGTCGACCTCTTCCGAAGGTCGTACAAGCTCGGGGATGGTACCAATCGATCCGCAGGACCCAAATTAGTCCAGATGCAACCACTTTTCAAGTCTCTCCGACCTTCACAAAAAAAGTTATTCAAGAATATCTCTTTCTCCTATGTGCTTTCATCCCTAACCCTAACCCTAACCCTTCCGAAAGTCGGAGAAGCTCAAGGATGGTACCGATCGATGCGCGCTACCCCATTTAGTGGGGGTAGAGCCTACTTGCAAGTCTCTCCGACCTTCACAAAAAAAGTTATTCAAGAATATCTCCTCAGATTTGGGGGAATTTCGTCGGTCGACCTCTTCCGAAGGTCGTACAAGCTCGGGGATGGTACCAATCGATCCGCAGGACCCAAATTAGTCCAGATGCAACCACTTTCCAAGTCTCTCCGACCTTCACAAAAAAAGTTATTCAAGAATATCTCTTTCTCCTATGTGCTTTCATCCCTAACCCTAACCCTTCCGAAAGTCGGAGAAGCTCAAGGATGGTACCGATCGATGCGCGCTACCCCATTTAGTGGGGGTAGAGCCTACTTGCAAGTCTCTCCGACCTTCACAAAAAAAGTTATTCAAGAATATCTCCTCAGATTTGGGGGAATTTCGTCGGTCGACCTCTTCCGAAGGTCGTACAAGCTCGGGGATGGTACCAATCGATCTGCAGGACCCAAATTAGTCCAGATGCAACCACTTTCCAAGTCTCTCCGACCTTCACAAAAAAAGTTATTCAAGAATATCTCTTTCTCCTATGTGCTTTCATCCCTAACCCTAACCCTTCCGAAAGTCGGAGAAGCTCAAGGATGGTACCGATCGATGCGCGCTACCCCATTTAGTGGGGGTAGAGCCTACTTGCAAGTCTCTCCGACCTTCACAAAAAAAGTTATTCAAGAATATCTCTTTCTCCTATGTGCTTTCATCCCTAACCCTAACCCTAACCCTTCCGAAAGTCGGAAAAGCTCAAGGATGGTACCGATCGATGCGCGCTACCCCATTTAGTGGGGGTAGAGCCTACTTGCAAGTCTCTCCGACCTTCACAAAAAAAGTTATTCAAGAATATCTCCTCAGATTTGGGGGAATTTCGTCGGTCGACCTCTTCCGAAGGTCGTAAAAGCTCGGGGATGGTACCAATCGATCCGCAGGACCCAAATTAGTCCAGATGCAACCACTTTCCAAGTCTCTCCGACCTTCACAAAAAAAGTTATTCAAGAATATCTCTTTCTCCTATGTGCTTTCATCCCTAACCCTAACCCTAACCCTTCCGAAAGTCGGAGAAGCTCAAGGATGGTACCGATCGATGCGCGCTACCCCATTTAGTGGGGGTAGAGCCTACTTGCAAGTCTCTCCGACCTTCACAAAAAAAGTTATTCAAGAATATCTCTTTCTCCTATGTGCTTTCATCCCTAACCCTAACCCTAACCCTTCCGAAAGTCGGAGAAGCTCAAGGATGGTACCGATCGATGCGCGCTACCCCATTTAGTGGGGGTAGAGCCTACTTGCAAGTCTCTCCGACCTTCACAAAAAAAGTTATTCAAGAATATCTCCTCAGATTTGGGGGAATTTCGTCGGTCGACCTCTTCCGAAGGTCGTACAAGCTCGGGGATGGTACCAATCGATCCGCAGGACCCAAATTAGTCCAAATGCAACCTCTTTCCAAGTCTCTCCGACCTTCACAAAAAAAGTTATTCAAGAATATCTCTTTCTCCTATGTGCTTTCATCCCTAACCCTAACCCTAACCCTTCCGAAAGTCGGAGAAGCTCAAAGATGGTACCGATCGATGCGCGCTACCCCATTTAGTGGGGGTAGAGCCTACTTGCAAGTCTCTCCGACCTTCACAAAAAAAGTTATTCAAGAATATCTCTTTCTCCTATGTGCTTTCATCCCTAACCCTAACCCTTCCGAAAGTCGGAGAAGCTCAAGGATGGTACCGATCGATGGGCGCTACCCCATTTAGTGGGGGTAGAGCCTACTTGCAAGTCTCTCCGACCTTCACAAAAAAAGTTATTCAAGAATATCTCCTCAGATTTGGGGGAATTTCGTCGGTCGACCTCTTCCGAAGGTCGTACAAGCTCGGGGATGGTACCAATCGATCCGCAGGACCCAAATTAGTCCAGATGCAACCACTTTCCAAGTCTCTCCGACCTTCACAAAAAAAGTTATTCAAGAATATCTCTTTCTCCTATGTGCTTTCATCCCTAACCCTAACCCTTCCGAAAGTCGGAGAAGCTCAAGGATGGTACCGATCGATGCGCGCTACCCCATTTAGTGGGGGTAGAGCCTACTTGCAAGTCTCTCCGACCTTCACAAAAAAAGTTATTCAAGAATATCTCCTCAGATTTGGGGGAATTTCGTCGGTCGACCTCTTCCGAAGGTCGTACAAGCTCGGGGATGGTACCAATCGATCCGCAGGACCCAAATTAGTCCAGATGCAACCACTTTCCAAGTCTCTCCGACCTTCACAAAAAAAGTTATTCAAGAATATCTCTTTCTCCTATGTGCTTTCATCCCTAACCCTAACCCTTCCGAAAGTCGGAGAAGCTCAAGGATGGTACCGATCGATGCGCGCTACCCCATTTAGTGGGGGTAGAGCCTACTTGCAAGTCTCTCCGACCTTCACAAAAAAAGTTATTCAAGAATATCTCCTCAGATTTGGGGGAATTTCGTCGGTCGACCTCTTCCGAAGGTCGTACAAGCTCGGGGATGGTACCAATCGATCCGCAGGACCCAAATCTGTCCAGATGCAACCACTTTCCAAGTCTCTCCGACCTTCACAAAAAAAGTTATTCAAGAATATCTCTTTCTCCTATGTGCTTTCATCCCTAACCCTAACCCTAACCCTTCCGAAAGTCGGAGAAGCTCAAGGATGGTACCGATCGATGCGCGCTACCCCATTTAGTGGGGGTAGAGCCTACTTGCAAGTCTCTCCGACCTTCACAAAAAAAGTTATTCAAGAATATCTCTTTCTCCTATGTGCTTTCATCCCTAACCCTAACCCTAACCCTTCCGAAAGTCGGAGAAGCTCAAGAATGGTACCGATCGATGCGCGCTACCCCATTTAGTGGGGGTAGAGCCTACTTGCAAGTCTCTCCGACCTTCACAAAAAAAGTTATTCAAGAATATCTCCTCAGATTTGGGGGAATTTCGTCGGTCGACCTCTTCCGAAGGTCGTACAAGCTCGGGGATGGTACCAATCGATCCGCAGGACCCAAATTAGTCCAGATGCAACCACTTTCCAAGTCTCTCCGACCTTCACAAAAAAAGTTATTCAAGAATATCTCTTTCTCCTATGTGCTTTCATCCCTAACCCTAACCCTAACCCTTCCGAAAGTCGGAGAAGCTCAAGGATGGTACCGATCGATGCGTGCTACCCCATTTAGTGGGGGTAGAGCCTACTTGCAAGTCTCTCCGACCTTCACAAAAAAAGTTATTCAAGAATATCTCTTTCTCCTATGTGCTTTCATCCCTAACCCTAACCCTAACCCTTCCGAAAGTCGGAGAAGCTCAAGGATGGTACCGATCGATGCGCGCTACCCCATTTAGTGGGGGTAGAGCCTACTTGCAAGTCTCTCCGACCTTCACAAAAAAAGTTATTCAAGAATATCTCTTTCTCCTATGTGCTTTCATCCCTAACCCTAACCCTAACCCTTCCGAAAGTCGGAGAAGCTCAAGGATGGTACCGATCGATGCGCGCTACCCCATTTAGTGGGGGTAGAGCCTACTTGCAAGTCTCTCCGACCTTCACAAAAAAAGTTATTCAAGAATATCTCCTCAGATTTGGGGGAATTTCGTCGGTCGACCTCTTCCGAAGGTCGTACAAGCTCGGGGATGGTACCAATCGATCCGCAGGACCCAAATTAGTCCAGATGCAACCACTTTCCAAGTCTCTCCGACCTTCACAAAAAAAGTTATTCAAGAATATCTCTTTCTCCTATGTGCTTTCATCCCTAACCCTAACCCTAACCCTTCCGAAAGTCGGAGAAGCTCAAGGATGGTACCGATCGATGCGCGCTACCCCATTTAGTGGGGGTAGAGCCTACTTGCAAGTCTCTCCGACCTTCACAAAAAAAGTTATTCAAGAATATCTCTTTCTCCTATGTGCTTTCATCCCTAACCCTAACCCTAACCCTTCCGAAAGTCGGAGAAGCTCAAGGATGGTACTGATCGATGCGCGCTACCCCATTTAGTGGGGGTAGAGCCTACTTGCAAGTCTCTCCGACCTTCACAAAAAAAGTTATTCAAGAATATCTCTTTCTCCTATGTGCTTTCATCCCTAACCCTAACCCTAACCCTTCCGAAAGTCGGAGAAGCTCAAGGATGGTACCGATCGATGCGCGCTACCCCATTTAGTGGGGGTAGAGCCTACTTGCAAGTCTCTCCGACCTTCACAAAAAAAGTTATTCAAGAATATCTCCTCAGATTTGGGGGAATTTCGTCGGTCGACCTCTTCCGAAGGTCGTACAAGCTCGGGAATGGTACCAATCGATCCGCAGGACCCAAATTAGTCCAGATGCAACCACTTTCCAAGTCTCTCCGACCTTCACAAAAAAAGTTATTCAAGAATATCTCTTTCTCCTATGTGCTTTCATCCCTAACCCTAACCCTTCCGAAAGTCGGAGAAGCTCAAGGATGGTACCGATCGATGCGCGCTACCCCATTTAGTGGGGGTAGAGCCTACTTGCAAGTCTCTCCGACCTTCACAAAAAAAGTTATTCAAGAATATCTCCTCAGATTTGGGGGAATTTCGTCGGTCGACCTCTTCCGAAGGTCGTACAAGCTCGGGGATGGTACCAATCGATCCGCAGGACCCAAATTAGTCCAGATGCAACCACTTTCCAAGTCTCTCCGACCTTCACAAAAAAAGTTATTCAAGAATATCTCTTTCTCCTATGTGCTTTCATCCCTAACCCTAACCCTAACCCTTCCGAAAGTCGGAGAAGCTCAAAGATGGTACCGATCGATGCGCGCTACCCCATTTAGTGGGGGTAGAGCCTACTTGCAAGTCTCTCCGACCTTCACAAAAAAAGTTATTCAAGAATATCTCTTTCTCCTATGTGCTTTCATCCCTAACCCTAACCCTAACCCTTCCGAAAGTCGGAGAAGCTCAAGGATGGTACCGATCGATGCGCGCTACCCCATTTAGTGGGGGTAGAGCCTACTTGCAAGTCTCTCCGACCTTCACAAAAAAAGTTATTCAAGAATATCTCCTCAGATTTGGGGGAATTTCGTCGGTCGACCTCTTCCGAAGGTCGTACAAGCTCGGGGATGGTACCAATCGATCCGCAGGACCCAAATTAGTCCAGATGCAACCACTTTCCAAGTCTCTCCGACCTTCACAAAAAAAGTTATTCAAGAATATCTCTTTCTCCTATGTGCTTTCATCCCTAACCCTAACCCTAACCCTTCCGAAAGTCGGAGAAGCTCAAGGATGGTACCGATCGATGCGTGCTACCCCATTTAGTGGGGGTAGAGCCTACTTGCAAGTCTCTCCGACCTTCACAAAAAAAGTTATTCAAGAATATCTCTTTCTCCTATGTGCTTTCATCCCTAACCCTAACCCTAACCCTTCCGAAAGTCGGAGAAGCTCAAGGATGGTACCGATCGATGCGCGCTACCCCATTTAGTGGGGGTAGAGCCTACTTGCAAGTCTCTCCGACCTTCACAAAAAAAGTTATTCAAGAATATCTCCTCAGATTTGGGGGAATTTCGTCGGTCGACCTCTTCCGAAGGTCGTACAAGCTCGGGGATGGTACCAATCGATCCGCAGGACCCAAATTAGTCCAAATGCAACCTCTTTCCAAGTCTCTCCGACCTTCAAAAAAAAAGTTATTCAAGAATATCTCTTTCTCCTATGTGCTTTCATCCCTAACCCTAACCCTAACCCTTCCGAAAGTCGGAGAAGCTCAAGGATGGTACTGATCGATGCGCGCTACCCCATTTAGTGGGGGTAAAGCCTACTTGCAAGTCTCTCCGACCTTCACAAAAAAAGTTATTCAAGAATATCTCCTCAGATTTGGGGGAATTTCGTCGGTCGACCTCTTCCGAAGGTCGTACAAGCTCGGGGATGGTACCAATCGATCCGCAGGACCCAAATTAGTCCAGATGCAACCACTTTTCAAGTCTCTCCGACCTTCACAAAAAAAGTTATTCAAGAATATCTCTTTCTCCTATGTGCTTTCATCCCTAACCCTAACCCTAACCCTTCCGAAAGTCGGAGAAGCTCAAGGATGGTACCGATCGATGCGCGCTACCCCATTTAGTGGGGGTAGAGCCTACTTGCAAGTCTCTCCGACCTTCACAAAAAAAGTTATTCAAGAATATCTCCTCAGATTTGGGGGAATTTCGTCGGTCGACCTCTTCCGAAGGTCGTACAAGCTCGGGGATGGTACCAATCGATCCGCAGGACCCAAATTAGTCCAGATGCAACCACTTTCCAAGTCTCTCCGACCTTCACAAAAAAAGTTATTCAAGAATATCTCTTTCTCCTATGTGCTTTCATCCCTAACCCTAACCCTTCCGAAAGTCGGAGAAGCTCAAGGATGGTACCGATCGATGCGCGCTACCCCATTTAGTGGGGGTAGAGCCTACTTGCAAGTCTCTCCGACCTTCACAAAAAAAGTTATTCAAGAATATCTCCTCAGATTTGGGGGAATTTCGTCGGTCGACCTCTTCCGAAGGTCGTACAAGCTCGGGGATGGTACCAATCGATCCGCAGGACCCAAATTAGTCCAGATGCAACCACTTTCCAAGTCTCTCCGACCTTCACAAAAAAAGTTATTCAAGAATATCTCTTTCTCCTATGTGCTTTCATCCCTAACCCTAACCCTTCCGAAAGTCGGAGAAGCTCAAGGATGGTACCGATCGATGCGCGCTACCCCATTTAGTGGGGGTAGAGCCTACTTGCAAGTCTCTCCGACCTTCACAAAAAAAGTTATTCAAGAATATCTCTTTCTCCTATGTGCTTTCATCCCTAACCCTAACCCTAACCCTTCCGAAAGTCGGAGAAGCTCAAGGATGGTACCGATCGATGCGCGCTACCCCATTTAGTGGGGGTAGAGCCTACTTGCAAGTCTCTCCGACCTTCACAAAAAAAGTTATTCAAGAATATCTCCTCAGATTTGGGGGAATTTCGTCGGTCGACCTCTTCCGAAGGTCGTACAAGCTCGGGAATGGTACCAATCGATCCGCAGGACCCAAATTAGTCCAGATGCAACCACTTTCCAAGTCTCTCCGACCTTCACAAAAAAAGTTATTCAAGAATATCTCTTTCTCCTATGTGCTTTCATCCCTAACCCTAACCCTTCCGAAAGTCGGAGAAGCTCAAGGATGGTACCGATCGATGCGCGCTACCCCATTTAGTGGGGGTAGAGCCTACTTGCAAGTCTCTCCGACCTTCACAAAAAAAGTTATTCAAGAATATCTCCTCAGATTTGGGGGAATTTCGTCGGTCGACCTCTTCCGAAGGTCGTACAAGCTCGGGGATGGTACCAATCGATCCGCAGGACCCAAATTAGTCCAGATGCAACCACTTTCCAAGTCTCTCCGACCTTCACAAAAAAAGTTATTCAAGAATATCTCTTTCTCCTATGTGCTTTCATCCCTAACCCTAACCCTAACCCTTCCGAAAGTCGGAGAAGCTCAAAGATGGTACCGATCGATGCGCGCTACCCCATTTAGTGGGGGTAGAGCCTACTTGCAAGTCTCTCCGACCTTCACAAAAAAAGTTATTCAAGAATATCTCTTTCTCCTATGTGCTTTCATCCCTAACCCTAACCCTAACCCTTCCGAAAGTCGGAGAAGCTCAAGGATGGTACCGATCGATGCGCGCTACCCCATTTAGTGGGGGTAGAGCCTACTTGCAAGTCTCTCCGACCTTCACAAAAAAAGTTATTCAAGAATATCTCCTCAGATTTGGGGGAATTTCGTCGGTCGACCTCTTCCGAAGGTCGTACAAGCTCGGGGATGGTACCAATCGATCCGCAGGACCCAAATTAGTCCAGATGCAACCACTTTCCAAGTCTCTCCGACCTTCACAAAAAAAGTTATTCAAGAATATCTCTTTCTCCTATGTGCTTTCATCCCTAACCCTAACCCTAACCCTTCCGAAAGTCGGAGAAGCTCAAGGATGGTACCGATCGATGCGTGCTACCCCATTTAGTGGGGGTAGAGCCTACTTGCAAGTCTCTCCGACCTTCACAAAAAAAGTTATTCAAGAATATCTCTTTCTCCTATGTGCTTTCATCCCTAACCCTAACCCTAACCCTTCCGAAAGTCGGAGAAGCTCAAGGATGGTACCGATCGATGCGCGCTACCCCATTTAGTGGGGGTAGAGCCTACTTGCAAGTCTCTCCGACCTTCACAAAAAAAGTTATTCAAGAATATCTCCTCAGATTTGGGGGAATTTCGTCGGTCGACCTCTTCCGAAGGTCGTACAAGCTCGGGGATGGTACCAATCGATCCGCAGGACCCAAATTAGTCCAAATGCAACCTCTTTCCAAGTCTCTCCGACCTTCAAAAAAAAAGTTATTCAAGAATATCTCTTTCTCCTATGTGCTTTCATCCCTAACCCTAACCCTAACCCTTCCGAAAGTCGGAGAAGCTCAAGGATGGTACTGATCGATGCGCGCTACCCCATTTAGTGGGGGTAAAGCCTACTTGCAAGTCTCTCCGACCTTCACAAAAAAAGTTATTCAAGAATATCTCCTCAGATTTGGGGGAATTTCGTCGGTCGACCTCTTCCGAAGGTCGTACAAGCTCGGGGATGGTACCAATCGATCCGCAGGACCCAAATTAGTCCAGATGCAACCACTTTTCAAGTCTCTCCGACCTTCACAAAAAAAGTTATTCAAGAATATCTCTTTCTCCTATGTGCTTTCATCCCTAACCCTAACCCTAACCCTTCCGAAAGTCGGAGAAGCTCAAGGATGGTACCGATCGATGCGCGCTACCCCATTTAGTGGGGGTAGAGCCTACTTGCAAGTCTCTCCGACCTTCACAAAAAAAGTTATTCAAGAATATCTCCTCAGATTTGGGGGAATTTCGTCGGTCGACCTCTTCCGAAGGTCGTACAAGCTCGGGGATGGTACCAATCGATCCGCAGGACCCAAATTAGTCCAGATGCAACCACTTTCCAAGTCTCTCCGACCTTCACAAAAAAAGTTATTCAAGAATATCTCTTTCTCCTATGTGCTTTCATCCCTAACCCTAACCCTTCCGAAAGTCGGAGAAGCTCAATTATGGTACCGATCGATGCGCGCTACCCCATTTAGTGGGGGTAGAGCCTACTTGCAAGTCTCTCCGACCTTCACAAAAAAAGTTATTCAAGAATATCTCCTCAGATTTGGGGGAATTTCGTCGGTCGACCTCTTCCGAAGGTCGTACAAGCTCGGGGATGGTACCAATCGATCCGCAGGACCCAAATTAGTCCAGATGCAACCACTTTCCAAGTCTCTCCGACCTTCACAAAAAAAGTTATTCAAGAATATCTCTTTCTCCTATGTGCTTTCATCCCTAACCCTAACCCTTCCGAAAGTCGGAGAAGCTCAAGGATGGTACCGATCGATGCGCGCTACCCCATTTAGTGGGGGTAGAGCCTACTTGCAAGTCTCTCCGACCTTCACAAAAAAAGTTATTCAAGAATATCTCTTTCTCCTATGTGCTTTCATCCCTAACCCTAACCCTAACCCTTCCGAAAGTCGGAGAAGCTCAAGGATGGTACCGATCGATGCGCGCTACCCCATTTAGTGGGGGTAGAGCCTACTTGCAAGTCTCTCCGACCTTCACAAAAAAAGTTATTCAAGAATATCTCCTCAGATTTGGGGGAATTTCGTCGGTCGACCTCTTCCGAAGGTCGTACAAGCTCGGGAATGGTACCAATCGATCCGCAGGACCCAAATTAGTCCAGATGCAACCACTTTCCAAGTCTCTCCGACCTTCACAAAAAAAGTTATTCAAGAATATCTCTTTCTCCTATGTGCTTTCATCCCTAACCCTAACCCTTCTGAAAGTCGGAGAAGCTCAAGGATGGTACCGATCGATGCGCGCTACCCCATTTAGTGGGGGTAGAGCCTACTTGCAAGTCTCTCCGACCTTCACAAAAAAAGTTATTCAAGAATATCTCCTCAGATTTGGGGGAATTTCGTCGGTCGACCTCTTCCGAAGGTCGTACAAGCTCGGGGATGGTACCAATCGATCCGCAGGACCCAAATTAGTCCAGATGCAACCACTTTCCAAGTCTCTCCGACCTTCACAAAAAAAGTTATTCAAGAATATCTCTTTCTCCTATGTGCTTTCATCCCTAACCCTAACCCTAACCCTTCCGAAAGTCGGAGAAGCTCAAAGATGGTACCGATCGATGCGCGCTACCCCATTTAGTGGGGGTAGAGCCTACTTGCAAGTCTCTCCGACCTTCACAAAAAAAGTTATTCAAGAATATCTCTTTCTCCTATGTGCTTTCATCCCTAACCCTAACCCTAACCCTTCCGAAAGTCGGAGAAGCTCAAGGATGGTACCGATCGATGCGCGCTACCCCATTTAGTGGGGGTAGAGCCTACTTGCAAGTCTCTCCGACCTTCACAAAAAAAGTTATTCAAGAATATCTCCTCAGATTTGGGGGAATTTCGTCGGTCGACCTCTTCCGAAGGTCGTACAAGCTCGGGGATGGTACCAATCGATCCGCAGGACCCAAATTAGTCCAGATGCAACCACTTTCCAAGTCTCTCCGACCTTCACAAAAAAAGTTATTCAAGAATATCTCTTTCTCCTATGTGCTTTCATCCCTAACCCTAACCCTAACCCTTCCGAAAGTCGGAGAAGCTCAAGGATGGTACCGATCGATGCGTGCTACCCCATTTAGTGGGGGTAGAGCCTACTTGCAAGTCTCTCCGACCTTCACAAAAAAAGTTATTCAAGAATATCTCTTTCTCCTATGTGCTTTCATCCCTAACCCTAACCCTAACCCTTCCGAAAGTCGGAGAAGCTCAAGGATGGTACCGATCGATGCGCGCTACCCCATTTAGTGGGGGTAGAGCCTACTTGCAAGTCTCTCCGACCTTCACAAAAAAAGTTATTCAAGAATATCTCCTCAGATTTGGGGGAATTTCGTCGGTCGACCTCTTCCGAAGGTCGTACAAGCTCGGGGATGGTACCAATCGATCCGCAGGACCCAAATTAGTCCAAATGCAACCTCTTTCCAAGTCTCTCCGACCTTCAAAAAAAAAGTTATTCAAGAATATCTCTTTCTCCTATGTGCTTTCATCCCTAACCCTAACCCTAACCCTTCCGAAAGTCGGAGAAGCTCAAGGATGGTACTGATCGATGCGCGCTACCCCATTTAGTGGGGGTAAAGCCTACTTGCAAGTCTCTCCGACCTTCACAAAAAAAGTTATTCAAGAATATCTCCTCAGATTTGGGGGAATTTCGTCGGTCGACCTCTTCCGAAGGTCGTACAAGCTCGGGGATGGTACCAATCGATCCGCAGGACCCAAATTAGTCCAGATGCAACCACTTTTCAAGTCTCTCCGACCTTCACAAAAAAAGTTATTCAAGAATATCTCTTTCTCCTATGTGCTTTCATCCCTAACCCTAACCCTAACCCTTCCGAAAGTCGGAGAAGCTCAAGGATGGTACCGATCGATGCGCGCTACCCCATTTAGTGGGGGTAGAGCCTACTTGCAAGTCTCTCCGACCTTCACAAAAAAAGTTATTCAAGAATATCTCCTCAGATTTGGGGGAATTTCGTCGGTCGACCTCTTCCGAAGGTCGTACAAGCTCGGGGATGGTACCAATCGATCCGCAGGACCCAAATTAGTCCAGATGCAACCACTTTCCAAGTCTCTCCGACCTTCACAAAAAAAGTTATTCAAGAATATCTCTTTCTCCTATGTGCTTTCATCCCTAACCCTAACCCTTCCGAAAGTCGGAGAAGCTCAAGGATGGTACCGATCGATGCGCGCTACCCCATTTAGTGGGGGTAAAGCCTACTTGCAAGTCTCTCCGACCTTCACAAAAAAAGTTATTCAAGAATATCTCCTCAGATTTGGGGGAATTTCGTCGGTCGACCTCTTCCGAAGGTCGTACAAGCTCGGGGATGGTACCAATCGATCCGCAGGACCCAAATTAGTCCAGATGCAACCACTTTCCAAGTCTCTCCGACCTTCACAAAAAAAGTTATTCAAGAATATCTCTTTCTCCTATGTGCTTTCATCCCTAACCCTAACCCTTCCGAAAGTCGGAGAAGCTCAAGGATGGTACCGATCGATGCGCGCTACCCCATTTAGTGGGGGTAGAGCCTACTTGCAAGTCTCTCCGACCTTCACAAAAAAAGTTATTCAAGAATATCTCTTTCTCCTATGTGCTTTCATCCCTAACCCTAACCCTAACCCTTCCGAAAGTCGGAGAAGCTCAAGGATGGTACCGATCGATGCGCGCTACCCCATTTAGTGGGGGTAGAGCCTACTTGCAAGTCTCTCCGACCTTCACAAAAAAAGTTATTCAAGAATATCTCCTCAGATTTGGGGGAATTTCGTCGGTCGACCTCTTCCGAAGGTCGTACAAGCTCGGGGATGGTACCAATCGATCCGCAGGACCCAAATTAGTCCAGATGCAACCACTTTCCAAGTCTCTCCGACCTTCACAAAAAAAGTTATTCAAGAATATCTCTTTCTCCTATGTGCTTTCATCCCTAACCCTAACCCTAACCCTTCCGAAAGTCGGAGAAGCTCAAGGATGGTACCGATCGATGCGCGCTACCCCATTTAGTGGGGGTAGAGCCTACTTGCAAGTCTCTCCGACCTTCACAAAAAAAGTTATTCAAGAATATCTCTTTCTCCTATGTGCTTTCATCCCTAACCCTAACCCTAACCCTTCCGAAAGTCGGAGAAGCTCAAGGATGGTACCGATCGATGCGCGCTACCCCATTTAGTGGGGGTAGAGCCTACTTGCAAGTCTCTCCGACCTTCACAAAAAAAGTTATTCAAGAATATCTCCTCAGATTTGGGGGAATTTCGTCGGTCGACCTCTTCCGAAGGTCGTACAAGCTCGGGGATGGTACCAATCGATCCGCAGGACCCAAATTAGTCCAAATGCAACCTCTTTCCAAGTCTCTCCGACCTTCACAAAAAAAGTTATTCAAGAATATCTCTTTCTCCTATGTGCTTTCATCCCTAACCCTAACCCTAACCCTTCCGAAAGTCGGAGAAGCTCAAAGATGGTACCGATCGATGCGCGCTACCCCATTTAGTGGGGGTAGAGCCTACTTGCAAGTCTCTCCGACCTTCACAAAAAAAGTTATTCAAGAATATCTCTTTCTCCTATGTGCTTTCATCCCTAACCCTAACCCTTCCGAAAGTCGGAGAAGCTCAAGGATGGTACCGATCGATGGGCGCTACCCCATTTAGTGGGGGTAGAGCCTACTTGCAAGTCTCTCCGACCTTCACAAAAAAAGTTATTCAAGAATATCTCCTCAGATTTGGGGGAATTTCGTCGGTCGACCTCTTCCGAAGGTCGTACAAGCTCGGGGATGGTACCAATCGATCCGCAGGACCCAAATTAGTCCAGATGAAACCACTTTCCAAGTCTCTCCGACCTTCACAAAAAAAGTTATTCAAGAATATCTCTTTCTCCTATGTGCTTTCATCCCTAACCCTAACCCTTCCGAAAGTCGGAGAAGCTCAAGGATGGTACCGATCGATGCGCGCTACCCCATTTAGTGGGGGTAGAGCCTACTTGCAAGTCTCTCCGACCTTCACAAAAAAAGTTATTCAAGAATATCTCCTCAGATTTGGGGGAATTTCGTCGGTCGACCTCTTCCGAAGGTCGTACAAGCTCGGGGATGGTACCAATCGATCCGCAGGACCCAAATTAGTCCAGATGCAACCACTTTCCAAGTCTCTCCGACCTTCACAAAAAAAGTTATTCAAGAATATCTCTTTCTCCTATGTGCTTTCATCCCTAACCCTAACCCTAACCCTTCCGAAAGTCGGAGAAGCTCAAAGATGGTACCGATCGATGCGTGCTACCCCATTTAGTGGGGGTAGAGCCTACTTGCAAGTCTCTCCGACCTTCACAAAAAAAGTTATTCAAGAATATCTCTTTCTCCTATGTGCTTTCATCCCTAACCCTAACCCTAACCCTTCCGAAAGTCGGAGAAGCTCAAGGATGGTACCGATCGATGCGCGCTACCCCATTTAGTGGGGGTAGAGCCTACTTGCAAGTCTCTCCGACCTTCACAAAAAAAGTTATTCAAGAATATCTCCTCAGATTTGGGGGAATTTCGTCGGTCGACCTCTTCCGAAGGTCGTACAAGCTCGGGGATGGTACCAATCGATCCGCAGGACCCAAATTAGTCCAAATGCAACCTCTTTCCAAGTCTCTCCGACCTTCAAAAAAAAAGTTATTCAAGAATATCTCTTTCTCCTATGTGCTTTCATCCCTAACCCTAACCCTAACCCTTCCGAAAGTCGGAGAAGCTCAAGGATGGTACTGATCGATGCGCGCTACCCCATTTAGTGGGGGTAAAGCCTACTTGCAAGTCTCTCCGACCTTCACAAAAAAAGTTATTCAAGAATATCTCCTCAGATTTGGGGGAATTTCGTCGGTCGACCTCTTCCGAAGGTCGTACAAGCTCGGGGATGGTACCAATCGATCCGCAGGACCCAAATTAGTCCAGATGCAACCACTTTTCAAGTCTCTCCGACCTTCACAAAAAAAGTTATTCAAGAATATCTCTTTCTCCTATGTGCTTTCATCCCTAACCCTAACCCTTCCGAAAGTCGGAGAAGCTCAAGGATGGTACCGATCGATGCGCGCTACCCCATTTAGTGGGGGTAGAGCCTACTTGCAAGTCTCTCCGACCTTCACAAAAAAAGTTATTCAAGAATATCTCCTCAGATTTGGGGGAATTTCGTCGGTCGACCTCTTCCGAAGGTCGTACAAGCTCGGGGATGGTACCAATCGATCCGCAGGACCCAAATTAGTCCAGATGCAACCACTTTCCAAGTCTCTCCGACCTTCACAAAAAAAGTTATTCAAGAATATCTCTTTCTCCTATGTGCTTTCATCCCTAACCCTAACCCTTCCGAAAGTCGGAGAAGCTCAAGGATGGTACCGATCGATGCGCGCTACCCCATTTAGTGGGGGTAGAGCCTACTTGCAAGTCTCTCCGACCTTCACAAAAAAAGTTATTCAAGAATATCTCCTCAGATTTGGGGGAATTTCGTCGGTCGACCTCTTCCGAAGGTCGTACAAGCTCGGGGATGGTACCAATCGATCCGCAGGACCCAAATTAGTCCAGATGCAACCACTTTCCAAGTCTCTCCGACCTTCACAAAAAAAGTTATTCAAGAATATCTCTTTCTCCTATGTGCTTTCATCCCTAACCCTAACCCTTCCGAAAGTCGGAGAAGCTCAAGGATGGTACCGATCGATGCGCGCTACCCCATTTAGTGGGGGTAGAGCCTACTTGCAAGTCTCTCCGACCTTCACAAAAAAAGTTATTCAAGAATATCTCTTTCTCCTATGTGCTTTCATCCCTAACCCTAACCCTAACCCTTCCGAAAGTCGGAGAAGCTCAAGGATGGTACCGATCGATGCGCGCTACCCCATTTAGTGGGGGTAGAGCCTACTTGCAAGTCTCTCCGACCTTCACAAAAAAAGTTATTCAAGAATATCTCCTCAGATTTGGGGGAATTTCGTCGGTCGACCTCTTCCGAAGGTCGTACAAGCTCGGGGATGGTACCAATCGATCCGCAGGACCCAAATTAGTCCAGATGCAACCACTTTCCAAGTCTCTCCGACCTTCACAAAAAAAGTTATTCAAGAATATCTCTTTCTCCTATGTGCTTTCATCCCTAACCCTAACCCTAACCCTTCCGAAAGTCGGAGAAGCTCAAGGATGGTACCGATCGATGCGCGCTACCCCATTTAGTGGGGGTAGAGCCTACTTGCAAGTCTCTCCGACCTTCACAAAAAAAGTTATTCAAGAATATCTCTTTCTCCTATGTGCTTTCATCCCTAACCCTAACCCTAACCCTTCCGAAAGTCGGAGAAGCTCAAGGATGGTACCGATCGATGCGCGCTACCCCATTTAGTGGGGGTAGAGCCTACTTGCAAGTCTCTCCGACCTTCACAAAAAAAGTTATTCAAGAATATCTCCTCAGATTTGGGGGAATTTCGTCGGTCGACCTCTTCCGAAGGTCGTACAAGCTCGGGGATGGTACCAATCGATCCGCAGGACCCAAATTAGTCCAAATGCAACCTCTTTCCAAGTCTCTCCGACCTTCACAAAAAAAGTTATTCAAGAATATCTCTTTCTCCTATGTGCTTTCATCCCTAACCCTAACCCTAACCCTTCCGAAAGTCGGAGAAGCTCAAAGATGGTACCGATCGATGCGCGCTACCCCATTTAGTGGGGGTAGAGCCTACTTGCAAGTCTCTCCGACCTTCACAAAAAAAGTTATTCAAGAATATCTCTTTCTCCTATGTGCTTTCATCCCTAACCCTAACCCTTCCGAAAGTCGGAGAAGCTCAAGGATGGTACCGATCGATGGGCGCTACCCCATTTAGTGGGGGTAGAGCCTACTTGCAAGTCTCTCCGACCTTCACAAAAAAAGTTATTCAAGAATATCTCCTCAGATTTGGGGGAATTTCGTCGGTCGACCTCTTCCGAAGGTCGTACAAGCTCGGGGATGGTACCAATCGATCCGCAGGACCCAAATTAGTCCAGATGAAACCACTTTCCAAGTCTCTCCGACCTTCACAAAAAAAGTTATTCAAGAATATCTCTTTCTCCTATGTGCTTTCATCCCTAACCCTAACCCTTCCGAAAGTCGGAGAAGCTCAAGGATGGTACCGATCGATGCGCGCTACCCCATTTAGTGGGGGTAGAGCCTACTTGCAAGTCTCTCCGACCTTCACAAAAAAAGTTATTCAAGAATATCTCCTCAGATTTGGGGGAATTTCGTCGGTCGACCTCTTCCGAAGGTCGTACAAGCTCGGGGATGGTACCAATCGATCCGCAGGACCCAAATTAGTCCAGATGCAACCACTTTCCAAGTCTCTCCGACCTTCACAAAAAAAGTTATTCAAGAATATCTCTTTCTCCTATGTGCTTTCATCCCTAACCCTAACCCTAACCCTTCCGAAAGTCGGAGAAGCTCAAGGATGGTACCGATCGATGCGTGCTACCCCATTTAGTGGGGGTAGAGCCTACTTGCAAGTCTCTCCGACCTTCACAAAAAAAGTTATTCAAGAATATCTCTTTCTCCTATGTGCTTTCATCCCTAACCCTAACCCTAACCCTTCCGAAAGTCGGAGAAGCTCAAGGATGGTACCGATCGATGCGCGCTACCCCATTTAGTGGGGGTAGAGCCTACTTGCAAGTCTCTCCGACCTTCACAAAAAAAGTTATTCAAGAATATCTCCTCAGATTTGGGGGAATTTCGTCGGTCGACCTCTTCCGAAGGTCGTACAAGCTCGGGGATGGTACCAATCGATCCGCAGGACCCAAATTAGTCCAAATGCAACCTCTTTCCAAGTCTCTCCGACCTTCAAAAAAAAAGTTATTCAAGAATATCTCTTTCTCCTATGTGCTTTCATCCCTAACCCTAACCCTAACCCTTCCGAAAGTCGGAGAAGCTCAAGGATGGTACTGATCGATGCGCGCTACCCCATTTAGTGGGGGTAAAGCCTACTTGCAAGTCTCTCCGACCTTCACAAAAAAAGTTATTCAAGAATATCTCCTCAGATTTGGGGGAATTTCGTCGGTCGACCTCTTCCGAAGGTCGTACAAGCTCGGGGATGGTACCAATCGATCCGCAGGACCCAAATTAGTCCAGATGCAACCACTTTTCAAGTCTCTCCGACCTTCACAAAAAAAGTTATTCAAGAATATCTCTTTCTCCTATGTGCTTTCATCCCTAACCCTAACCCTAACCCTTCCGAAAGTCGGAGAAGCTCAAGGATGGTACCGATCGATGCGCGCTACCCCATTTAGTGGGGGTAGAGCCTACTTGCAAGTCTCTCCGACCTTCACAAAAAAAGTTATTCAAGAATATCTCCTCAGATTTGGGGGAATTTCGTCGGTCGACCTCTTCCGAAGGTCGTACAAGCTCGGGGATGGTACCAATCGATCCGCAGGACCCAAATTAGTCCAGATGCAACCACTTTCCAAGTCTCTCCGACCTTCACAAAAAAAGTTATTCAAGAATATCTCTTTCTCCTATGTGCTTTCATCCCTAACCCTAACCCTTCCGAAAGTCGGAGAAGCTCAAGGATGGTACCGATCGATGCGCGCTACCCCATTTAGTGGGGGTAGAGCCTACTTGCAAGTCTCTCCGACCTTCACAAAAAAAGTTATTCAAGAATATGTCTTTCTCCTATGTGCTTTCATCCCTAACCCTAACCCTAACCCTTCCGAAAGTCGGAGAAGCTCAAGGATGGTACCGATCGATGCGCGCTACCCCATTTAGTGGGGGTAGAGCCTACTTGCAAGTCTCTCCGACCTTCACAAAAAAAGTTATTCAAGAATATCTCCTCAGATTTGGGGGAATTTCGTCGGTCGACCTCTTCCGAAGGTCGTACAAGCTCGGGGATGGTACCAATCGATCCGCAGGACCCAAATTAGTCCAGATGCAACCACTTTCCAAGTCTCTCCGACCTTCACAAAAAAAGTTATTCAAGAATATCTCTTTCTCCTATGTGCTTTCATCCCTAACCCTAACCCTAACCCTTCCGAAAGTCGGAGAAGCTCAAGGATGGTACCGATCGATGCGCGCTACCCCATTTAGTGGGGGTAGAGCCTACTTGCAAGTCTCTCCGACCTTCACAAAAAAAGTTATTCAAGAATATCTCTTTCTCCTATGTGCTTTCATCCCTAACCCTAACCCTAACCCTTCCGAAAGTCGGAGAAGCTCAAGGATGGTACCGATCGATGCGCGCTACCCCATTTAGTGGGGGTAGAGCCTACTTGCAAGTCTCTCCGACCTTCACAAAAAAAGTTATTCAAGAATATCTCCTCAGATTTGGGGGAATTTCGTCGGTCGACCTCTTCCGAAGGTCGTACAAGCTCGGGGATGGTACCAATCGATCCGCAGGACCCAAATTAGTCCAAATGCAACCTCTTTCCAAGTCTCTCCGACCTTCACAAAAAAAGTTATTCAAGAATATCTCTTTCTCCTATGTGCTTTCATCCCTAACCCTAACCCTAACCCTTCCGAAAGTCGGAGAAGCTCAAAGATGGTACCGATCGATGCGCGCTACCCCATTTAGTGGGGGTAGAGCCTACTTGCAAGTCTCTCCGACCTTCACAAAAAAAGTTATTCAAGAATATCTCTTTCTCCTATGTGCTTTCATCCCTAACCCTAACCCTTCCGAAAGTCGGAGAAGCTCAAGGATGGTACCGATCGATGGGCGCTACCCCATTTAGTGGGGGTAGAGCCTACTTGCAAGTCTCTCCGACCTTCACAAAAAAAGTTATTCAAGAATATCTCCTCAGATTTGGGGGAATTTCGTCGGTCGACCTCTTCCGAAGGTCGTACAAGCTCGGGGATGGTACCAATCGATCCGCAGGACCCAAATTAGTCCAGATGAAACCACTTTCCAAGTCTCTCCGACCTTCACAAAAAAAGTTATTCAAGAATATCTCTTTCTCCTATGTGCTTTCATCCCTAACCCTAACCCTTCCGAAAGTCGGAGAAGCTCAAGGATGGTACCGATCGATGCGCGCTACCCCATTTAGTGGGGGTAGAGCCTACTTGCAAGTCTCTCCGACCTTCACAAAAAAAGTTATTCAAGAATATCTCTTTCTCCTATGTGCTTTCATCCCTAACCCTAACCCTTCCGAAAGTCGGAGAAGCTCAAGGATGGTACCGATCGATGCGCGCTACCCCATTTAGTGGGGGTAGAGCCTACTTGCAAGTCTCTCCGACCTTCACAAAAAAAGTTATTCAAGAATATCTCCTCAGATTTGGGGGAATTTCGTCGGTCGACCTCTTCCGAAGGTCGTACAAGCTCGGGGATGGTACCAATCGATCCGCAGGACCCAAATCTGTCCAGATGCAACCACTTTCCAAGTCTCTCCGACCTTCACAAAAAAAGTTATTCAAGAATATCTCTTTCTCCTATGTGCTTTCATCCCTAACCCTAACCCTAACCCTTCCGAAAGTCGGAGAAGCTCAAGGATGGTACCGATCGATGCGCGCTACCCCATTTAGTGGGGGTAGAGCCTACTTGCAAGTCTCTCCGACCTTCACAAAAAAAGTTATTCAAGAATATCTCCTCAGATTTGGGGGAATTTCGTCGGTCGACCTCTTCCGAAGGTCGTACAAGCTCGGGGATGGTACCAATCGATCCGCAGGACCCAAATTAGTCCAAATGCAACCTCTTTCCAAGTCTCTCCGACCTTCACAAAAAAAGTTATTCAAGAATATCTCTTTCTCCTATGTGCTTTCATCCCTAACCCTAACCCTAACCCTTCCGAAAGTCGGAGAAGCTCAAAGATGGTACCGATCGATGCGCGCTACCCCATTTAGTGGGGGTAGAGCCTACTTGCAAGTCTCTCCGACCTTCACAAAAAAAGTTATTCAAGAATATCTCTTTCTCCTATGTGCTTTCATCCCTAACCCTAACCCTTCCGAAAGTCGGAGAAGCTCAAGGATGGTACCGATCGATGGGCGCTACCCCATTTAGTGGGGGTAGAGCCTACTTGCAAGTCTCTCCGACCTTCACAAAAAAAGTTATTCAAGAATATCTCCTCAGATTTGGGGGAATTTCGTCGGTCGACCTCTTCCGAAGGTCGTACAAGCTCGGGGATGGTACCAATCGATCCGCAGGACCCAAATTAGTCCAGATGAAACCACTTTCCAAGTCTCTCCGACCTTCACAAAAAAAGTTATTCAAGAATATCTCTTTCTCCTATGTGCTTTCATCCCTAACCCTAACCCTTCCGAAAGTCGGAGAAGCTCAAGGATGGTACCGATCGATGCGCGCTACCCCATTTAGTGGGGGTAGAGCCTACTTGCAAGTCTCTCCGACCTTCACAAAAAAAGTTATTCAAGAATATCTCTTTCTCCTATGTGCTTTCATCCCTAACCCTAACCCTTCCGAAAGTCGGAGAAGCTCAAGGATGGTACCGATCGATGCGCGCTACCCCATTTAGTGGGGGTAGAGCCTACTTGCAAGTCTCTCCGACCTTCACAAAAAAAGTTATTCAAGAATATCTCCTCAGATTTGGGGGAATTTCGTCGGTCGACCTCTTCCGAAGGTCGTACAAGCTCGGGGATGGTACCAATCGATCCGCAGGACCCAAATCTGTCCAGATGCAACCACTTTCCAAGTCTCTCCGACCTTCACAAAAAAAGTTATTCAAGAATATCTCTTTCTCCTATGTGCTTTCATCCCTAACCCTAACCCTAACCCTTCCGAAAGTCGGAGAAGCTCAAGGATGGTACCGATCGATGCGCGCTACCCCATTTAGTGGGGGTAGAGCCTACTTGCAAGTCTCTCCGACCTTCACAAAAAAAGTTATTCAAGAATATCTCTTTCTCCTATGTGCTTTCATCCCTAACCCTAACCCTAACCCTTCCGAAAGTCGGAGAAGCTCAAGGATGGTACCGATCGATGCGCGCTACCCCATTTAGTGGGGGTAGAGCCTACTTGCAAGTCTCTCCGACCTTCACAAAAAAAGTTATTCAAGAATATCTCCTCAGATTTGGGGGAATTTCGTCGGTCGACCTCTTCCGAAGGTCGTACAAGCTCGGGGATGGTACCAATCGATCCGCAGGACCCAAATTAGTCCAGATGCAACCACTTTCCAAGTCTCTCCGACCTTCACAAAAAAAGTTATTCAAGAATATCTCTTTCTCCTATGTGCTTTCATCCCTAACCCTAACCCTAACCCTTCCGAAAGTCGGAGAAGCTCAAGGATGGTACCGATCGATGCGCGCTACCCCATTTAGTGGGGGTAGAGCCTACTTGCAAGTCTCTCCGACCTTCACAAAAAAAGTTATTCAAGAATATCTCTTTCTCCTATGTGCTTTCATCCCTAACCCTAACCCTAACCCTTCCGAAAGTCGGAGAAGCTCAAGGATGGTACCGATCGATGCGCGCTACCCCATTTAGTGGGGGTAGAGCCTACTTGCAAGTCTCTCCGACCTTCACAAAAAAAGTTATTCAAGAATATCTCCTCAGATTTGGGGGAATTTCGTCGGTCGACCTCTTCCGAAGGTCGTACAAGCTCGGGGATGGTACCAATCGATCTGCAGGACCCAAATTAGTCCAGATGCAACCACTTTCCAAGTCTCTCCGACCTTCACAAAAAAAGTTATTCAAGAATATCTCTTTCTCCTATGTGCTTTCATCCCTAACCCTAACCCTAACCCTTCCGAAAGTCGGAGAAGCTCAAGGATGGTACCGATCGATGCGCGCTACCCCATTTAGTGGGGGTAGAGCCTACTTGCAAGTCTCTCCGACCTTCACAAAAAAAGTTATTCAAGAATATCTCTTTCTCCTATGTGCTTTCATCCCTAACCCTAACCCTTCCGAAAGTCGGAGAAGCTCAAGGATGGTACCGATCGATGGGCGCTACCCCATTTAGTGGGGGTAGAGCCTACTTGCAAGTCTCTCCGACCTTCACAAAAAAAGTTATTCAAGAATATCTCCTCAGATTTGGGGGAATTTCGTCGGTCGACCTCTTCCGAAGGTCGTACAAGCTCGGGGATGGTACCAATCGATCCGCAGGACCCAAATTAGTCCAGATGCAACCACTTTCCAAGTCTCTCCGACCTTCACAAAAAAAGTTATTCAAGAATATCTCTTTATCCTATGTGCTTTCATCCCTAACCCTAACCCTTCCGAAAGTCGGAGAAGCTCAAGGATGGTACCGATCGATGCGCGCTACCCCATTTAGTGGGGGTAGAGCCTACTTGCAAGTCTCTCCGACCTTCACAAAAAAAGTTATTCAAGAATATCTCCTCAGATTTGGGGGAATTTCGTCGGTCGACCTCTTCCGAAGGTCGTACAAGCTCGGGGATGGTACCAATCGATCCGCAGGACCCAAATTAGTCCAGATGCAACCACTTTCCAAGTCTCTCCGACCTTCACAAAAAAAGTTATTCAAGAATATCTCTTTCTCCTATGTGCTTTCATCCCTAACCCTAACCCTTCCGAAAGTCGGAGAAGCTCAAGGATGGTACCGATCGATGCGCGCTACCCCATTTAGTGGGGGTAGAGCCTACTTGCAAGTCTCTCCGACCTTCACAAAAAAAGTTATTCAAGAATATCTCCTCAGATTTGGGGGAATTTCGTCGGTCGACCTCTTCCGAAGGTCGTACAAGCTCGGGGATGGTACCAATCGATCCGCAGGACCCAAATTAGTCCAGATGCAACCACTTTCCAAGTCTCTCCGACCTTCACAAAAAAAGTTATTCAAGAATATCTCTTTCTCCTATGTGCTTTCATCCCTAACCCTAACCCTAACCCTTCCGAAAGTCGGAGAAGCTCAAGGATGGTACCGATCGATGCGCGCTACCCCATTTAGTGGGGGTAGAGCCTACTTGCAAGTCTCTCCGACCTTCACAAAAAAAGTTATTCAAGAATATCTCTTTCTCCTATGTGCTTTCATCCCTAACCCTAACCCTAACCCTTCCGAAAGTCGGAGAAGCTCAAGGATGGTACCGATCGATGCGCGCTACCCCATTTAGTGGGGGTAGAGCCTACTTGCAAGTCTCTCCGACCTTCACAAAAAAAGTTATTCAAGAATATCTCCTCAGATTTGGGGGAATTTCGTCGGTCGACCTCTTCCGAAGGTCGTACAAGCTCGGGGATGGTACCAATCGATCCGCAGGACCCAAATTAGTCCAAATGCAACCTCTTTCCAAGTCTCTCCGACCTTCACAAAAAAAGTTATTCAAGAATATCTCTTTCTCCTATGTGCTTTCATCCCTAACCCTAACCCTAACCCTTCCGAAAGTCGGAGAAGCTCAAGGATGGTACCGATCGATGCGCGCTACCCCATTTAGTGGGGGTAGAGCCTACTTGCAAGTCTCTCCGACCTTCACAAAAAAAGTTATTCAAGAATATCTCCTCAGATTTGGGGGAATTTCGTCGGTCGACCTCTTCCGAAGGTCGTACAAGCTCGGGGATGGTACCAATCGATCCGCAGGACCCAAATTAGTCCAGATGCAACCACTTTTCAAGTCTCTCCGACCTTCACAAAAAAAGTTATTCAAGAATATCTCTTTCTCCTATGTGCTTTCATCCCTAACCCTAACCCTTCCGAAAGTCGGAGAAGCTCAAGGATGGTACCGATCGATGCGCGCTACCCCATTTAGTGGGGGTAGAGCCTACTTGCAAGTCTCTCCGACCTTCACAAAAAAAGTTATTCAAGAATATCTCCTCAGATTTGGGGGAATTTCGTCGGTCGACCTCTTTCGAAGGTCGTACAAGCTCGGGGATGGTACCAATCGATCCGCAGGACCCAAATTAGTCCAGATGCAACCACTTTCCAAGTCTCTCCGACCTTCACAAAAAAAGTTATTCAAGAATATCTCTTTCTCCTATGTGCTTTCATCCCTAACCCTAACCCTTCCGAAAGTCGGAGAAGCTCAAGGATGGTATTGATCGATGCGCGCTACCCCATTTAGTGGGGGTAGAGCCTACTTGCAAGTCTCTCCGACCTTCACAAAAAAAGTTATTCAAGAATATCTCCTCAGATTTGTGGGAATTTCGTTGGTCGACCTCTTCCGAAGGTCGTACAAGCTCGGGGATGGTACCAATCGATCCGCAGGACCCAAATTAGTCCAGATGCAACCACTTTCCAAGTCTCTCCGACCTTCACAAAAAAAGTTATTCAAGAATATCTCTTTCTCCTATGTGCTTTCATCCCTAACCCTAACCCTAACCCTTCCGAAAGTCGGAGAAGCTCAAGGATGGTACCGATCGATGCGCGCTACCCCATTTAGTGGGGGTAGAGCCTACTTGCAAGTCTCTCCGACCTTCACAAAAAAAGTTATTCAAGAATATCTCTTTCTCCTATGTGCTTTCATCCCTAACCCTAACCCTAACCCTTCCGAAAGTCGGAGAAGCTCAAGGATGGTACCGATCGATGCGCGCTACCCCATTTAGTGGGGGTAGAGCCTACTTGCAAGTCTCTCCGACCTTCACAAAAAAAGTTATTCAAGAATATCTCCTCAGATTTGGGGGAATTTCGTCGGTCGACCTCTTCCGAAGGTCGTACAAGCTCGGGGATGGTACCAATCGATCTGCAGGACCCAAATTAGTCCAGATGCAACCACTTTCCAAGTCTCTCCGACCTTCACAAAAAACGTTATTCAAGAATATCTCTTTCTCCTATGTGCTTTCATCCCTAACCCTAACCCTAACCCTTCCGAAAGTCGGAGAAGCTCAAGGATGGTAGCGATCGATGCGCGCTACCCCATTTAGTGGGGGTAGAGCCTACTTGCAAGTCTCTCCGACCTTCACAAAAAAAGTTATTCAAGAATATCTCTTTCTCCTATGTGCTTTCATCCCTAACCCTAACCCTAACCCTTCCGAAAGTCGGAGAAGCTCAAGGATGGTACCGATCGATGCGCGCTACCCCATTTAGTGGGGGTAGAGCCTACTTGCAAGTCTCTCCGACCTTCACAAAAAAAGTTATTCAAGAATATCTCCTCAGATTTGGGGGAATTTCGTCGGTCGACCTCTTCCGAAGGTCGTACAAGCCCGGGATGGTACCAATCGATCCGCAGGACCCAAATTAGTCCAAATGCAACCTCTTTCCAAGTCTCTCCGACCTTCACAAAAAAAGTTATTCAAGAATATCTCTTTCTCCTATGTGCTTTCATCCCTAACCCTAACCCTAACCCTTCCGAAAGTCGGAGAAGCTCAAGGATGGTACCGATCGATGCGCGCTACCCCATTTAGTGGGGGTAGAGCCTACTTGCAAGTCTCTCCGACCTTCACAAAAAAAGTTATTCAAGAATATCTCTTTCTCCTATGTGCTTTCATCCCTAACCCTAACCCTTCCGAAAGTCGGAGAAGCTCAAGGATGGTACCGATCGATGGGCGCTACCCCATTTAGTGGGGGTAGAGCCTACTTGCAAGTCTCTCCGACCTTCACAAAAAAAGTTATTCAAGAATATCTCCTCAGATTTGGGGGAATTTCGTCGGTCGACCTCTTCCGAAGGTCGTACAAGCTCGGGGATGGTACCAATCGATCCGCAGGACCCAAATTAGTCCAGATGCAACCACTTTCCAAGTCTCTCCGACCTTCACAAAAAAAGTTATTCAAGAATATCTCTTTCTCCTATGTGCTTTCATCCCTAACCCTAACCCTTCCGAAAGTCGGAGAAGCTCAAGGATGGTACCGATCGATGCGCGCTACCCCATTTAGTGGGGGTAGAGCCTACTTGCAAGTCTCTCCGACCTTCACAAAAAAAGTTATTCAAGAATATCTCCTCAGATTTGGGGGAATTTCGTCGGTCGACCTCTTCCGAAGGTCGTACAAGCTCGGGGATGGTACCAATCGATCCGCAGGACCCAAATTAGTCCAGATGCAACCACTTTCCAAGTCTCTCCGACCTTCACAAAAAAAGTTATTCAAGAATATCTCTTTCTCCTATGTGCTTTCATCCCTAACCCTAACCCTTCCGAAAGTCGGAGAAGCTCAAGGATGGTACCGATCGATGCGCGCTACCCCATTTAGTGGGGGTAGAGCCTACTTGCAAGTCTCTCCGACCTTCACAAAAAAAGTTATTCAAGAATATCTCTTTCTCCTATGTGCTTTCATCCCTAACCCTAACCCTTCCGAAAGTCGGAGAAGCTCAAGGATGGTACCGATCGATGCGCGCTACCCCATTTAGTGGGGGTAGAGCCTACTTGCAAGTCTCTCCGACCTTCACAAAAAAAGTTATTCAAGAATATCTCCTCAGATTTGGGGGAATTTCGTCGGTCGACCTCTTCCGAAGGTCGTACAAGCTCGGGGATGGTACCAATCGATCCGCAGGACCCAAATCTGTCCAGATGCAACCAATTTCCAAGTCTCTCCGACCTTCACAAAAAAAGTTATTCAAGAATATCTCTTTCTCCTATGTGCTTTCATCCCTAACCCTAACCCTAACCCTTCCGAAAGTCGGAGAAGCTCAAGGATGGTACCGATCGATGCGCGCTACCCCATTTAGTGGGGGTAGAGCCTACTTGCAAGTCTCTCCGACCTTCACAAAAAAAGTTATTCAAGAATATCTCTTTCTCCTATGTGCTTTCATCCCTAACCCTAACCCTAACCCTTCCGAAAGTCGGAGAAGCTCAAGGATGGTACCGATCGATGCGCGCTACCCCATTTAGTGGGGGTAGAGCCTACTTGCAAGTCTCTCCGACCTTCACAAAAAAAGTTATTCAAGAATATCTCCTCAGATTTGGGGGAATTTCGTCGGTCGACCTCTTCCGAAGGTCGTACAAGCTCGGGGATGGTACCAATCGATCTGCAGGACCCAAATTAGTCCAGATGCAACCACTTTCCAAGTCTCTCCGACCTTCACAAAAAAAGTTATTCAAGAATATCTCTTTCTCCTATGTGCTTTCATCCCTAACCCTAACCCTAACCCTTCCGAAAGTCGGAGAAGCTCAAGGATGGTACCGATCGATGCGCGCTACCCCATTTAGTGGGGGTAGAGCCTACTTGCAAGTCTCTCCGACCTTCACAAAAAAAGTTATTCAAGAATATCTCTTTCTCCTATGTGCTTTCATCCCTAACCCTAACCCTAACCCTTCCGAAAGTCGGAGAAGCTCAAGGATGGTACCGATCGATGCGCGCTACCCCATTTAGTGGGGGTAGAGCCTACTTGCAAGTCTCTCCGACCTTCACAAAAAAAGTTATTCAAGAATATCTCCTCAGATTTGGGGGAATTTCGTCGGTCGACCTCTTCCGAAGGTCGTACAAGCTCGGGGATGGTACCAATCGATCCGCAGGACCCAAATTAGTCCAAATGCAACCTCTTTCCAAGTCTCTCCGACCTTCACAAAAAAAGTTATTCAAGAATATCTCTTTCTCCTATGTGCTTTCATCCCTAACCCTAACCCTAACCCTTCCGAAAGTCGGAGAAGCTCAAAGATGGTACCGATCGATGCGCGCTACCCCATTTAGTGGGGGTAGAGCCTACTTGCAAGTCTCTCCGACCTTCACAAAAAAAGTTATTCAAGAATATCTCTTTCTCCTATGTGCTTTCATCCCTAACCCTAACCCTTCCGAAAGTCGGAGAAGCTCAAGGATGGTACCGATCGATGGGCGCTACCCCATTTAGTGGGGGTAGAGCCTACTTGCAAGTCTCTCCGACCTTCACAAAAAAAGTTATTCAAGAATATCTCCTCAGATTTGGGGGAATTTCGTCGGTCGACCTCTTCCGAAGGTCGTACAAGCTCGGGGATGGTACCAATCGATCCGCAGGACCCAAATTAGTCCAGATGCAACCACTTTCCAAGTCTCTCCGACCTTCACAAAAAAAGTTATTCAAGAATATCTCTTTATCCTATGTGCTTTCATCCCTAACCCTAACCCTTCCGAAAGTCGGAGAAGCTCAAGGATGGTACCGATCGATGCGCGCTACCCCATTTAGTGGGGGTAGAGCCTACTTGCAAGTCTCTCCGACCTTCACAAAAAAAGTTATTCAAGAATATCTCCTCAGATTTGGGGGAATTTCGTCGGTCGACCTCTTCCGAAGGTCGTACAAGCTCGGGGATGGTACCAATCGATCCGCAGGACCCAAATTAGTCCAGATGCAACCACTTTCCAAGTCTCTCCGACCTTCACAAAAAAAGTTATTCAAGAATATCTCTTTCTCCTATGTGCTTTCATCCCTAACCCTAACCCTTCCGAAAGTCGGAGAAGCTCAAGGATGGTACCGATCGATGCGCGCTACCCCATTTAGTGGGGGTAGAGCCTACTTGCAAGTCTCTCCGACCTTCACAAAAAAAGTTATTCAAGAATATCTCCTCAGATTTGGGGGAATTTCGTCGGTCGACCTCTTCCGAAGGTCGTACAAGCTCGGGGATGGTACCAATCGATCCGCAGGACCCAAATTAGTCCAGATGCAACCACTTTCCAAGTCTCTCCGACCTTCACAAAAAAAGTTATTCAAGAATATCTCTTTCTCCTATGTGCTTTCATCCCTAACCCTAACCCTAACCCTTACGAAAGTCGGAGAAGCTCAAGGATGGTACCGATCGATGCGCGCTACCCCATTTAGTGGGGGTAGAGCCTACTTGCAAGTCTCTCCGACCTTCACAAAAAAAGTTATTCAAGAATATCTCTTTCTCCTATGTGCTTTCATCCCTAACCCTAACCCTAACCCTTCCGAAAGTCGGAGAAGCTCAAGGATGGTACCGATCGATGCGCGCTACCCCATTTAGTGGGGGTAGAGCCTACTTGCAAGTCTCTCCGACCTTCACAAAAAAAGTTATTCAAGAATATCTCCTCAGATTTGGGGGAATTTCGTCGGTCGACCTCTTCCGAAGGTCGTACAAGCTCGGGGATGGTACCAATCGATCCGCAGGACCCAAATTAGTCCAAATGCAACCTCTTTCCAAGTCTCTCCGACCTTCACAAAAAAAGTTATTCAAGAATATCTCTTTCTCCTATGTGCTTTCATCCCTAACCCTAACCCTAACCCTTCCGAAAGTCGGAGAAGCTCAAGGATGGTACCGATCGATGCGCGCTACCCCATTTAGTGGGGGTAGAGCCTACTTGCAAGTCTCTCCGACCTTCACAAAAAAAGTTATTCAAGAATATCTCCTCAGATTTGGGGGAATTTCGTCGGTCGACCTCTTCCGAAGGTCGTACAAGCTCGGGGATGGTACCAATCGATCTGCAGGACCCAAATTAGTCCAGATGCAACCACTTTTCAAGTCTCTCCGACCTTCACAAAAAAAGTTATTCAAGAATATCTCTTTCTCCTATGTGCTTTCATCCCTAACCCTAACCCTAACCCTTCCGAAAGTCGGAGAAGCTCAAGGATGGTACCGATCGATGCGCGCTAACCCATTTAGTGGGGGTAGAGCCTACTTGCAAGTCTCTCCGACCTTCACAAAAAAAGTTATTCAAGAATATCTCCTCAGATTTGGGGGAATTTCGTCGGTCGACCTCTTTCGAAGGTCGTACAAGCTCGGGGATGGTACCAATCGATCCGCAGGACCCAAATTAGTCCAGATGCAACCACTTTCCAAGTCTCTCCGACCTTCACAAAAAAAGTTATTCAAGAATATCTCTTTCTCCTATGTGCTTTCATCCCTAACCCTAACCCTTCCGAAAGTCGGAGAAGCTCAAGGATGGTACCGATCGATGCGCGCTACCCCATTTAGTGGGGGTAGAGCCTACTTGCAAGTCTCTCCGACCTTCACAAAAAAAGTTATTCAAGAATATCTCCTCAGATTTGTGGGAATTTCGTTGGTCGACCTCTTCCGAAGGTCGTACAAGCTCGGGGATGGTACCAATCGATCCGCAGGACCCAAATTAGTCCAGATGCAACCACTTTCCAAGTCTCTCCGACCTTCACAAAAAAAGTTATTCAAGAATATCTCTTTCTCCTATGTGCTTTCATCCCTAACCCTAACCCTAACCCTTCCGAAAGTCGGAGAAGCTCAAGGATGGTACCGATCGATGCGCGCTACCCCATTTAGTGGGGGTAGAGCCTACTTGCAAGTCTCTCCGACCTTCACAAAAAAAGTTATTCAAGAATATCTCTTTCTCCTATGTGCTTTCATCCCTAACCCTAACCCTAACCCTTCCGAAAGTCGGAGAAGCTCAAGGATGGTACCGATCGATGCGCGCTACCCCATTTAGTGGGGGTAGAGCCTACTTGCAAGTCTCTCCGACCTTCACAAAAAAAGTTATTCAAGAATATCTCCTCAGATTTGGGGGAATTTCGTCGGTCGACCTCTTCCGAAGGTCGTACAAGCTCGGGGATGGTACCAATCGATCTGCAGGACCCAAATTAGTCCAGATGCAACCACTTTCCAAGTCTCTCCGACCTTCACAAAAAAAGTTATTCAAGAATATCTCTTTCTCCTATGTGCTTTCATCCCTAACCCTAACCCTAACCCTTCCGAAAGTCGGAGAAGCTCAAGGATGGTAGCGATCGATGCGCGCTACCCCATTTAGTGGGGGTAGAGCCTACTTGCAAGTCTCTCCGACCTTCACAAAAAAAGTTATTCAAGAATATCTCTTTCTCCTATGTGCTTTCATCCCTAACCCTAACCCTAACCCTTCCGAAAGTCGGAGAAGCTCAAGGATGGTACCGATCGATGCGCGCTACCCCATTTAGTGGGGGTAGAGCCTACTTGCAAGTCTCTCCGACCTTCACAAAAAAAGTTATTCAAGAATATCTCCTCAGATTTGGGGGAATTTCGTCGGTCGACCTCTTCCGAAGGTCGTACAAGCTCGGGGATGGTACCAATCGATCCGCAGGACCCAAATTAGTCCAAATGCAACCTCTTTCCAAGTCTCTCCGACCTTCACAAAAAAAGTTATTCAAGAATATCTCTTTCTCCTATGTGCTTTCATCCCTAACCCTAACCCTAACCCTTCCGAAAGTCGGAGAAGCTCAAGGATGGTACCGATCGATGCGCGCTACCCCATTTAGTGGGGGTAGAGCCTACTTGCAAGTCTCTCCGACCTTCACAAAAAAAGTTATTCAAGAATATCTCTTTCTCCTATGTGCTTTCATCCCTAACCCTAACCCTTCCGAAAGTCGGAGAAGCTCAAGGATGGTACCGATCGATGGGCGCTACCCCATTTAGTGGGGGTAGAGCCTACTTGCAAGTCTCTCCGACCTTCACAAAAAAAGTTATTCAAGAATATCTCCTCAGATTTGGGGGAATTTCGTCGGTCGACCTCTTCCGAAGGTCGTACAAGCTCGGGGATGGTACCAATCGATCCGCAGGACCCAAATTAGTCCAGATGCAACCACTTTCCAAGTCTCTCCGACCTTCACAAAAAAAGTTATTCAAGAATATCTCTTTCTCCTATGTGCTTTCATCCCTAACCCTAACCCTTCCGAAAGTCGGAGAAGCTCAAGGATGGTACCGATCGATGCGTGCTACCCCATTTAGTGGGGGTAGAGCCTACTTGCAAGTCTCTCCGACCTTCACAAAAAAAGTTATTCAAGAATATCTCCTCAGATTTGGGGGAATTTCGTCGGTCGACCTCTTCCGAAGGTCGTACAAGCTCGGGGATGGTACCAATCGATCCGCAGGACCCAAATTAGTCCAGATGCAACCACTTTCCAAGTCTCTCCGACCTTCACAAAAAAAGTTATTCAAGAATATCTCTTTCTCCTATGTGCTTTCATCCCTAACCCTAACCCTTCCGAAAGTCGGAGAAGCTCAAGGATGGTACCGATCGATGCGCGCTACCCCATTTAGTGGGGGTAGAGCCTACTTGCAAGTCTCTCCGACCTTCACAAAAAAAGTTATTGAAGAATATCTCCTCAGATTTGGGGGAATTTCGTCGGTCGACCTCTTCCGAAGGTCGTACAAGCTCGGGGATGGTACCAATCGATCCGCAGGACCCAAATTAGTCCAGATGCAACCACTTTCCAAGTCTCTCCGACCTTCACAAAAAAAGTTATTCAAGAATATCTCTTTCTCCTATGTGCTTTCATCCCTAACCCTAACCCTAACCCTTCCGAAAGTCGGAGAAGCTCAAGGATGGTACCGATCGATGCGCGCTACCCCATTTAGTGGGGGTAGAGCCTACTTGCAAGTCTCTCCGACCTTCACAAAAAAAGTTATTCAAGAATATCTCCTCAGATTTGGGGGAATTTCGTCGGTCGACCTCTTCCGAAGGTCGTACAAGCTCGGGGATGGTACCAATCGATCCGCAGGACCCAAATTAGTCCAGATGCAACCACTTTTCAAGTCTCTCCGACCTTCACAAAAAAAGTTATTCAAGAATATCTCTTTCTCCTATGTGCTTTCATCCCTAACCCTAACCCTTCCGAAAGTCGGAGAAGCTCAAGGATGGTACCGATCGATGCGCGCTACCCCATTTAGTGGGGGTAGAGCCTACTTGCAAGTCTCTCCGACCTTCACAAAAAAAGTTATTCAAGAATATCTCCTCAGATTTGGGGGAATTTCGTCGGTCGACCTCTTTCGAAGGTCGTACAAGCTCGGGGATGGTACCAATCGATCCGCAGGACCCAAATTAGTCCAGATGCAACCACTTTCCAAGTCTCTCCGACCTTCACAAAAAAAGTTATTCAAGAATATCTCTTTCTCCTATGTGCTTTCATCCCTAACCCTAACCCTTCCGAAAGTCGGAGAAGCTCAAGGATGGTATTGATCGATGCGCGCTACCCCATTTAGTGGGGGTAGAGCCTACTTGCAAGTCTCTCCGACCTTCACAAAAAAAGTTATTCAAGAATATCTCCTCAGATTTGTGGGAATTTCGTTGGTCGACCTCTTCCGAAGGTCGTACAAGCTCGGGGATGGTACCAATCGATCCGCAGGACCCAAATTAGTCCAGATGCAACCACTTTCCAAGTCTCTCCGACCTTCACAAAAAAAGTTATTCAAGAATATCTCTTTCTCCTATGTGCTTTCATCCCTAACCCTAACCCTAACCCTTCCGAAAGTCGGAGAAGCTCAAGGATGGTACCGATCGATGCGCGCTACCCCATTTAGTGGGGGTAGAGCCTACTTGCAAGTCTCTCCGACCTTCACAAAAAAAGTTATTCAAGAATATCTCTTTCTCCTATGTGCTTTCATCCCTAACCCTAACCCTAACCCTTCCGAAAGTCGGAGAAGCTCAAGGATGGTACCGATCGATGCGCGCTACCCCATTTAGTGGGGGTAGAGCCTACTTGCAAGTCTCTCCGACCTTCACAAAAAAAGTTATTCAAGAATATCTCCTCAGATTTGGGGGAATTTCGTCGGTCGACCTCTTCCGAAGGTCGTACAAGCTCGGGGATGGTACCAATCGATCTGCAGGACCCAAATTAGTCCAGATGCAACCACTTTCCAAGTCTCTCCGACCTTCACAAAAAACGTTATTCAAGAATATCTCTTTCTCCTATGTGCTTTCATCCCTAACCCTAACCCTAACCCTTCCGAAAGTCGGAGAAGCTCAAGGATGGTAGCGATCGATGCGCGCTACCCCATTTAGTGGGGGTAGAGCCTACTTGCAAGTCTCTCCGACCTTCACAAAAAAAGTTATTCAAGAATATCTCTTTCTCCTATGTGCTTTCATCCCTAACCCTAACCCTAACCCTTCCGAAAGTCGGAGAAGCTCAAGGATGGTACCGATCGATGCGCGCTACCCCATTTAGTGGGGGTAGAGCCTACTTGCAAGTCTCTCCGACCTTCACAAAAAAAGTTATTCAAGAATATCTCCTCAGATTTGGGGGAATTTCGTCGGTCGACCTCTTCCGAAGGTCGTACAAGCCCGGGATGGTACCAATCGATCCGCAGGACCCAAATTAGTCCAAATGCAACCTCTTTCCAAGTCTCTCCGACCTTCACAAAAAAAGTTATTCAAGAATATCTCTTTCTCCTATGTGCTTTCATCCCTAACCCTAACCCTAACCCTTCCGAAAGTCGGAGAAGCTCAAGGATGGTACCGATCGATGCGCGCTACCCCATTTAGTGGGGGTAGAGCCTACTTGCAAGTCTCTCCGACCTTCACAAAAAAAGTTATTCAAGAATATCTCTTTCTCCTATGTGCTTTCATCCCTAACCCTAACCCTTCCGAAAGTCGGAGAAGCTCAAGGATGGTACCGATCGATGGGCGCTACCCCATTTAGTGGGGGTAGAGCCTACTTGCAAGTCTCTCCGACCTTCACAAAAAAAGTTATTCAAGAATATCTCCTCAGATTTGGGGGAATTTCGTCGGTCGACCTCTTCCGAAGGTCGTACAAGCTCGGGGATGGTACCAATCGATCCGCAGGACCCAAATTAGTCCAGATGCAACCACTTTCCAAGTCTCTCCGACCTTCACAAAAAAAGTTATTCAAGAATATCTCTTTCTCCTATGTGCTTTCATCCCTAACCCTAACCCTTCCGAAAGTCGGAGAAGCTCAAGGATGGTACCGATCGATGCGCGCTACCCCATTTAGTGGGGGTAGAGCCTACTTGCAAGTCTCTCCGACCTTCACAAAAAAAGTTATTCAAGAATATCTCCTCAGATTTGGGGGAATTTCGTCGGTCGACCTCTTCCGAAGGTCGTACAAGCTCGGGGATGGTACCAATCGATCCGCAGGACCCAAATTAGTCCAGATGCAACCACTTTCCAAGTCTCTCCGACCTTCACAAAAAAAGTTATTCAAGAATATCTCTTTCTCCTATGTGCTTTCATCCCTAACCCTAACCCTTCCGAAAGTCGGAGAAGCTCAAGGATGGTACCGATCGATGCGCGCTACCCCATTTAGTGGGGGTAGAGCCTACTTGCAAGTCTCTCCGACCTTCACAAAAAAAGTTATTCAAGAATATCTCTTTCTCCTATGTGCTTTCATCCCTAACCCTAACCCTTCCGAAAGTCGGAGAAGCTCAAGGATGGTACCGATCGATGCGCGCTACCCCATTTAGTGGGGGTAGAGCCTACTTGCAAGTCTCTCCGACCTTCACAAAAAAAGTTATTCAAGAATATCTCCTCAGATTTGGGGGAATTTCGTCGGTCGACCTCTTCCGAAGGTCGTACAAGCTCGGGGATGGTACCAATCGATCCGCAGGACCCAAATCTGTCCAGATGCAACCAATTTCCAAGTCTCTCCGACCTTCACAAAAAAAGTTATTCAAGAATATCTCTTTCTCCTATGTGCTTTCATCCCTAACCCTAACCCTAACCCTTCCGAAAGTCGGAGAAGCTCAAGGATGGTACCGATCGATGCGCGCTACCCCATTTAGTGGGGGTAGAGCCTACTTGCAAGTCTCTCCGACCTTCACAAAAAAAGTTATTCAAGAATATCTCTTTCTCCTATGTGCTTTCATCCCTAACCCTAACCCTAACCCTTCCGAAAGTCGGAGAAGCTCAAGGATGGTACCGATCGATGCGCGCTACCCCATTTAGTGGGGGTAGAGCCTACTTGCAAGTCTCTCCGACCTTCACAAAAAAAGTTATTCAAGAATATCTCCTCAGATTTGGGGGAATTTCGTCGGTCGACCTCTTCCGAAGGTCGTACAAGCTCGGGGATGGTACCAATCGATCTGCAGGACCCAAATTAGTCCAGATGCAACCACTTTCCAAGTCTCTCCGACCTTCACAAAAAAAGTTATTCAAGAATATCTCTTTCTCCTATGTGCTTTCATCCCTAACCCTAACCCTAACCCTTCCGAAAGTCGGAGAAGCTCAAGGATGGTACCGATCGATGCGCGCTACCCCATTTAGTGGGGGTAGAGCCTACTTGCAAGTCTCTCCGACCTTCACAAAAAAAGTTATTCAAGAATATCTCTTTCTCCTATGTGCTTTCATCCCTAACCCTAACCCTAACCCTTCCGAAAGTCGGAGAAGCTCAAGGATGGTACCGATCGATGCGCGCTACCCCATTTAGTGGGGGTAGAGCCTACTTGCAAGTCTCTCCGACCTTCACAAAAAAAGTTATTCAAGAATATCTCCTCAGATTTGGGGGAATTTCGTCGGTCGACCTCTTCCGAAGGTCGTACAAGCTCGGGGATGGTACCAATCGATCCGCAGGACCCAAATTAGTCCAAATGCAACCTCTTTCCAAGTCTCTCCGACCTTCACAAAAAAAGTTATTCAAGAATATCTCTTTCTCCTATGTGCTTTCATCCCTAACCCTAACCCTAACCCTTCCGAAAGTCGGAGAAGCTCAAAGATGGTACCGATCGATGCGCGCTACCCCATTTAGTGGGGGTAGAGCCTACTTGCAAGTCTCTCCGACCTTCACAAAAAAAGTTATTCAAGAATATCTCTTTCTCCTATGTGCTTTCATCCCTAACCCTAACCCTTCCGAAAGTCGGAGAAGCTCAAGGATGGTACCGATCGATGGGCGCTACCCCATTTAGTGGGGGTAGAGCCTACTTGCAAGTCTCTCCGACCTTCACAAAAAAAGTTATTCAAGAATATCTCCTCAGATTTGGGGGAATTTCGTCGGTCGACCTCTTCCGAAGGTCGTACAAGCTCGGGGATGGTACCAATCGATCCGCAGGACCCAAATTAGTCCAGATGCAACCACTTTCCAAGTCTCTCCGACCTTCACAAAAAAAGTTATTCAAGAATATCTCTTTATCCTATGTGCTTTCATCCCTAACCCTAACCCTTCCGAAAGTCGGAGAAGCTCAAGGATGGTACCGATCGATGCGCGCTACCCCATTTAGTGGGGGTAGAGCCTACTTGCAAGTCTCTCCGACCTTCACAAAAAAAGTTATTCAAGAATATCTCCTCAGATTTGGGGGAATTTCGTCGGTCGACCTCTTCCGAAGGTCGTACAAGCTCGGGGATGGTACCAATCGATCCGCAGGACCCAAATTAGTCCAGATGCAACCACTTTCCAAGTCTCTCCGACCTTCACAAAAAAAGTTATTCAAGAATATCTCTTTCTCCTATGTGCTTTCATCCCTAACCCTAACCCTTCCGAAAGTCGGAGAAGCTCAAGGATGGTACCGATCGATGCGCGCTACCCCATTTAGTGGGGGTAGAGCCTACTTGCAAGTCTCTCCGACCTTCACAAAAAAAGTTATTCAAGAATATCTCCTCAGATTTGGGGGAATTTCGTCGGTCGACCTCTTCCGAAGGTCGTACAAGCTCGGGGATGGTACCAATCGATCCGCAGGACCCAAATTAGTCCAGATGCAACCACTTTCCAAGTCTCTCCGACCTTCACAAAAAAAGTTATTCAAGAATATCTCTTTCTCCTATGTGCTTTCATCCCTAACCCTAACCCTAACCCTTACGAAAGTCGGAGAAGCTCAAGGATGGTACCGATCGATGCGCGCTACCCCATTTAGTGGGGGTAGAGCCTACTTGCAAGTCTCTCCGACCTTCACAAAAAAAGTTATTCAAGAATATCTCTTTCTCCTATGTGCTTTCATCCCTAACCCTAACCCTAACCCTTCCGAAAGTCGGAGAAGCTCAAGGATGGTACCGATCGATGCGCGCTACCCCATTTAGTGGGGGTAGAGCCTACTTGCAAGTCTCTCCGACCTTCACAAAAAAAGTTATTCAAGAATATCTCCTCAGATTTGGGGGAATTTCGTCGGTCGACCTCTTCCGAAGGTCGTACAAGCTCGGGGATGGTACCAATCGATCCGCAGGACCCAAATTAGTCCAAATGCAACCTCTTTCCAAGTCTCTCCGACCTTCACAAAAAAAGTTATTCAAGAATATCTCTTTCTCCTATGTGCTTTCATCCCTAACCCTAACCCTAACCCTTCCGAAAGTCGGAGAAGCTCAAGGATGGTACCGATCGATGCGCGCTACCCCATTTAGTGGGGGTAGAGCCTACTTGCAAGTCTCTCCGACCTTCACAAAAAAAGTTATTCAAGAATATCTCCTCAGATTTGGGGGAATTTCGTCGGTCGACCTCTTCCGAAGGTCGTACAAGCTCGGGGATGGTACCAATCGATCTGCAGGACCCAAATTAGTCCAGATGCAACCACTTTTCAAGTCTCTCCGACCTTCACAAAAAAAGTTATTCAAGAATATCTCTTTCTCCTATGTGCTTTCATCCCTAACCCTAACCCTAACCCTTCCGAAAGTCGGAGAAGCTCAAGGATGGTACCGATCGATGCGCGCTAACCCATTTAGTGGGGGTAGAGCCTACTTGCAAGTCTCTCCGACCTTCACAAAAAAAGTTATTCAAGAATATCTCCTCAGATTTGGGGGAATTTCGTCGGTCGACCTCTTTCGAAGGTCGTACAAGCTCGGGGATGGTACCAATCGATCCGCAGGACCCAAATTAGTCCAGATGCAACCACTTTCCAAGTCTCTCCGACCTTCACAAAAAAAGTTATTCAAGAATATCTCTTTCTCCTATGTGCTTTCATCCCTAACCCTAACCCTTCCGAAAGTCGGAGAAGCTCAAGGATGGTACCGATCGATGCGCGCTACCCCATTTAGTGGGGGTAGAGCCTACTTGCAAGTCTCTCCGACCTTCACAAAAAAAGTTATTCAAGAATATCTCCTCAGATTTGTGGGAATTTCGTTGGTCGACCTCTTCCGAAGGTCGTACAAGCTCGGGGATGGTACCAATCGATCCGCAGGACCCAAATTAGTCCAGATGCAACCACTTTCCAAGTCTCTCCGACCTTCACAAAAAAAGTTATTCAAGAATATCTCTTTCTCCTATGTGCTTTCATCCCTAACCCTAACCCTAACCCTTCCGAAAGTCGGAGAAGCTCAAGGATGGTACCGATCGATGCGCGCTACCCCATTTAGTGGGGGTAGAGCCTACTTGCAAGTCTCTCCGACCTTCACAAAAAAAGTTATTCAAGAATATCTCTTTCTCCTATGTGCTTTCATCCCTAACCCTAACCCTAACCCTTCCGAAAGTCGGAGAAGCTCAAGGATGGTACCGATCGATGCGCGCTACCCCATTTAGTGGGGGTAGAGCCTACTTGCAAGTCTCTCCGACCTTCACAAAAAAAGTTATTCAAGAATATCTCCTCAGATTTGGGGGAATTTCGTCGGTCGACCTCTTCCGAAGGTCGTACAAGCTCGGGGATGGTACCAATCGATCTGCAGGACCCAAATTAGTCCAGATGCAACCACTTTCCAAGTCTCTCCGACCTTCACAAAAAAAGTTATTCAAGAATATCTCTTTCTCCTATGTGCTTTCATCCCTAACCCTAACCCTAACCCTTCCGAAAGTCGGAGAAGCTCAAGGATGGTAGCGATCGATGCGCGCTACCCCATTTAGTGGGGGTAGAGCCTACTTGCAAGTCTCTCCGACCTTCACAAAAAAAGTTATTCAAGAATATCTCTTTCTCCTATGTGCTTTCATCCCTAACCCTAACCCTAACCCTTCCGAAAGTCGGAGAAGCTCAAGGATGGTACCGATCGATGCGCGCTACCCCATTTAGTGGGGGTAGAGCCTACTTGCAAGTCTCTCCGACCTTCACAAAAAAAGTTATTCAAGAATATCTCCTCAGATTTGGGGGAATTTCGTCGGTCGACCTCTTCCGAAGGTCGTACAAGCTCGGGGATGGTACCAATCGATCCGCAGGACCCAAATTAGTCCAAATGCAACCTCTTTCCAAGTCTCTCCGACCTTCACAAAAAAAGTTATTCAAGAATATCTCTTTCTCCTATGTGCTTTCATCCCTAACCCTAACCCTAACCCTTCCGAAAGTCGGAGAAGCTCAAGGATGGTACCGATCGATGCGCGCTACCCCATTTAGTGGGGGTAGAGCCTACTTGCAAGTCTCTCCGACCTTCACAAAAAAAGTTATTCAAGAATATCTCTTTCTCCTATGTGCTTTCATCCCTAACCCTAACCCTTCCGAAAGTCGGAGAAGCTCAAGGATGGTACCGATCGATGGGCGCTACCCCATTTAGTGGGGGTAGAGCCTACTTGCAAGTCTCTCCGACCTTCACAAAAAAAGTTATTCAAGAATATCTCCTCAGATTTGGGGGAATTTCGTCGGTCGACCTCTTCCGAAGGTCGTACAAGCTCGGGGATGGTACCAATCGATCCGCAGGACCCAAATTAGTCCAGATGCAACCACTTTCCAAGTCTCTCCGACCTTCACAAAAAAAGTTATTCAAGAATATCTCTTTCTCCTATGTGCTTTCATCCCTAACCCTAACCCTTCCGAAAGTCGGAGAAGCTCAAGGATGGTACCGATCGATGCGTGCTACCCCATTTAGTGGGGGTAGAGCCTACTTGCAAGTCTCTCCGACCTTCACAAAAAAAGTTATTCAAGAATATCTCCTCAGATTTGGGGGAATTTCGTCGGTCGACCTCTTCCGAAGGTCGTACAAGCTCGGGGATGGTACCAATCGATCCGCAGGACCCAAATTAGTCCAGATGCAACCACTTTCCAAGTCTCTCCGACCTTCACAAAAAAAGTTATTCAAGAATATCTCTTTCTCCTATGTGCTTTCATCCCTAACCCTAACCCTTCCGAAAGTCGGAGAAGCTCAAGGATGGTACCGATCGATGCGCGCTACCCCATTTAGTGGGGGTAGAGCCTACTTGCAAGTCTCTCCGACCTTCACAAAAAAAGTTATTGAAGAATATCTCCTCAGATTTGGGGGAATTTCGTCGGTCGACCTCTTCCGAAGGTCGTACAAGCTCGGGGATGGTACCAATCGATCCGCAGGACCCAAATTAGTCCAGATGCAACCACTTTCCAAGTCTCTCCGACCTTCACAAAAAAAGTTATTCAAGAATATCTCTTTCTCCTATGTGCTTTCATCCCTAACCCTAACCCTAACCCTTCCGAAAGTCGGAGAAGCTCAAAGATGGTACCGATCGATGCGCGCTACCCCATTTAGTGGGGGTAGAGCCTACTTGCAAGTCTCTCCGACCTTCACAAAAAAAGTTATTCAAGAATATCTCTTTCTCCTATGTGCTTTCATCCCTAACCCTAACCCTAACCCTTCCGAAAGTCGGAGAAGCTCAAGGATGGTACCGATCGATGCGCGCTACCCCATTTAGTGGGGGTAGAGCCTACTTGCAAGTCTCTCCGACCTTCATAAAAAAGTTATTCAAGAATATCTCCTCAGATTTGGGGGAATTTCGTCGGTCGACCTCTTCCGAAGGTCGTACAAGCTCGGGGATGGTACCAATCGATCCGCAGGACCCAAATTAGTCCAGATGCAACCACTTTCCAAGTCTCTCCGACCTTCACAAAAAAAGTTATTCAAGAATATCTCTTTCTCCTATGTGCTTTCATCCCTAACCCTAACCCTAACCCTTCCGAAAGTCGGAGAAGCTCAAGGATGGTACCGATCGATGCGCGCTACCCCATTTAGTGGGGGTAGAGCCTACTTGCAAGTCTCTCCGACCTTCACAAAAAAAGTTATTCAAGAATATCTCTTTCTCCTATGTGCTTTCATCCCTAACCCTAACCCTAACCCTTCCGAAAGTCGGAGAAGCTCAAGAATGGTACCGATCGATGCGCGCTACCCCATTTAGTGGGGGTAGAGCCTACTTGCAAGTCTCTCCGACCTTCACAAAAAAAGTTATTCAAGAATATCTCCTCAGATTTGGGGGAATTTCGTCGGTCGACCTCTTCCGAAGGTCGTACAAGCTCGGGGATGGTACCAATCGATCCGCAGGACCCAAATTAGTCCAGATGCAACCACTTTCCAAGTCTCTCCGACCTTCACAAAAAAAGTTATTCAAGAATATCTCTTTCTCCTATGTGCTTTCATCCCTAACCCTAACCCTAACCCTTCCGAAAGTCGGAGAAGCTCAAGGATGGTACCAATCGATGCGCGCTACCCCATTTAGTGGGGGTAGAGCCTACTTGCAAGTCTCTCCGACCTTCACAAAAAAAGTTATTCAAGAATATCTCTTTCTCCTATGTGCTTTCATCCCTAACCCTAACCCTAACCCTTCCGAAAGTCGGAGAAGCTCAAGGATGGTACCGATCGATGCGCGCTACCCCATTTAGTGGGGGTAGAGCCTACTTGCAAGTCTCTCCGACCTTCACAAAAAAAGTTATTCAAGAATATCTCTTTCTCCTATGTGCTTTCATCCCTAACCCTAACCCTAACCCTTCCGAAAGTCGGAGAAGCTCAAGGATGGTGCCGATCGATGTGCGCTACCCCATTTAGTGGGGGTAGAGCCTACTTGCAAGTCTCTCCGACCTTCACAAAAAAAGTTATTCAAGAATATCTCCTCAGATTTGGGGGAATTTCGTCGGTCGACCTCTTCCGAAGGTCGTACAAGCTCGGGGATGGTACCAATCGATCCGCAGGACCCAAATTAGTCCAGATGCAACCACTTTCCAAGTCTCTCCGACCTTCACAAAAAAAGTTATTCAAGAATATCTCTTTCTCCTATGTGCTTTCATCCCTAACCCTAACCCTTCCGAAAGTCGGAGAAGCTCAAGGATGGTACCGATCGATGCGCGCTACCCCATTTAGTGGGGGTAGAGCCTACTTGCAAGTCTCTCCGACCTTCACAAAAAAAGTTATTCAAGAATATCTCCTCAGATTTGGGGGAATTTCGTCGGTCGACCTCTTCCGAAGGTCGTACAAGCTCGGGGATGGTACCAATCGATCCGCAGGACCCAAATTAGTCCAGATGCAACCACTTTCCAAGTCTCTCCGACCTTCACAAAAAAAGTTATTCAAGAATATCTCTTTCTCCTATGTGCTTTCATCCCTAACCCTAACCCTAACCCTTCCGAAAGTCGGAGAAGCTCAAGGATGGTACCGATCGATGCGCGCTACCCCATTTAGTGGGGGTAGAGCCTACTTGCAAGTCTCTCCGACCTTCACAAAAAAAGTTATTCAAGAATATCTCTTTCTCCTATGTGCTTTCATCCCTAACCCTAACCCTAACCCTTCCGAAAGTCGGAGAAGCTCAAGGATGGTACCGATCGATGCGCGCTACCCCATTTAGTGGGGGTAGAGCCTACTTGCAAGTCTCTCCGACCTTCACAAAAAAAGTTATTCAAGAATATCTCCTCAGATTTGGGGGAATTTCGTCGGTCGACCTCTTACGAAGGTCTTACAAGCTCGGGGATGGTACCAATCGATCCGCAGGACCCAAATTAGTCCAGATGCAACCACTTTACAAGTCTCTCCGACCTTCACAAAAAAAGTTATTCAAGAATATCTCTTTCTCCTATGTGCTTTCATCCCTAACCCTAACCCTAACCCTTCCGAAAGTCGGAGAAGCTCAAGGATGGTACCGATCGATGCGCGCTACCCCATTTAGTGGGGGTAGAGCCTACTTGCAAGTCTCTCCGACCTTCACAAAAAAAGTTATTCAAGAATATATCTTTCTCCTATGTGCTTTCATCCCTAACCCTAACCCTAACCCTTCCAAAAGTCGGAGAAGCTCAAGGATGGTACCGATCGATGCGCGCTACCCCATTTAGTGGGGGTAGAGCCTACTTGCAAGTCTCTCCGACCTTCACAAAAAAAGTTATTCAAGAATATCTCTTTCTCCTATGTGCTTTCATCCCTAACCCTAACCCTAACCCTTCCGAAAGTCGGAGAAGCTCAAGGATGGTACCGATCGATGCGCGCTACCCCATTTAGTGGGGGTAGAGCCTACTTGCAAGTCTCTCCGACCTTCACAAAAAAAGTTATTCAAGAATATCTCCTCAGATTTGGGGGAATTTCGTCGGTCGACCTCTTCCGAAGGTCGTACAAGCTCGGGGATGGTACCAATCGATCCGCAGGACCCAAATTAGTCCAGATGCAACCATTTACCAAGTCTCTCCGACCTTCACAAAAAAAGTTATTCAAGAATATCTCTTTCTCCTATGTGCTTTCATCCCTAACCCTAACCCTAACCCTTCCGAAAGTCGGAGAAGCTCAAGGATGGTACCGATCGATGCGCGCTACCCCATTTAGTGGGGGTAGAGCCTACTTGCAAGTCTTTCCGACCTTCACAAAAAAAGTTATTCAAGAATATCTCTTTCTCCTATGTGCTTTCATCCCTAACCCTAACCCTTCCGAAAGTCGGAGAAGCTCAAGGATGGTATCGATCGATGCGCGCTACCCCATTTAGTGGGGGTAGAGCCTACTTGCAAGTCTCTCCGACCTTCACAAAAAAAGTTATTCAAGAATATCTCCTCAGATTTGGGGGAATTTCGTCGGTCGACCTCTTCCGAAGGTCGTACAAGCTCGGGGATGGTACCAATCGATCCGCAGGACCCAAATTAGTCCAGATGCAACCACTTTCCAAGTCTCTCCAACCTTCACAAAAAAAGTTATTCAAGAATATCTCTTTCTCCTATGTGCTTTCATCCCTAACCCTAACCCTAACCCTTCCGAAAGTCGGAGAAGCTCAAGGATGGTACCGATCGATGCGCGCTACCCCATTTAGTGGGGGTAGAGCCTACTTGCAAGTCTCTCCGACCTTCACAAAAAAAGTTATTCAAGAATATATCTTTCTCCTATGTGCTTTCATCCCTAACCCTAACCCTTCCAAAAGTCGGAGAAGCTCAAGGATGGTACCGATCGATGCGCGCTACCCCATTTAGTGGGGGTAGAGCCTACTTGCAAGTCTCTCCGACCTTCACAAAAAAAGTTATTCAAGAATATCTCTTTCTCCTATGTGCTTTCATCCCTAACCCTAACCCTAACCCTTCCGAAAGTCGGAGAAGCTCAAGGATGGTACCGATCGATGCGCATTACCCCATTTAGTGGGGGTAGAGCCTACTTGCAAGTCTCTCCGACCTTCACAAAAAAAGTTATTCAAGAATATCTCCTCAGATTTGGGGGAATTTCGTCGGTCGACCTCTTCCGAAGGTTTTACAAGCTCGGGGATGGTACCAATCGATCCGCAGGACCCAAATTAGTCCAGATGCAACCACTTTCCAAGTCTCTCCGACCTTCACAAAAAAAGTTATTCAAGAATATCTCTTTCTCCTATGTGCTTTCATCCCTAACCCTAACCCTAACCCTTCCGAAAGTCGGAGAAGCTCAAGGATAGTACCGATCGATGCGCATTACCCCATTTAGTGGGGGTAGAGCCTACTTGCAAGTCTCTCCGACCTTCAAAAAAAAAGTTATTCAAGAATATCTCCTCAGATTTGGGGGAATTTCGTCGGTCGACCTCTTAGGAAGGTCGTACAAGCTCGGGGATGGTACCAATCGATCCGCAGGACCCAAATTAGTCCAGATGCAACCACTTTCCAAGTCTCTCCGACCTTCACAAAAAAAGTTATTCAAGAATATCTCTTTCTCCTATGTGCTTTCATCCCTAACCCTAACCCTAACCCTTCCGAAAGTCGGAGAAGCTCAAGGATGGTACCGATCGATGCGCGCTACCCCATTTAGTGGGGGTAGAGCCTACTTGCAAGTCTCTCCGACCTTCACAAAAAAAGTTATTCAAGAATATCTCTTTCTCCTATGTGCTTTCATCCCTAACCCTAACCCTAACCCTTCCAAAAGTCGGAGAAGCTCAAGGATGGTACCGATCGATGCGCGCTACCCCATTTAGTGGGGGTAGAGCCTACTTGCAAGTCTCTCCGACCTTCACAAAAAAAGTTATTCAAGAATATCTCTTTCTCCTATGTGCTTTCATCCCTAACCCTAACCCTAACCCTTCCGAAAGTCGGAGAAGCTCAAGGATGGTACCGATCGATGCGCGCTACCCCATTTAGTGGGGGTAGAGCCTACTTGCAAGTCTCTCCGACCTTCACAAAAAAAGTTATTCAAGAATATCTCCTCAGATTTGGGGGAATTTCGTCGGTCGACCTCTTCCGAAGGTCGTACAAGCTCGGGGATGGTACCAATCGATCCGCAGGACCCAAATTAGTCCAGATGCAACCACTTACCAAGTCTCTCCGACCTTCACAAAAAAAGTTATTCAAGAATATCTCTTTCTCCTATGTGCTTTCATCCCTAACCCTAACCCTAACCCTTCCGAAAGTCGGAGAAGCTCAAGGATGGTACCGATCGATGCGCGCTACCCCATTTAGTGGGGGTAGAGCCTACTTGCAAGTCTCTCCGACCTTCACAAAAAAAGTTATTCAAGAATATCTCTTTCTCCTATGTGCTTTCATCCCTAACCCTAACCCTAACCCTTCCGAAAGTCGGAGAAGCTCAAGGATGGTACCGATCGATGCGCGCTACCCCATTTAGTGGGGGTAGAGCCTACTTGCAAGTCTCTCCGACCTTCACAAAAAAAGTTATTCAAGAATATCTCCTCAGATTTGGGGGAATTTCGTCGGTCGACCTCTTCCGAAGGTCTTACAAGCTCGGGGATGGTACCAATCGATCCGCAGGACCCAAATTAGTCCAGATGCAACCACTTTACAAGTCTCTCCGACCTTCACAAAAAAAGTTATTCAAGAATATCTCTTTCTCCTATGTGCTTTCATCCCTAACCCTAACCCTAACCCTTCCGAAAGTCGGAGAAGCTCAAGGATGGTACCGATCGATGCGCGCTACCCCATTTAGTGGGGGTAGAGCCTACTTGCAAGTCTCTCCGACCTTCACAAAAAAAGTTATTCAAGAATATATCTTTCTCCTATGTGCTTTCATCCCTAACCCTAACCCTAACCCTTCCAAAAGTCGGAGAAGCTCAAGGATGGTACCGATCGATGCGCGCTACCCCATTTAGTGGGGGTAGAGCCTACTTGCAAGTCTCTCCGACCTTCACAAAAAAAGTTATTCAAGAATATCTCTTTCTCCTATGTGCTTTCATCCCTAACCCTAACCCTAACCCTTCCGAAAGTCGGAGAAGCTCAAGGATGGTACCGATCGATGCGCGCTACCCCATTTAGTGGGGGTAGAGCCTACTTGCAAGTCTCTCCGACCTTCACAAAAAAAGTTATTCAAGAATATCTCCTCAGATTTGGGGGAATTTCGTCGGTCGACCTCTTCCGAAGGTCGTACAAGCTCGGGGATGGTACCAATCGATCCGCAGGACCCAAATTAGTCCAGATGCAACCATTTACCAAGTCTCTCCGACCTTCACAAAAAAAGTTATTCAAGAATATCTCTTTCTCCTATGTGCTTTCATCCCTAACCCTAACCCTAACCCTTCCGAAAGTCGGAGAAGCTCAAGGATGGTACCGATCGATGCGCGCTACCCCATTTAGTGGGGGTAGAGCCTACTTGCAAGTCTCTCCGACCTTCACAAAAAAAGTTATTCAAGAATATCTCTTTCTCCTATGTGCTTTCATCCCTAACCCTAACCCTAACCCTTCCGAAAGTCGGAGAAGCTCAAGGATGGTACCGATCGATGCGCGCTACCCCATTTAGTGGGGGTAGAGCCTACTTGCAAGTCTCTCCGACCTTCACAAAAAAAGTTATTCAAGAATATCTCCTCAGATTTGGGGGAATTTCGTCGGTCGACCTCTTCCGAAGGTCGTACAAGCTCGGGGATGGTACCAATCGATCCGCAGGACCCAAATTAGTCCAGATGCAACCATTTACCAAGTCTCTCCGACCTTCACAAAAAAAGTTATTCAAGAATATCTCTTTCTCCTATGTGCTTTCATCCCTAACCCTAACCCTAACCCTTCCGAAAGTCGGAGAAGCTCAAGGATGGTACCGATCGATGCGCGCTACCCCATTTAGTGGGGGTAGAGCCTACTTGCAAGTCTTTCCGACCTTCACAAAAAAAGTTATTCAAGAATATCTCTTTCTCCTATGTGCTTTCATCCCTAACCCTAACCCTTCCGAAAGTCGGAGAAGCTCAAGGATGGTATCGATCGATGCGCGCTACCCCATTTAGTGGGGGTAGAGCCTACTTGCAAGTCTCTCCGACCTTCACAAAAAAAGTTATTCAAGAATATCTCCTCAGATTTGGGGGAATTTCGTCGGTCGACCTCTTCCGAAGGTCGTACAAGCTCGGGGATGGTACCAATCGATCCGCAGGACCCAAATTAGTCCAGATGCAACCACTTTCCAAGTCTCTCCAACCTTCACAAAAAAAGTTATTCAAGAATATCTCTTTCTCCTATGTGCTTTCATCCCTAACCCTAACCCTAACCCTTCCGAAAGTCGGAGAAGCTCAAGGATGGTACCGATCGATGCGCGCTACCCCATTTAGTGGGGGTAGAGCCTACTTGCAAGTCTCTCCGACCTTCACAAAAAAAGTTATTCAAGAATATATCTTTCTCCTATGTGCTTTCATCCCTAACCCTAACCCTTCCAAAAGTCGGAGAAGCTCAAGGATGGTACCGATCGATGCGCGCTACCCCATTTAGTGGGGGTAGAGCCTACTTGCAAGTCTCTCCGACCTTCACAAAAAAAGTTATTCAAGAATATCTCTTTCTCCTATGTGCTTTCATCCCTAACCCTAACCCTAACCCTTCCGAAAGTCGGAGAAGCTCAAGGATGGTACCGATCGATGCGCATTACCCCATTTAGTGGGGGTAGAGCCTACTTGCAAGTCTCTCCGACCTTCACAAAAAAAGTTATTCAAGAATATCTCCTCAGATTTGGGGGAATTTCGTCGGTCGACCTCTTCCGAAGGTTTTACAAGCTCGGGGATGGTACCAATCGATCCGCAGGACCCAAATTAGTCCAGATGCAACCACTTTCCAAGTCTCTCCGACCTTCACAAAAAAAGTTATTCAAGAATATCTCTTTCTCCTATGTGCTTTCATCCCTAACCCTAACCCTAACCCTTCCGAAAGTCGGAGAAGCTCAAGGATAGTACCGATCGATGCGCATTACCCCATTTAGTGGGGGTAGAGCCTACTTGCAAGTCTCTCCGACCTTCAAAAAAAAAGTTATTCAAGAATATCTCCTCAGATTTGGGGGAATTTCGTCGGTCGACCTCTTAGGAAGGTCGTACAAGCTCGGGGATGGTACCAATCGATCCGCAGGACCCAAATTAGTCCAGATGCAACCACTTTCCAAGTCTCTCCGACCTTCACAAAAAAAGTTATTCAAGAATATCTCTTTCTCCTATGTGCTTTCATCCCTAACCCTAACCCTAACCCTTCCGAAAGTCGGAGAAGCTCAAGGATGGTACCGATCGATGCGCGCTACCCCATTTAGTGGGGGTAGAGCCTACTTGCAAGTCTCTCCGACCTTCACAAAAAAAGTTATTCAAGAATATCTCTTTCTCCTATGTGCTTTCATCCCTAACCCTAACCCTAACCCTTCCAAAAGTCGGAGAAGCTCAAGGATGGTACCGATCGATGCGCGCTACCCCATTTAGTGGGGGTAGAGCCTACTTGCAAGTCTCTCCGACCTTCACAAAAAAAGTTATTCAAGAATATCTCTTTCTCCTATGTGCTTTCATCCCTAACCCTAACCCTAACCCTTCCGAAAGTCGGAGAAGCTCAAGGATGGTACCGATCGATGCGCGCTACCCCATTTAGTGGGGGTAGAGCCTACTTGCAAGTCTCTCCGACCTTCACAAAAAAAGTTATTCAAGAATATCTCCTCAGATTTGGGGGAATTTCGTCGGTCGACCTCTTCCGAAGGTCGTACAAGCTCGGGGATGGTACCAATCGATCCGCAGGACCCAAATTAGTCCAGATGCAACCACTTACCAAGTCTCTCCGACCTTCACAAAAAAAGTTATTCAAGAATATCTCTTTCTCCTATGTGCTTTCATCCCTAACCCTAACCCTAACCCTTCCGAAAGTCGGAGAAGCTCAAGGATGGTACCGATCGATGCGCGCTACCCCATTTAGTGGGGGTAGAGCCTACTTGCAAGTCTCTCCGACCTTCACAAAAAAAGTTATTCAAGAATATCTCTTTCTCCTATGTGCTTTCATCCCTAACCCTAACCCTAACCCTTCCGAAAGTCGGAGAAGCTCAAGGATGGTACCGATCGATGCGCGCTACCCCATTTAGTGGGGGTAGAGCCTACTTGCAAGTCTCTCCGACCTTCACAAAAAAAGTTATTCAAGAATATCTCCTCAGATTTGGGGGAATTTCGTCGGTCGACCTCTTCCGAAGGTCTTACAAGCTCGGGGATGGTACCAATCGATCCGCAGGACCCAAATTAGTCCAGATGCAACCACTTTACAAGTCTCTCCGACCTTCACAAAAAAAGTTATTCAAGAATATCTCTTTCTCCTATGTGCTTTCATCCCTAACCCTAACCCTAACCCTTCCGAAAGTCGGAGAAGCTCAAGGATGGTACCGATCGATGCGCGCTACCCCATTTAGTGGGGGTAGAGCCTACTTGCAAGTCTCTCCGACCTTCACAAAAAAAGTTATTCAAGAATATATCTTTCTCCTATGTGCTTTCATCCCTAACCCTAACCCTAACCCTTCCAAAAGTCGGAGAAGCTCAAGGATGGTACCGATCGATGCGCGCTACCCCATTTAGTGGGGGTAGAGCCTACTTGCAAGTCTCTCCGACCTTCACAAAAAAAGTTATTCAAGAATATCTCTTTCTCCTATGTGCTTTCATCCCTAACCCTAACCCTAACCCTTCCGAAAGTCGGAGAAGCTCAAGGATGGTACCGATCGATGCGCGCTACCCCATTTAGTGGGGGTAGAGCCTACTTGCAAGTCTCTCCGACCTTCACAAAAAAAGTTATTCAAGAATATCTCCTCAGATTTGGGGGAATTTCGTCGGTCGACCTCTTCCGAAGGTCGTACAAGCTCGGGGATGGTACCAATCGATCCGCAGGACCCAAATTAGTCCAGATGCAACCATTTACCAAGTCTCTCCGACCTTCACAAAAAAAGTTATTCAAGAATATCTCTTTCTCCTATGTGCTTTCATCCCTAACCCTAACCCTAACCCTTCCGAAAGTCGGAGAAGCTCAAGGATGGTACCGATCGATGCGCGCTACCCCATTTAGTGGGGGTAGAGCCTACTTGCAAGTCTTTCCGACCTTCACAAAAAAAGTTATTCAAGAATATCTCTTTCTCCTATGTGCTTTCATCCCTAACCCTAACCCTAACCCTTCCGAAAGTCGGAGAAGCTCAAGGATGGTATCGATCGATGCGCGCTACCCCATTTAGTGGGGGTAGAGCCTACTTGCAAGTCTCTCCGACCTTCACAAAAAAAGTTATTCAAGAATATCTCCTCAGATTTGGGGGAATTTCGTCGGTCGACCTCTTCCGAAGGTCGTACAAGCTCGGGGATGGTACCAATCGATCCGCAGGACCCAAATTAGTCCAGATGCAACCACTTTCCAAGTCTCTCCAACCTTCACAAAAAAAGTTATTCAAGAATATCTCTTTCTCCTATGTGCTTTCATCCCTAACCCTAACCCTAACCCTTCCGAAAGTCGGAGAAGCTCAAGGATGGTACCGATCGATGCGCGCTACCCCATTTAGTGGGGGTAGAGCCTACTTGCAAGTCTCTCCGACCTTCACAAAAAAAGTTATTCAAGAATATATCTTTCTCCTATGTGCTTTCATCCCTAACCCTAACCCTTCCAAAAGTCGGAGAAGCTCAAGGATGGTACCGATCGATGCGCGCTACCCCATTTAGTGGGGGTAGAGCCTACTTGCAAGTCTCTCCGACCTTCACAAAAAAAGTTATTCAAGAATATCTCTTTCTCCTATGTGCTTTCATCCCTAACCCTAACCCTAACCCTTCCGAAAGTCGGAGAAGCTCAAGGATGGTACCGATCGATGCGCATTACCCCATTTAGTGGGGGTAGAGCCTACTTGCAAGTCTCTCCGACCTTCACAAAAAAAGTTATTCAAGAATATCTCCTCAGATTTGGGGGAATTTCGTCGGTCGACCTCTTCCGAAGGTTTTACAAGCTCGGGGATGGTACCAATCGATCCGCAGGACCCAAATTAGTCCAGATGCAACCACTTTCCAAGTCTCTCCGACCTTCACAAAAAAAGTTATTCAAGAATATCTCTTTCTCCTATGTGCTTTCATCCCTAACCCTAACCCTAACCCTTCCGAAAGTCGGAGAAGCTCAAGGATAGTACCGATCGATGCGCATTACCCCATTTAGTGGGGGTAGAGCCTACTTGCAAGTCTCTCCGACCTTCAAAAAAAAAGTTATTCAAGAATATCTCCTCAGATTTGGGGGAATTTCGTCGGTCGACCTCTTAGGAAGGTCGTACAAGCTCGGGGATGGTACCAATCGATCCGCAGGACCCAAATTAGTCCAGATGCAACCACTTTCCAAGTCTCTCCGACCTTCACAAAAAAAGTTATTCAAGAATATCTCTTTCTCCTATGTGCTTTCATCCCTAACCCTAACCCTAACCCTTCCGAAAGTCGGAGAAGCTCAAGGATGGTACCGATCGATGCGCGCTACCCCATTTAGTGGGGGTAGAGCCTACTTGCAAGTCTCTCCGACCTTCACAAAAAAAGTTATTCAAGAATATCTCTTTCTCCTATGTGCTTTCATCCCTAACCCTAACCCTAACCCTTCCAAAAGTCGGAGAAGCTCAAGGATGGTACCGATCGATGCGCGCTACCCCATTTAGTGGGGGTAGAGCCTACTTGCAAGTCTCTCCGACCTTCACAAAAAAAGTTATTCAAGAATATCTCTTTCTCCTATGTGCTTTCATCCCTAACCCTAACCCTAACCCTTCCGAAAGTCGGAGAAGCTCAAGGATGGTACCGATCGATGCGCGCTACCCCATTTAGTGGGGGTAGAGCCTACTTGCAAGTCTCTCCGACCTTCACAAAAAAAGTTATTCAAGAATATCTCCTCAGATTTGGGGGAATTTCGTCGGTCGACCTCTTCCGAAGGTCGTACAAGCTCGGGGATGGTACCAATCGATCCGCAGGACCCAAATTAGTCCAGATGCAACCACTTACCAAGTCTCTCCGACCTTCACAAAAAAAGTTATTCAAGAATATCTCTTTCTCCTATGTGCTTTCATCCCTAACCCTAACCCTAACCCTTCCGAAAGTCGGAGAAGCTCAAGGATGGTACCGATCGATGCGCGCTACCCCATTTAGTGGGGGTAGAGCCTACTTGCAAGTCTTTCCGACCTTCACAAAAAAAGTTATTCAAGAATATCTCTTTCTCCTATGTGCTTTCATCCCTAACCCTAACCCTAACCCTTCCGAAAGTCGGAGAAGCTCAAGGATGGTATCGATCGATGCGCGCTACCCCATTTAGTGGGGGTAGAGCCTACTTGCAAGTCTCTCCGACCTTCACAAAAAAAGTTATTCAAGAATATCTCCTCAGATTTGGGGGAATTTCGTCGGTCGACCTCTTCCGAAGGTCGTACAAGCTCGGGGATGGTACCAATCGATCCGCAGGACCCAAATTAGTCCAGATGCAACCACTTTCCAAGTCTCTCCAACCTTCAAAAAAAAAGTTATTCAAGAATATCTCTTTCTCCTATGTGCTTTCATCCCTAACCCTAACCCTAACCCTTCCGAAAGTCGGAGAAGCTCAAGGATGGTACTGATCGATGCGCGCTACCCCATTTAGTGGGGGTAGAGCCTACTTGCAAGTCTCTCCGACCTTCACAAAAAAAGTTATTCAAGAATATATCTTTCTCCTATGTGCTTTCATCCCTAACCCTAACCCTAACCCTTCCAAAAGTCGGAGAAGCTCAAGGATGGTACCGATCGATGCGCGCTACCCCATTTAGTGGGGGTAGAGCCTACTTGCAAGTCTCTCCGACCTTCACAAAAAAAGTTATTCAAGAATATCTCTTTCTCCTATGTGCTTTCATCCCTAACCCTAACCCTAACCCTTCCGAAAGTCGGAGAAGCTCAAGGATGGTACCGATCGATGCGCATTACCCCATTTAGTGGGGGTAGAGCCTACTTGCAAGTCTCTCCGACCTTCACAAAAAAAGTTATTCAAGAATATCTCCTCAGATTTGGGGGAATTTCGTCGGTCGACCTCTTAGGAAGGTCGTACAAGCTCGGGGATGGTACCAATCGATCCGCAGGACCCAAATTAGTCCAGATGCAACCACTTTCCAAGTCTCTCCGACCTTCACAAAAAAAGTTATTCAAGAATATCTCTTTCTCCTATGTGCTTTCATCCCTAACCCTAACCCTAACCCTTCCGAAAGTCGGAGAAGCTCAAGGATGGTACCGATCGATGCGCATTACCCCATTTAGTGGGGGTAGAGCCTACTTGCAAGTCTCTCCGACCTTCACAAAAAAAGTTATTCAAGAATATCTCCTCAGATTTGGGGGAATTTCGTCGGTCGACCTCTTCCGAAGGTCGTACAAGCTCGGAGATGGTACCAATCGATCTGCAGGACCCAAATTAGTCAAGATGCAACCACTTTCCAAGTCTCTCCGACCTTCACAAAAAAAGTTATTCAAGAATATCTCTTTCTCCTATGTGCTTTCATCCCTAACCCTAACCCTAACCCTTCCGAAAGTCGGAGAAGCTCAAGAATGATACCGATCGATGCGCATTACCCCATTTAGTGGGGGTAGAGCCTACTTGCAAGTCTCTCCGACCTTCACAAAAAAAGTTAGTCAAGAATATCTCCTCAGATTTGGGGGAATTTCGTCGGTCGACCTCTTCCGAAGGTCGTACAAGCTCGGGGATGGTACCAATCGATCTGCAGGACCCAAATTAGTCCAGATGCAACCACTTTCCAAGTCTCTCCGACCTTCACAAAAAAAGTTATTCAAGAATATCTCTTTCTCCTATGTGCTTTCATCCCTAACCCTAACCCTAACCCTTCCGAAAGTCGGAGAAGCTCAAGGATGGTACCGATCGATGCGCATTACCCCATTTAGTGGGGGTAGAGCCTACTTGCAAGAATTTAACCATTTCTTCCAAAAAAGGCTTATCTCCCTGTTTCCAGCGCTTTTCTGACACCTGGACTGACATGTGATGAAAAAGTTATAAATCTTAATCAATGCTTCCAAAAAAGGCTTATCTCCCCGTTTCCAGCTGTTTAGTGACATTTGGGATGATGTGTGATGAAAAATTCAAGAATTTAACCTTTTCTTCCAAAAAAAGGCAGATCTCCCTGTTTCCAGCGCTTTTCTGACACTTGGACTGACATGTGATGAAAAAGTCAGAAATCTTAATCAATGCTTCCAAAAAAGGCTTATCTCCCCGTTTCCAGCTGTTTAGTGACATTTGGGATGATGTGTGATGAAAAATTCGAGAATTTAACCATTTCTTCCAAAAAAGGCTTATCTCCCTGTTTACAGCGCTTTTCTGACACCTGGGCTGACATGTGATGAAAAAGTCAGAAATCTTAATCAATGCTTCCAAAAAAGGCTTATCTCCCCGTTTCCAGCTGTTTAGTGACATTTGGGATGATGTGTGATGAAAAATTCAAGAATTTAACCTTTTCTTCCAAAAAAAGGCAGATCTCCCTGTTTCCAGCGCTTTTCTGACACTGGAGCTGATATGTGATGAAAAAGTCAAAATGTTAACCATTGCTTCCAAAAAAGGCTTATCTCCCCGTTTCCAGCTGTTTAGTGACATTTGGGATGATGTGTGATGAAAAATTCGAGAATTTAACCATTTCTTCCAAAAAAGGCTTATCTCCCTGTTTCCAGCGCTTTTCTGACACCTGGACTGACATGTGATGAAAAAGTTATAAATCTTAATCAATGCTTCCAAAAAAGGCTTATCTCCCCGTTTCCAGCTGTTTAGTGACATTTGGGATGATGTGTGATGAAAAATTCAAGAATTTAACCATTTCTTCCAAAAAAGGCTTATCTCCCTGTTTCCAGCGCTTTTCTGACACTTGGGCTGACATGTGATGAAAAAGTCAGAAATCTTAATCAATGCTTCCAAAAAAGGCTTATCTCCCCGTTTCCAGCTGTTTAGTGACATTTGGGATGATGTGTGATGAAAAATTCAAGAATTTAACCTTTTCTTCCAAAAAAAGGCAGATCTCCCTGTTTCCAGCGCTTTTCTGACACTGGAGCTGATATGTGATGAAAAAGTCAAAATGTTAACCATTGCTTCCAAAAAAGGCTTATCTCCCCGTTTCCAGCTGTTTAGTGACATTTGGGATGATGTGTGATGAAAAATTCGAGAATTTAACCATTTCTTCCAAAAAAGGCTTATCTCCCTGTTTCCAGCGCTTTTCTGACACCTGGGCTGACATGTGATGAAAAAGTCAGAAATCTTAATCAATGCTTCCAAAAAAGGCTTATCTCCCCGTTTCCAGCTGTTTAGTGACATTTGGGATGATGTGTGATGAAAAATTCAAGAATTTAACCTTTTCTTCCAAAAAAAGGCAGATCTCCCTGTTTCCAGCGCTTTTCTGACACTTGGACTGACATGTGATGAAAAAGTCAGAAATCTTAATCAATGCTTCCAAAAAAGGCTTATCTCCCCGTTTCCAGCTGTTTAGTGACATTTGGGATGATGTGTGATGAAAAATTCAAGAATTTAACCTTTTCTTCCAAAAAAAGGCAGATCTCCCTGTTTCCAGCGCTTTTCTGACACTGGAGCTGATATGTGATGAAAAAGTCAAAATGTTAACCATTGCTTCCAAAAAAGGCTTATCTCCCCGTTTCCAGCTGTTTAGTGACATTTGGGATGATGTGTGATGAAAAATTCAAGAATTTAACCTTTTCTTCCAAAAAAAGGCAGATCTCCCTGTTTCCAGCGCTTTTCTGACACCTGGGCTGACATGTGATGAAAAAGTCATAAATCTTAATCAATGCTTCCAAAAAAGGCTTATCTCCCCGTTTCCAGCTGTTTAGTGACATTTGGGATGATGTGTGATGAAAAATTCAAGAATTTAACCTTTTCTTCCAAAAAAAGGCAGATCTCCCTGTTTCCAGCGCTTTTCTGACACTTGGACTGACATGTGATGAAAAAGTCAGAAATCTTAATCAATGCTTCCAAAAAAGGCTTATCTCCCCGTTTCCAGCTGTTTAGTGACATTTGGGATGATGTGTGATGAAAAATTCAAGAATTTAACCATTTCTTCCAAAAAAGGCTTATCTCCCTGTTTCCAGCGCTTTTCTGACACTTGGGCTGACATGTGATGAAAAAGTCAGAAATCTTAATCAATGCTTCCAAAAAAGGCTTATCTCCCCGTTTCCAGCTGTTTAGTGACATTTGGGATGATGTGTGATGAAAAATTCAAGAATTTAACCTTTTCTTCCAAAAAAAGGCAGATCTCCCTGTTTCCAGCGCTTTTCTGACACTTGGGCTGACATGTGATGAAAAAGTCAGAAATCTTAATCAATGCTTCCAAAAAAGGCTTATCTCCCCGTTTCCAGCTGTTTAGTGACATTTGGGGTGATGTGTGATGAAAAATTCAAGAATTTAACCTTTTCTTCCAAAAAAAGGCAGATCTCCCTGTTTCCAGCGCTTTTCTGACACTGGAGCTGATATGTGATGAAAAAGTCAAAATGTTAACCATTGCTTCCAAAAAAGGCTTATCTCCCCGTTTCCAGCTGTTTAGTGACATTTGGGATGATGTGTGATGAAAAATTCGAGAATTTAACCATTTCTTCCAAAAAAGGCTTATCTCCCTGTTTCCAGCGCTTTTCTGACACCTGGGCTGACATGTGATGAAAAAGTCATGAATCTTAATTAATGCTTCCAAAAAAGGCTTATCTCCCCGTTTCCAGCTGTTTAGTGACATTTGGGATGATGTGTGATGAAAAATTCAAGAATTTAACCTTTTCTTCCAAAAAAAGGCAGATCTCCCTGTTTCCAGCGCTTTTCTGACACTTGGACTGACATGTGATGAAAAAGTCAGAAATCTTAATCAATGCTTCCAAAAAAGGCTTATCTCCCCGTTTCCAGCTGTTTAGTGACATTTGGGATGATGTGTGATGAAAAATTCAAGAATTTAAACATTTCTTCCAAAAAAGGCTTATCTCCCTGTTTCCAGCGCTTTTCTGACACTTGGGCTGACATGTGATGAAAAAGTCAGAAATCTTAATCAATGCTTCCAAAAAAGGCTTATCTCCCCGTTTCTAGCTGTTTAGGTACATTTGGGATGATGTGTGATGAAAAATTCAAGAATTTAACCTTTTCTTCCAAAAAAAGGCAGATCTCCCTGTTTCCAGCGCTTTTCTGACACTTGGGCTGACATGTGATGAAAAAGTCAGAAATCTTAATCAATGCTTCCAAAAAAGGCTTATCTCCCCGTTTCCATCTGTTTAGTGACATTTGGGATGATGTGTGATGAAAAATTCAAGAATTTAACCTTTTCTTCCAAAAAAAGGCAGATCTCCCTGTTTCCAGCGCTTTTCTGACACTGGAGCTGATATGTGATGAAAAAGTCAAAATGTTAACCATTGCTTCCAAAAAAGGCTTATCTCCCCGTTTCCAGCTGTTTAGTGACATTTGGGATGATGTGTGATGAAAAATTCGAGAATTTAACCATTTCTTCCAAAAAAGGCTTATCTCCCTGTTTACAGCGCTTTTCTGACACCTGGGCTGACATGTGATGAAAAAGTCAGAAATCTTAATCAATGCTTCCAAAAAAGGCTTATCTCCCCGTTTCCAGCTGTTTAGTGACATTTGGGATGATGTGTGATGAAAAATTCAAGAATTTAACCATTTCTTCCAACAGAGGCTTAACTCCCTGTTTCCAGCGCTTTTCTGACACTTGGGCTGACATGTGATGAAAAAGTCAGAAATCTTAATCAATGCTTCCAAAAAAGGCTTATCTCCCCGTTTCCAGCTGTTTAGTGACATTTGGGATGATGTGTGATGAAAAATTCAAGAATTTAACCTTTTCTTCCAAAAAAAGGCAGATCTCCCTGTTTCCAGCGCTTTTCTGACACTTGGACTGACATGTGATGAAAAAGTCAGAAATCTTAATCAATGCTTCCAAAAAAGGCTTATCTCCCCGTTTCCAGCTGTTTAGTGACATTTGGGATGATGTGTGATGAAAAATTCAAGAATTTAACCATTTCTTCCAAAAAAGGCTTATCTCCCTGTTTCCAGCGCTTTTCTGACACCTGGGCTGACATGTGATGAAAAAGTCAGAAATCTTAATCAATGCTTCCAAAAAAGGCTTAATTCCCCGTTTCCAGCTGTTTAGTGACATTTGGGATGATGTGTGATGAAAAATTCAAGAATTTAACCTTTTCTTCCAAAAAAAGGCAGATCTCCCTGTTTCCAGCGCTTTTCTGACACTTGGACTGACATGTGATGAAAAAGTCAGAAATCTTAATCAATGCTTCCAAAAAAGGCTTATCTCCCCGTTTCCAGCTGTTTAGTGACATTTGGGATGATGTGTGATGAAAAATTCAAGAATTTAACCTTTTCTTCCAAGAAAAGGCAGATCTCCCTGTTTCCAGCGCTTTTCTGACACTGGAGCTGATATGTGATGAAAAAGTCAAAATGTTAACCATTGCTTCCAAAAAAGGCTTATCTCCCCGTTTCCAGCTGTTTAGTGACATTTGGGATGATGTGTGATGAAAAATTCGAGAATTTAACCATTTCTTCCAAAAAAGGCTTATCTCCCTGTTTCCAGCGCTTTTCTGACACCTGGGCTGACATGTGATGAAAAAGTCATAAATCTTAATCAATGCTTCCAAAAAAGGCTTATCTCCCCGTTTCCAGCTGTTTAGTGACATTTGGGATGATGTGTGATGAAAAATTCGAGAATTTAACCATTTCTTCCAAAAAAGGCTTATCTCCCTGTTTCCAGCGCTTTTCTGACACCTGGGCTGACATGTGATGAAAAAGTCATAAATCTTAATCAATGCTTCCAAAAAAGGCTTATCTCCCCGTTTCCAGCTGTTTAGTGACATTTGGGATGATGTGTGATGAAAAATTCAAGAATTTAACCTTTTCTTCCAAAAAAAGGCAGATCTCCCTGTTTCCAGCGCTTTTCTGACACTTGGACTGACATGTGATGAAAAAGTCAGAAATCTTAATCAATGCTTCCAAAAAAGGCTTATCTCCCCGTTTCCAGCTGTTTAGTGACATTTGGGATGATGTGTGATGAAAAATTCAAGAATTTAAACATTTCTTCCAAAAAAGGCTTATCTCCCTGTTTCCAGCGCTTTTCTGACACCTGGGCTGACATGTGATGAAAAAGTCATAAATCTTAATCAATGCTTCCAAAAAAGGCTTATCTCCCCGTTTCCAGCTGTTTAGTGACATTTGGGATGATGTGTGATGAAAAATTCAAGAATTTAACCTTTTCTTCCAAAAAAAGGCAGATCTCCCTGTTTCCAGCGCTTTTCTGACACTTGGACTGACATGTGATGAAAAAGTCAGAAATCTTAATCAATGCTTCCAAAAAAGGCTTATCTCCCCGTTTCCAGCTGTTTAGTGACATTTGGGATGATGTGTGATGAAAAATTCAAGAATTTAAACATTTCTTCCAAAAAAGGCTTATCTCCCTGTTTCCAGCGCTTTTCTGACACTTGGGCTGACATGTGATGAAAAAGTCAGAAATCTTAATCAATGCTTCCAAAAAAGGCTTATCTCCCCGTTTCTAGCTGTTTAGTGACATTTGGGATGATGTGTGATGAAAAATTCAAGAATTTAACCTTTTCTTCCAAAAAAAGGCAGATCTCCCTGTTTCCAGCGCTTTTCTGACACTTGGGCTGACATGTGATGAAAAAGTCAGAAATCTTAATCAATGCTTCCAAAAAAGGCTTATCTCCCCGTTTCTAGCTGTTTAGTGACATTTGGGATGATGTGTGATGAAAAATTCAAGAATTTAACCTTTTCTTCCAAAAAAAGGCAGATCTCCCTGTTTCCAGCGCTTTTCTGACACTTGGGCTGACATGTGATGAAAAAGTCAGAAATCTTAATCAATGCTTCCAAAAAAGGCTTATCTCCCCGTTTCCAGCTGTTTAGTGACATTTGGGATGATGTGTGATGAAAAATTCAAGAATTTAAACATTTCTTCCAAAAAAGGCTTATCTCCCTGTTTCCAGCGCTTTTCTGACACTTGGGCTGACATGTGATGAAAAAGTCAGAAATCTTAATCAATGCTTCCAAAAAAGGCTTATCTCCCCGTTTCTAGCTGTTTAGTGACATTTGGGATGATGTGTGATGAAAAATTCAAGAATTTAACCTTTTCTTCCAAAAAAAGGCAGATCTCCCTGTTTCCAGCGCTTTTCTGACACTTGGACTGACATGTGATGAAAAAGTCAGAAATCTTAATCAATGCTTCCAAAAAAGGCTTATCTCCCCGTTTCCAGCTGTTTAGTGACATTTGGGATGATGTGTGATGAAAAATTCAAGAATTTAACCTTTTCTTCCAAGAAAAGGCAGATCTCCCTGTTTCCAGCGCTTTTCTGACACTGGAGCTGATATGTGATGAAAAAGTCAAAATGTTAACCATTGCTTCCAAAAAAGGCTTATCTCCCCGTTTCCAGCTGTTTAGTGACATTTGGGATGATGTGTGATGAAAAATTCGAGAATTTAACCATTTCTTCCAAAAAAGGCTTATCTCCCTGTTTCCAGCGCTTTTCTGACACCTGGGCTGACATGTGATGAAAAAGTCATAAATCTTAATCAATGCTTCCAAAAAAGGCTTATCTCCCCGTTTCCAGCTGTTTAGTGACATTTGGGATGATGTGTGATGAAAAATTCGAGAATTTAACCATTTCTTCCAAAAAAGGCTTATCTCCCTGTTTCCAGCGCTTTTCTGACACCTGGGCTGACATGTGATGAAAAAGTCATAAATCTTAATCAATGCTTCCAAAAAAGGCTTATCTCCCCGTTTCCAGCTGTTTAGTGACATTTGGGATGATGTGTGATGAAAAATTCAAGAATTTAACCTTTTCTTCCAAAAAAAGGCAGATCTCCCTGTTTCCAGCGCTTTTCTGACACTTGGACTGACATGTGATGAAAAAGTCAGAAATCTTAATCAATGCTTCCAAAAAAGGCTTATCTCCCCGTTTCCAGCTGTTTAGTGACATTTGGGATGATGTGTGATGAAAAATTCAAGAATTTAAACATTTCTTCCAAAAAAGGCTTATCTCCCTGTTTCCAGCGCTTTTCTGACACCTGGGCTGACATGTGATGAAAAAGTCATAAATCTTAATCAATGCTTCCAAAAAAGGCTTATCTCCCCGTTTCCAGCTGTTTAGTGACATTTGGGATGATGTGTGATGAAAAATTCAAGAATTTAACCTTTTCTTCCAAAAAAAGGCAGATCTCCCTGTTTCCAGCGCTTTTCTGACACTTGGACTGACATGTGATGAAAAAGTCAGAAATCTTAATCAATGCTTCCAAAAAAGGCTTATCTCCCCGTTTCCAGCTGTTTAGTGACATTTGGGATGATGTGTGATGAAAAATTCAAGAATTTAAACATTTCTTCCAAAAAAGGCTTATCTCCCTGTTTCCAGCGCTTTTCTGACACTTGGGCTGACATGTGATGAAAAAGTCAGAAATCTTAATCAATGCTTCCAAAAAAGGCTTATCTCCCCGTTTCTAGCTGTTTAGTGACATTTGGGATGATGTGTGATGAAAAATTCAAGAATTTAACCTTTTCTTCCAAAAAAAGGCAGATCTCCCTGTTTCCAGCGCTTTTCTGACACTTGGGCTGACATGTGATGAAAAAGTCAGAAATCTTAATCAATGCTTCCAAAAAAGGCTTATCTCCCCGTTTCTAGCTGTTTAGTGACATTTGGGATGATGTGTGATGAAAAATTCAAGAATTTAACCTTTTCTTCCAAAAAAAGGCAGATCTCCCTGTTTCCAGCGCTTTTCTGACACTTGGGCTGACATGTGATGAAAAAGTCAGAAATCTTAATCAATGCTTCCAAAAAAGGCTTATCTCCCCGTTTCCAGCTGTTTAGTGACATTTGGGATGATGTGTGATGAAAAATTCAAGAATTTAAACATTTCTTCCAAAAAAGGCTTATCTCCCTGTTTCCAGCGCTTTTCTGACACTTGGGCTGACATGTGATGAAAAAGTCAGAAATCTTAATCAATGCTTCCAAAAAAGGCTTATCTCCCCGTTTCTAGCTGTTTAGTGACATTTGGGATGATGTGTGATGAAAAATTCAAGAATTTAACCTTTTCTTCCAAAAAAAGGCAGATCTCCCTGTTTCCAGCGCTTTTCTGACACTTGGGCTGACATGTGATGAAAAAGTCAGAAATCTTAATCAATGCTTCCAAAAAAGGCTTATCTCCCCGTTTCCATCTGTTTAGTGACATTTGGGATGATGTGTGATGAAAAATTCAAGAATTTAACCTTTTCTTCCAAAAAAAGGCAGATCTCCCTGTTTCCAGCGCTTTTCTGACACTGGAGCTGATATGTGATGAAAAAGTCAAAATGTTAACCATTGCTTCCAAAAAAGGCTTATCTCCCCGTTTCCAGCTGTTTAGTGACATTTGGGATGATGTGTGATGAAAAATTCGAGAATTTAACCATTTCTTCCAAAAAAGGCTTATCTCCCTGTTTCCAGCGCTTTTCTGACACCTGGGCTGACATGTGATGAAAAAGTCATAAATCTTAATCAATGCTTCCAAAAAAGGCTTATCTCCCCGTTTCCAGCTGTTTAGTGACATTTGGGATGATGTGTGATGAAAAATTCAAGAATTTAACCTTTTCTTCCAAAAAAAGGCAGATCTCCCTGTTTCCAGCGCTTTTCTGACACTTGGACTGACATGTGATGAAAAAGTCAGAAATCTTAATCAATGCTTCCAAAAAAGGCTTATCTCCCCGTTTCCAGCTGTTTAGTGACATTTGGGATGATGTGTGATGAAAAATTCAAGAATTTAAACATTTCTTCCAAAAAAGGCTTATCTCCCTGTTTCCAGCGCTTTTCTGACACCTGGGCTTACATGTGATGAAAAAGTCATAAATCTTAATCAATGCTTCCAAAAAAGGCTTATCTCCCCGTTTCCAGCTGTTTAGTGACATTTGGGATGATGTGTGATGAAAAATTCAAGAATTTAAACATTTCTTCCAAAAAAGGCTTATCTCCCTGTTTCCAGCGCTTTTCTGACACTTGGGCTGACATGTGATGAAAAAGTCAGAAATCTTAATCAATGCTTCCAAAAAAGGCTTATCTCCCCGTTTCTAGCTGTTTAGTGACATTTGGGATGATGTGTGATGAAAAATTCAAGAATTTAACCTTTTCTTCCAAAAAAAGGCAGATCTCCCTGTTTCCAGCGCTTTTCTGACACTTGGGCTGACATGTGATGAAAAAGTCAGAAATCTTAATCAATGCTTCCAAAAAAGGCTTATCTCCCCGTTTCCAGCTGTTTAGTGACATTTGGGATGATGTGTGATGAAAAATTCAAGAATTTAACCTTTTCTTCCAAAAAAAGGCAGATCTCCCTGTTTCCAGCGCTTTTCTGACACTGGAGCTGATATGTGATGAAAAAGTCAAAATGTTAACCATTGCTTCCAAAAAAGGCTTATCTCCCCGTTTCCAGCTGTTTAGTGACATTTGGGATGATGTGTGATGAAAAATTCAAGAATTTAAACATTTCTTCCAAAAAAGGCTTATCTCCCTGTTTCCAGCGCTTTTCTGACACCTGGGCTGACATGTGATGAAAAAGTCATAAATCTTAATCAATGCTTCCAAAAAAGGCTTATCTCCCCGTTTCCAGCTGTTTAGTGACATTTGGGATGATGTGTGATGAAAAATTCAAGAATTTAACCTTTTCTTCCAAAAAAAGGCAGATCTCCCTGTTTCCAGCGCTTTTCTGACACTTGGACTGACATGTGATGAAAAAGTCAGAAATCTTAATCAATGCTTCCAAAAAAGGCTTATCTCCCCGTTTCCAGCTGTTTAGTGACATTTGGGATGATGTGTGATGAAAAATTCAAGAATTTAAACATTTCTTCCAAAAAAGGCTTATCTCCCTGTTTCCAGCGCTTTTCTGACACTTGGGCTGACATGTGATGAAAAAGTCAGAAATCTTAATCAATGCTTCCAAAAAAGGCTTATCTCCCCGTTTCTAGCTGTTTAGTGACATTTGGGATGATGTGTGATGAAAAATTCAAGAATTTAACCTTTTCTTCCAAAAAAAGGCAGATCTCCCTGTTTCCAGCGCTTTTCTGACACTTGGGCTGACATGTGATGAAAAAGTCAGAAATCTTAATCAATGCTTCCAAAAAAGGCTTATCTCCCCGTTTCCAGCTGTTTAGTGACATTTGGGATGATGTGTGATGAAAAATTCAAGAATTTAACCTTTTCTTCCAAAAAAAGGCAGATCTCCCTGTTTCCAGCGCTTTTCTGACACTGGAGCTGATATGTGATGAAAAAGTCAAAATGTTAACCATTGCTTCCAAAAAAGGCTTATCTCCCCGTTTCCAGCTGTTTAGTGACATTTGGGATGATATGTGATGAAAAATTCGAGAATTTAACCATTTCTTCCAAAAAAGGCTTATCTCCCTGTTTACAGCGCTTTTCTGACACCTGGGCTGACATGTGATGAAAAAGTCAGAAATCTTAATCAATGCTTCCAAAAAAGGCTTATCTCCCCGTTTCCAGCTGTTTAGTGACATTTGGGATGATGTGTGATGAAAAATTCAAGAATTTAACCTTTTCTTCCAAAAAAAGGCAGATCTCCCTGTTTCCAGCGCTTTTCTGACACCTGGACTGACATGTGATGAAAAAGTCATAAATCTTAATCAATGCTTCCAAAAAAGGCTTATCTCCCCGTTTCCAGCTGTTTAGTGACATTTGGGATGATGTGTGATGAAAAATTCAAGAATTTAACCATTTCTTCCAACAGAGGCTTAACTCCCTGTTTCCAGCGCTTTTCTGACACTTGGGCTGACATGTGATGAAAAAGTCAGAAATCTTAATCAATGCTTCCAAAAAAGGCTTATCTCCCCGTTTCCAGCTGTTTAGTGACATTTGGGATGATGTGTGATGAAAAATTCAAGAATTTAACCTTTTCTTCCAAAAAAAGGCAGATCTCCCTGTTTCCAGCGCTTTTCTGACACTTGGGCTGACATGTGATGAAAAAGTCAGAAATCTTAATCAATGCTTCCAAAAAAGGCTTATCTCCCCGTTTCTAGCTGTTTAGTGACATTTGGGATGATGTGTGATGAAAAATTCAAGAATTTAACCTTTTCTTCCAAAAAAAGGCAGATCTCCCTGTTTCCAGCGCTTTTCTGACACTTGGGCTGACATGTGATGAAAAAGTCAGAAATCTTAATCAATGCTTCCAAAAAAGGCTTATCTCCCCGTTTCCAGCTGTTTAGTGACATTTGGGATGATGTGTGATGAAAAATTCAAGAATTTAAACATTTCTTCCAAAAAAGGCTTATCTCCCTGTTTCCAGCGCTTTTCTGACACTTGGGCTGACATGTGATGAAAAAGTCAGAAATCTTAATCAATGCTTCCAAAAAAGGCTTATCTCCCCGTTTCTAGCTGTTTAGTGACATTTGGGATGATGTGTGATGAAAAATTCAAGAATTTAACCTTTTCTTCCAAAAAAAGGCAGATCTCCCTGTTTCCAGCGCTTTTCTGACACTTGGGCTGACATGTGATGAAAAAGTCAGAAATCTTAATCAATGCTTCCAAAAAAGGCTTATCTCCCCGTTTCCATCTGTTTAGTGACATTTGGGATGATGTGTGATGAAAAATTCAAGAATTTAACCTTTTCTTCCAAAAAAAGGCAGATCTCCCTGTTTCCAGCGCTTTTCTGACACTGGAGCTGATATGTGATGAAAAAGTCAAAATGTTAACCATTGCTTCCAAAAAAGGCTTATCTCCCCGTTTCCAGCTGTTTAGTGACATTTGGGATGATGTGTGATGAAAAATTCGAGAATTTAACCATTTCTTCCAAAAAAGGCTTATCTCCCTGTTTCCAGCGCTTTTCTGACACCTGGGCTGACATGTGATGAAAAAGTCATAAATCTTAATCAATGCTTCCAAAAAAGGCTTATCTCCCCGTTTCCAGCTGTTTAGTGACATTTGGGATGATGTGTGATGAAAAATTCAAGAATTTAACCTTTTCTTCCAAAAAAAGGCAGATCTCCCTGTTTCCAGCGCTTTTCTGACACTTGGACTGACATGTGATGAAAAAGTCAGAAATCTTAATCAATGCTTCCAAAAAAGGCTTATCTCCCCGTTTCCAGCTGTTTAGTGACATTTGGGATGATGTGTGATGAAAAATTCAAGAATTTAAACATTTCTTCCAAAAAAGGCTTATCTCCCTGTTTCCAGCGCTTTTCTGACACCTGGGCTTACATGTGATGAAAAAGTCATAAATCTTAATCAATGCTTCCAAAAAAGGCTTATCTCCCCGTTTCCAGCTGTTTAGTGACATTTGGGATGATGTGTGATGAAAAATTCAAGAATTTAAACATTTCTTCCAAAAAAGGCTTATCTCCCTGTTTCCAGCGCTTTTCTGACACTTGGGCTGACATGTGATGAAAAAGTCAGAAATCTTAATCAATGCTTCCAAAAAAGGCTTATCTCCCCGTTTCTAGCTGTTTAGTGACATTTGGGATGATGTGTGATGAAAAATTCAAGAATTTAACCTTTTCTTCCAAAAAAAGGCAGATCTCCCTGTTTCCAGCGCTTTTCTGACACTTGGGCTGACATGTGATGAAAAAGTCAGAAATCTTAATCAATGCTTCCAAAAAAGGCTTATCTCCCCGTTTCCAGCTGTTTAGTGACATTTGGGATGATGTGTGATGAAAAATTCAAGAATTTAACCTTTTCTTCCAAAAAAAGGCAGATCTCCCTGTTTCCAGCGCTTTTCTGACACTGGAGCTGATATGTGATGAAAAAGTCAAAATGTTAACCATTGCTTCCAAAAAAGGCTTATCTCCCCGTTTCCAGCTGTTTAGTGACATTTGGGATGATGTGTGATGAAAAATTCAAGAATTTAAACATTTCTTCCAAAAAAGGCTTATCTCCCTGTTTCCAGCGCTTTTCTGACACCTGGGCTGACATGTGATGAAAAAGTCATAAATCTTAATCAATGCTTCCAAAAAAGGCTTATCTCCCCGTTTCCAGCTGTTTAGTGACATTTGGGATGATGTGTGATGAAAAATTCAAGAATTTAACCTTTTCTTCCAAAAAAAGGCAGATCTCCCTGTTTCCAGCGCTTTTCTGACACTTGGACTGACATGTGATGAAAAAGTCAGAAATCTTAATCAATGCTTCCAAAAAAGGCTTATCTACCCGTTTCCAGCTGTTTAGTGACATTTGGGATGATGTGTGATGAAAAATTCAAGAATTTAAACATTTCTTCCAAAAAAGGCTTATCTCCCTGTTTCCAGCGCTTTTCTGACACTTGGGCTGACATGTGATGAAAAAGTCAGAAATCTTAATCAATGCTTCCAAAAAAGGCTTATCTCCCCGTTTCCAGCTGTTTAGTGACATTTGGGATGATGTGTGATGAAAAATTCAAGAATTTAACCATTTCTTCCAACAGAGGCTTAACTCCCTGTTTCCAGCGCTTTTCTGACACTTGGGCTGACATGTGATGAAAAAGTCAGAAATCTTAATCAATGCTTCCAAAAAAGGCTTATCTCCCCGTTTCCAGCTGTTTAGTGACATTTGGGATGATGTGTGATGAAAAATTCAAGAATTTAACCTTTTCTTCCAAAAAAAGGCAGATCTCCCTGTTTCCAGCGCTTTTCTGACACTTGGACTGACATGTGATGAAAAAGTCAGAAATCTTAATCAATGCTTCCAAAAAAGGCTTATCTCCCCGTTTCCAGCTGTTTAGTGACATTTGGGATGATGTGTGATGAAAAATTCAAGAATTTAACCATTTCTTCCAAAAAAGGCTTATCTCCCTGTTTCCAGCGCTTTTCTGACACTTGGGCTGACATGTGATGAAAAAGTCAGAAATCTTAATCAATGCTTCCAAAAAAGGCTTATCTCCCCGTTTCCAGCTGTTTAGTGACATTTGGGATGATGTGTGATGAAAAATTCAAGAATTTAACCTTTTCTTCCAAAAAAAGGCAGATCTCCCTGTTTCCAGCGCTTTTCTGACACTGGAGCTGATATGTGATGAAAAAGTCAAAATGTTAACCATTGCTTCCAAAAAAGGCTTATCTCCCCGTTTCCAGCTGTTTAGTGACATTTGGGATGATGTGTGATGAAAAATTCGAGAATTTAACCATTTCTTCCAAAAAAGGCTTATCTCCCTGTTTCCAGCGCTTTTCTGACACCTGGGCTGACATGTGATGAAAAAGTCAGAAATCTTAATCAATGCTTCCAAAAAAGGCTTATCTCCCCGTTTCCAGCTGTTTAGTGACATTTGGGATGATGTGTGATGAAAAATTCAAGAATTTAACCTTTTCTTCCAAAAAAAGGCAGATCTCCCTGTTTCCAGCGCTTTTCTGACACTTGGACTGACATGTGATGAAAAAGTCAGAAATCTTAATCAATGCTTTCAAAAAAGGCTTATCTCCCCGTTTCCAGCTGTTTAGTGACATTTGGGATGATGTGTGATGAAAAATTCAAGAATTTAACCATTTCTTCCAAAAAAGGCTTATCTCCCTGTTTCCAGCGCTTTTCTGACTCTTGGGCTGACATGTGATGAAAAAGTCAGAAATCTTAATCAATGCTTCCAAAAAAGGCTTATCTCCCCGTTTCCAGCTGTTTAGTGACATTTGGGATGATGTGTGATGAAAAATTCAAGAATTTAACCTTTTCTTCCAAAAAAAGGCAGATCTCCCTGTTTCCAGCGCTTTTCTGACACTGGAGCTGATATGTGATGAAAAAGTCAAAATGTTAACCATTGCTTCCAAAAAAGGCTTATCTCCCCGTTTCCAGCTGTTTAGTGACATTTGGGATGATGTGTGATGAAAAATTCAAGAATTTAAACATTTCTTCCAAAAAAGGCTTATCTCCCTGTTTCCAGCGCTTTTCTGACACTTGGGCTGACATGTGATGAAAAAGTCAGAAATCTTAATCAATGCTTCCAAAAAAGGCTTATCTCCCCGTTTCTAGCTGTTTAGTGACATTTGGGATGATGTGTGATGAAAAATTCAAGAATTTAACCTTTTCTTCCAAAAAAAGGCAGATCTCCCTGTTTCCAGCGCTTTTCTGACACTTGGGCTGACATGTGATGAAAAAGTCAGAAATCTTAATCAATGCTTCCAAAAAAGGCTTATCTCCCCGTTTCCAGCTGTTTAGTGACATTTGGGATGATGTGTGATGAAAAATTCAAGAATTTAACCTTTTCTTCCAAAAAAAGGCAGATCTCCCTGTTTCCAGCGCTTTTCTGACACTGGAGCTGATATGTGATGAAAAAGTCAAAATGTTAACCATTGCTTCCAAAAAAGGCTTATCTCCCCGTTTCCAGCTGTTTAGTGACATTTGGGATGATGTGTGATGAAAAATTCGAGAATTTAACCATTTCTTCCAAAAAAGGCTTATCTCCCTGTTTACAGCGCTTTTCTGACACCTGGGCTGACATGTGATGAAAAAGTCAGAAATCTTAATCAATGCTTCCAAAAAAGGCTTATCTCCCCGTTTCCAGCTGTTTAGTGACATTTGGGATGATGTGTGATGAAAAATTCAAGAATTTAACCTTTTCTTCCAAAAAAAGGCAGATCTCCCTGTTTCCAGCGCTTTTCTGACACTGGAGCTGATATGTGATGAAAAAGTCAAAATGTTAACCATTGCTTCCAAAAAAGGCTTATCTCCCCGTTTCCAGCTGTTTAGTGACATTTGGGATGATGTGTGATGAAAAATTCGAGAATTTAACCATTTCTTCCAAAAAAGGCTTATCTCCCTGTTTCCAGCGCTTTTCTGACACCTGGACTGACATGTGATGAAAAAGTTATAAATCTTAATCAATGCTTCCAAAAAAGGCTTATCTCCCCGTTTCCAGCTGTTTAGTGACATTTGGGATGATGTGTGATGAAAAATTCAAGAATTTAACCATTTCTTCCAACAGAGGCTTAACTCCCTGTTTCCAGCGCTTTTCTGACACTTGGGCTGACATGTGATGAAAAAGTCAGAAATCTTAATCAATGCTTCCAAAAAAGGCTTATCTCCCCGTTTCCAGCTGTTTAGTGACATTTGGGATGATGTGTGATGAAAAATTCAAGAATTTAACCTTTTCTTCCAAAAAAAGGCAGATCTCCCTGTTTCCAGCGCTTTTCTGACACTTGGACTGACATGTGATGAAAAAGTCAGAAATCTTAATCAATGCTTCCAAAAAAGGCTTATCTCCCCGTTTCCAGCTGTTTAGTGACATTTGGGATGATGTGTGATGAAAAATTCAAGAATTTAACCATTTCTTCCAAAAAAGGCTTATCTCCCTGTTTCCAGCGCTTTTCTGACACCTGGGCTGACATGTGATGAAAAAGTCAGAAATCTTAATCAATGCTTCCAAAAAAGGCTTATCTCCCCGTTTCCAGCTGTTTAGTGACATTTGGGATGATGTGTGATGAAAAATTCAAGAATTTAACCTTTTCTTCCAAAAAAAGGCAGATCTCCCTGTTTCCAGCGCTTTTCTGACACTTGGACTGACATGTGATGAAAAAGTCAGAAATCTTAATCAATGCTTCCAAAAAAGGCTTATCTCCCCGTTTCCAGCTGTTTAGTGACATTTGGGATGATGTGTGATGAAAAATTCAAGAATTTAACCTTTTCTTCCAAGAAAAGGCAGATCTCCCTGTTTCCAGCGCTTTTCTGACACTGGAGCTGATATGTGATGAAAAAGTCAAAATGTTAACCATTGCTTCCAAAAAAGGCTTATCTCCCCGTTTCCAGCTGTTTAGTGACATTTGGGATGATGTGTGATGAAAAATTCGAGAATTTAACCATTTCTTCCAAAAAAGGCTTATCTCCCTGTTTCCAGCGCTTTTCTGACACCTGGGCTGACATGTGATGAAAAAGTCATAAATCTTAATCAATGCTTCCAAAAAAGGCTTATCTCCCCGTTTCCAGCTGTTTAGTGACATTTGGGATGATGTGTGATGAAAAATTCAAGAATTTAACCTTTTCTTCCAAAAAAAGGCAGATCTCCCTGTTTCCAGCGCTTTTCTGACACTTGGACTGACATGTGATGAAAAAGTCAGAAATCTTAATCAATGCTTCCAAAAAAGGCTTATCTCCCCGTTTCCAGCTGTTTAGTGACATTTGGGATGATGTGTGATGAAAAATTCAAGAATTTAAACATTTCTTCCAAAAAAGGCTTATCTCCCTGTTTCCAGCGCTTTTCTGACACTTGGGCTGACATGTGATGAAAAAGTAGGAAATCTTAATCAATGCTTCAAAAAAAGGCTTATCTCCCCGTTTCTAGCTGTTTAGTGACATTTGGGATGATGTGTGATGAAAAATTCAAGAATTTAACCTTTTCTTCCAAAAAAAGGCAGATCTCCCTGTTTCCAGCGCTTTTCTGACACTTGGGCTGACATGTGATGAAAAAGTCAGAAATCTTAATCAATGCTTCCAAAAAAGGCTTATCTCCCCGTTTCCAGCTGTTTAGTGACATTTGGGATGATGTGTGATGAAAAATTCAAGAATTTAACCTTTTCTTCCAAAAAAAGGCAGATCTCCCTGTTTCCAGCGCTTTTCTGACACTGGAGCTGATATGTGATGAAAAAGTCAAAATGTTAACCATTGCTTCCAAAAAAGGCTTATCTCCCCGTTTCCAGCTGTTTAGTGACATTTGGGATGATGTGTGATGAAAAATTCGAGAATTTAACCATTTCTTCCAAAAAAGGCTTATCTCCCTGTTTACAGCGCTTTTCTGACACCTGGGCTGACATGTGATGAAAAAGTCAGAAATCTTAATCAATGCTTCCAAAAAAGGCTTATCTCCCCGTTTCCAGCTGTTTAGTGACATTTGGGATGATGTGTGATGAAAAATTCAAGAATTTAACCTTTTCTTCCAAAAAAAGGCAGATCTCCCTGTTTCCAGCGCTTTTCTGACACTGGAGCTGATATGTGATGAAAAAGTCAAAATGTTAACCATTGCTTCCAAAAAAGGCTTATCTCCCCGTTTCCAGCTGTTTAGTGACATTTGGGATGATGTGTGATGAAAAATTCGAGAATTTAACCATTTCTTCCAAAAAAGGCTTATCTCCCTGTTTCCAGCGCTTTTCTGACACCTGGACTGACATGTGATGAAAAAGTTATAAATCTTAATCAATGCTTCCAAAAAAGGCTTATCTCCCCGTTTCCAGCTGTTTAGTGACATTTGGGATGATGTGTGATGAAAAATTCAAGAATTTAACCATTTCTTCCAACAGAGGCTTAACTCCCTGTTTCCAGCGCTTTTCTGACACTTGGGCTGACATGTGATGAAAAAGTCAGAAATCTTAATCAATGCTTCCAAAAAAGGCTTATCTCCCCGTTTCCAGCTGTTTAGTGACATTTGGGATGATGTGTGATGAAAAATTCAAGAATTTAACCTTTTCTTCCAAAAAAAGGCAGATCTCCCTGTTTCCAGCGCTTTTCTGACACTTGGACTGACATGTGATGAAAAAGTCAGAAATCTTAATCAATGCTTCCAAAAAAGGCTTATCTCCCCGTTTCCAGCTGTTTAGTGACATTTGGGATGATGTGTGATGAAAAATTCAAGAATTTAACCATTTCTTCCAAAAAAGGCTTATCTCCCTGTTTCCAGCGCTTTTCTGACACCTGGGCTGACATGTGATGAAAAAGTCAGAAATCTTAATCAATGCTTCCAAAAAAGGCTTATCTCCCCGTTTCCAGCTGTTTAGTGACATTTGGGATGATGTGTGATGAAAAATTCAAGAATTTAACCTTTTCTTCCAAAAAAAGGCAGATCTCCCTGTTTCCAGCGCTTTTCTGACACTTGGACTGACATGTGATGAAAAAGTCAGAAATCTTAATCAATGCTTCCAAAAAAGGCTTATCTCCCCGTTTCCAGCTGTTTAGTGACATTTGGGATGATGTGTGATGAAAAATTCAAGAATTTAACCTTTTCTTCCAAGAAAAGGCAGATCTCCCTGTTTCCAGCGCTTTTCTGACACTGGAGCTGATATGTGATGAAAAAGTCAAAATGTTAACCATTGCTTCCAAAAAAGGCTTATCTCCCCGTTTCCAGCTGTTTAGTGACATTTGGGATGATGTGTGATGAAAAATTCGAGAATTTAACCATTTCTTCCAAAAAAGGCTTATCTCCCTGTTTCCAGCGCTTTTCTGACACCTGGGCTGACATGTGATGAAAAAGTCAGAAATCTTAATCAATGCTTCCAAAAAAGGCTTATCTCCCCGTTTCCAGCTGTTTAGTGACATTTGGGATGATGTGTGATGAAAAATTCAAGAATTTTAACCTTTTCTTCCAAAAAAAGGCAGATCTCCCTGTTTCCAGCGCTTTTCTGACACTGGAGCTGATATGTGATGAAAAAGTCAAAATGTTAACCATTGCTTCCAAAAAAGGCTTATCTCCCCGTTTCCAGCTGTTTAGTGACATTTGGGATGATGTGTGATGAAAAATTCGAGAAATTTAACCATTTCTTCCAAAAAAGGCTTATCTCCCTGTTTACAGCGCTTTTCTGACACCTGGGCTGAATGTGATGAAAAAGTCAGAAATCTTAATCAATGCTTCAAAAAAGGCTTATCTCCCCGTTTCCAGCTGTTTAGTGACATTTGGGATGATGTGTGATGAAAAATTCAAGAATTTAACCATTTCTTCCAAAAAAAGGCAGATCTCCCTGTTTCCAGCGCTTTTCTGACACCTGGACTGACATGTGATGAAAAAGTTCATAAATCTTAATCAAATGCTTCCAAAAAAGGCTTATCTCCCCGTTTCCAGCTGTTTAGTGACATTTGGGATGATGTGTGATGAAAAATTCAAGAATTTAACCATTTCTTCCAACAGAGGCTTAACTCCCTGTTTCCAGCGCTTTCTGACACTTGGGCTGACATGTGATGAAAAAGTCAGAAATCTTAATCAATGCTTCCAAAAAAGGCTTATCTCCCCGTTTCCAGCTGTTTAGTGACATTTGGGATGATGTGTGATGAAAAATTCAAGAATTTAACCTTTTCTTCCAAAAAAAGGCAGATCTCCCTGTTTCCAGCGCTTTTCTGACACTTGGACTGACATGTGATGAAAAAGTCAGAAATCTTAATCAATGCTTCCAAAAAAGGCTTATCTCCCCGTTTCCAGCTGTTTAGTGACATTTGGGATGATGTGTGATGAAAAATTCAAGAATTTAACCATTTCTTCCAAAAAAGGCTTATCTCCCTGTTTCCAGCGCTTTTCTGACACTTGGGCTGACATGTGATGAAAAAGTCAGAAATCTTAATCAATGCTTCCAAAAAAGGCTTATCTCCCCGTTTCCCAGCTGTTTAGTGACATTTGGGATGATGTGTGATGAAAAATTCAAGAATTTAACCTTTTCTTCCAAAAAAAGGCAGATCTCCCTGTTTCCAGCGCTTTTCTGACACTGGAGCTGATATGTGATGAAAAAGTCAAAATGTTAACCATTGCTTCCAAAAAGGCTTATCTCCCCGTTTCCAGCTGTTTAGTGACATTTGGGATGATGTGTGATGAAAATTCGAGAATTTAACCATTTCTTCCAAAAAAGGCTTATCTCCCTGTTTCCAGCGCTTTTCTGACACCTGGGCTGACATGTGATGAAAAAGTCAGAAATCTTAATCAATGCTTCCAAAAAAGGCTTATCTCCCCGTTTCCAGCTGTTTAGTGACATTTGGGATGATGTGTGATGAAAAATTCAAGAATTTACCTTTTCTTCCAAAAAAAGGCAGATCTCCCTGTTTCCAGCGCTTTTCTGACACTTGGACTGACATGTGATGAAAAAGTCAGAAATCTTAATCAATGCTTTCAAAAAAGGCTTATCTCCCCGTTTCCAGCTGTTTAGTGACATTTGGGATGATGTGTGATGAAAAATTCAAGAATTTAACCATTTCTTCCAAAAAAGGCTTATCTCCCTGGTTTCCAGCGCTTTTCTGACTCTTGGGCTGACATGTGATGAAAAAGTCAGAAATCTTAATCAATGCTTCCAAAAAAAGGCTTATCTCCCCGTTTCCAGCTGTTTAGTGACATTTGGATGATGTGTGATGAAAAATTCAAGAATTTAACCTTTTCTTCCAAAAAAAGGCAGATCTCCCTGTTTCCAGCGCTTTTCTGACACTGGAGCTGATATGTGATGAAAAAAGTCAAAATGTTAACCATTGCTTCCAAAAAGCTTATCTCCCGTTTCCAGCTGTTTAGTGACAATTTGGGATGATGTGTGATGAAAAATTCAAGAATTTAAACATTTCTTCCAAAAAAGGCTTATCTCCCTGTTTCCAGCGCTTTTCTGACACTTGGGCTGACATGTGATGAAAAAGTCAGAAATCTTAATCAATGCTTCCAAAAAAGGCTTATCTCCCCGTTTCTAGCTGTTTAGTGACATTTGGGATGATGTGTGATGAAAAATTCAAGAATTTAACCTTTTCTTCCAAAAAAAAGGCAGATCTCCCTGTTTCCAGCGCTTTTCTGACACTTGGGCTGACATGTGATGAAAAAGTCAGAAATCTTAATCAATGCTTCCAAAAAGGCTTATCTCCCCGTTTCCAGCTGTTTAGTGACATTTGGGATGATGTGTGATGAAAAATTCAAGAATTTAACCTTTTCTTCCAAAAAAGGCAGATCTCCCTGTTTCCAGCGCTTTTCTGACACTGGAGCTGATATGTGATGAAAAAGTCAAAATGTTAACCATTGCTTCCAAAAAAGGCTTATCTCCCCGTTTCCAGCTGTTTAGTGACATTTGGGATGATGTGTGATGAAAAATTCAAGAATTTAAACATTTCTTCCAAAAAAGGCTTATCTCCCTGTTTCCAGCGCTTTTCTGACACCTGGGCTGACATGTGATGAAAAAGTCATAAATCTTAATCAATGCTTCCAAAAAAGGCTTATCTCCCCGTTTCCAGCTGTTTAGTGACATTTGGGATGATGTGTGATGAAAAATTCAAGAATTTAACCTTTTCTTCCAAAAAAAGGCAGATCTCCCTGTTTCCAGCGCTTTTCTGACACTGGAGCTGATATGTGATGAAAAAGTCAAAATGTTAACCATTGCTTCCAAAAAAGGCTTATCTCCCCGTTTCCAGCTGTTTAGTGACATTTGGGATGATGTGTGATGAAAAATTCGAGAATTTAACCATTTCTTCCAAAAAAGGCTTATCTCCCTGTTTACAGCGCTTTTCTGACACCTGGGCTGACATGTGATGAAAAAGTCATAAATCTTAATCAATGCTTCCAAAAAAGGCTTATCTCCCCGTTTCCAGCTGTTTAGTGACATTTGGGATGATGTGTGATGAAAAATTCAAGAATTTAACCATTTCTTCCAACAGAGGCTTAACTCCCTGTTTCCAGCGCTTTTCTGACACTTGGGCTGACATGTGATGAAAAAGTCAGAAATCTTAATCAATGCTTCCAAAAAAGGCTTATCTCCCCGTTTCCAGCTGTTTAGTGACATTTGGGATGATGTGTGATGAAAAATTCAAGAATTTAACCTTTTCTTCCAAAAAAAGGCAGATCTCCCTGTTTCCAGCGCTTTTCTGACACTTGGACTGACATGTGATGAAAAAGTCAGAAATCTTAATCAATGCTTCCAAAAAAGGCTTATCTCCCCGTTTCCAGCTGTTTAGTGACATTTGGGATGATGTGTGATGAAAAATTCAAGAATTTAACCATTTCTTCCAAAAAAGGCTTATCTCCCTGTTTCCAGCGCTTTTCTGACACTTGGGCTGACATGTGATGAAAAAGTCAGAAATCTTAATCAATGCTTCCAAAAAAGGCTTATCTCCCCGTTTCCAGCTGTTTAGTGACATTTGGGATGATGTGTGATGAAAAATTCAAGAATTTAACCTTTTCTTCCAAAAAAAGGCAGATCTCCCTGTTTCCAGCGCTTTTCTGACACTGGAGCTGATATGTGATGAAAAAGTCAAAATGTTAACCATTGCTTCCAAAAAAGGCTTATCTCCCCGTTTCCAGCTGTTTAGTGACATTTGGGATGATGTGTGATGAAAAATTCGAGAATTTAACCATTTCTTCCAAAAAAGGCTTATCTCCCTGTTTCCAGCGCTTTTCTGACACCTGGGCTGACATGTGATGAAAAAGTCAGAAATCTTAATCAATGCTTCCAAAAAAGGCTTATCTCCCCGTTTCCAGCTGTTTAGTGACATTTGGGATGATGTGTGATGAAAAATTCAAGAATTTAACCTTTTCTTCCAAAAAAAGGCAGATCTCCCTGTTTCCAGCGCTTTTCTGACACTTGGACTGACATGTGATGAAAAAGTCAGAAATCTTAATCAATGCTTTCAAAAAAGGCTTATCTCCCCGTTTCCAGCTGTTTAGTGACATTTGGGATGATGTGTGATGAAAAATTCAAGAATTTAACCATTTCTTCCAAAAAAGGCTTATCTCCCTGTTTCCAGCGCTTTTCTGACTCTTGGGCTGACATGTGATGAAAAAGTCAGAAATCTTAATCAATGCTTCCAAAAAAGGCTTATCTCCCCGTTTCCAGCTGTTTAGTGACATTTGGGATGATGTGTGATGAAAAATTCAAGAATTTAACCTTTTCTTCCAAAAAAAGGCAGGTCTCCCTGTTTCCAGCGCTTTTCTGACACTGGAGCTGATATGTGATGAAAAAGTCAAAATGTTAACCATTGCTTCCAAAAAAGGCTTATCTCCCCGTTTCCAGCTGTTTAGTGACATTTGGGATGATGTGTGATGAAAAATTCAAGAATTTAAACATTTCTTCCAAAAAAGGCTTATCTCCCTGTTTCCAGCGCTTTTCTGACACTTGGGCTGACATGTGATGAAAAAGTCAGAAATCTTAATCAATGCTTCCAAAAAAGGCTTATCTCCCCGTTTCCAGCTGTTTAGTGACATTTGGGATGATGTGTGATGAAAAATTCAAGAATTTAACCTTTTCTTCCAAAAAAAGGCAGATCTCCCTGTTTCCAGCGCTTTTCTGACACTGGAGCTGATATGTGATGAAAAAGTCAAAATGTTAACCATTGCTTCCAAAAAAGGCTTATCTCCCCGTTTCCAGCTGTTTAGTGACATTTGGGATGATGTGTGATGAAAAATTCAAGAATTTAACCATTTCTTCCAACAGAGGCTTAACTCCCTGTTTCCAGCGCTTTTCTGACACTTGGGCTGACATGTGATGAAAAAGTCAGAAATCTTAATCAATGCTTCCAAAAAAGGCTTATCTCCCCGTTTCCAGCTGTTTACTGACATTTCGGATGATGTGTGATGAAAAATTCAAGAATTTAACCTTTTCTTCCAAAAAAAGGCAGATCTCCCTGTTTCCAGCGCTTTTCTGACACTTGGACTGACATGTGATGAAAAAGTCAGAAATCTTAATCAATGCTTCCAAAAAAGGCTTATCTCCCCGTTTCCAGCTGTTTAGTGACATTTGGGATGATGTGTGATGAAAAATTCAAGAATTTAACCATTTCTTCCAAAAAAGGCTTATCTCCCTGTTTCCAGCGCTTTTCTGACACCTGGGCTGACATGTGATGAAAAAGTCAGAAATCTTAATCAATGCTTCCAAAAAAGGCTTATCTCCCCGTTTCCAGCTGTTTAGTGACATTTGGGATGATGTGTGATGAAAAATTCAAGAATTTAACCTTTTCTTCCAAAAAAAGGCAGATCTCCCTGTTTCCAGCGCTTTTCTGACACTTGGACTGACATGTGATGAAAAAGTCAGAAATCTTAATCAATGCTTCCAAAAAAGGCTTATCTCCCCGTTTCCAGCTGTTTAGTGACATTTGGGATGATGTGTGATGAAAAATTCAAGAATTTAACCTTTTCTTCCAAGAAAAGGCAGATCTCCCTGTTTCCAGCGCTTTTCTGACACTGGAGCTGATATGTGATGAAAAAGTCAAAATGTTAACCATTGCTTCCAAAAAAGGCTTATCTCCCCGTTTCCAGCTGTTTAGTGACATTTGGGATGATGTGTGATGAAAAATTCGAGAATTTAACCATTTCTTCCAAAAAAGGCTTATCTCCCTGTTTCCAGCGCTTTTCTGACACCTGGGCTGACATGTGATGAAAAAGTCATAAATCTTAATCAATGCTTCCAAAAAAGGCTTATCTCCCCGTTTCCAGCTGTTTAGTGACATTTGGGATGATGTGTGATGAAAAATTCAAGAATTTAACCTTTTCTTCCAAAAAAAGGCAGATCTCCCTGTTTCCAGCGCTTTTCTGACACTTGGACTGACATGTGATGAAAAAGTCAGAAATCTTAATCAATGCTTCCAAAAAAGGCTTATCTCCCCGTTTCCAGCTGTTTAGTGACATTTGGGATGATGTGTGATGAAAAATTCAAGAATTTAAACATTTCTTCCAAAAAAGGCTTATCTCCCTGTTTCCAGCGCTTTTCTGACACTTGGGCTGACATGTGATGAAAAAGTAGGAAATCTTAATCAATGCTTCCAAAAAAGGCTTATCTCCCCGTTTCTAGCTGTTTAGTGACATTTGGGATGATGTGTGATGAAAAATTCAAGAATTTAACCTTTTCTTCCAAAAAAAGGCAGATCTCCCTGTTTCCAGCGCTTTTCTGACACCTGGGCTGACATGTGATGAAAAAGTCAGAAATCTTAATCAATGCTTCCAAAAAAGGCTTATCTCCCCGTTTCCAGCTGTTTAGTGACATTTGGGATGATGTGTGATGAAAAATTCAAGAATTTAACCTTTTCTTCCAAAAAAAGGCAGATCTCCCTGTTTCCAGCGCTTTTCTGACACTTGGACTGACATGTGATGAAAAAGTCAGAAATCTTAATCAATGCTTCCAAAAAAGGCTTATCTCCCCGTTTCCAGCTGTTTAGTGACATTTGGGATGATGTGTGATGAAAAATTCAAGAATTTAACCTTTTCTTCCAAGAAAAGGC